>NC_077237.1:8082234-8396484 GCF_947179165.1 Solanum dulcamara | reverse complement strand
GGTAGTAAACAATGGTCGTTCATAAACTTCAGAGACTATGTTTTTAGGCCCTTAACTCAAACCTACAAGACGAGTCATTTAGACAACTCGTCGTTGCCAAGACGGTCCGTATATTAAGGTCTGTAGGGTCAATTTTCCATATTTAATGAAGGGCAATTGTATCTTTTTCAAAGTTTGGTTCAATGAACCTAGACACTTTTATGGCCAAGTTCCAAGTTTTTAAATACTCTATTCTTCAAAATCCCCTCCTATCCAATTTAGTCTCTTAAAATTCCTAAGGTAAGAACTCACAAGGTCTTTCAAGGATTCTCTCCAAATTCAAGCAAGGGTTTTCATATTTCATCAAGGTTCTTCTTCAATTCCTAGTGAATTCAAGCAAGATATGTGCAAATTGATTCATGAGTTCCTTTCACCCATGAAGTCCTGTGATGACCTTGAGAGTTATTTTTTAAAAATTTGAGTGAAATTACCATTTTACCCCATTTATTAGTGTCCCGGGTATTATTTGATTGGTTTGTGTAGTTGAAAGTGTCAAAATCTTAATGGTTTGTAAATTGTGCAAATTTTTGAGTTTTATAGAGTTAAGGGGTGAAAAAGCAATTTTTGGAACCAACCAGAGCTACAGGTCTCGGAACGGAATTTCGTCAATTCTAGCAGCTTTGAAATGTGGAAATTGGTCTATCAAAATTTACGAAATTAGTTTTGGAGTTGTAACAAAAAGTTGAGGTCTTAAGTTGAGAATTTAGGGAATTTTAGGCCAAGGTTTGACTTTGGTCAACTTTTAAAGTTTTGATACTCAGAATGGAATTCCGACGACTCCGTTGGATTTGGGGGATGGTTTTGGTCTAGTAGAAGTGTTGACTTAATTTTTAGAAGTCCCGAGCCCATTTTGGTATTTTGAAGGCCTAGTTGGTTTAGTTGCGACTTTTTAAGTTTCGGATCAAGGAGACCTCGAATTTGAATCTTGATGGTCCCATCAGCTCTGGAATGGCCAAATGAGGCTAGTAGCATTGTCTTCTTAACTATCGAGGCAATCGATACGAATTTGGGTCATTTGGCGCTTTTGACTTTGAAAGTTAGCCTATAGTTGACTTTGGTCAACATCCTTGAAAAATGTACTTGGATAAAAATTCTGACAGCGAGGTTAGTTTCAAAATATTGATTTTGGTCTAGAACGGCCCTTTGTTTGCTTCTCCAAGTTTTTGATCTAATCCCGAGGCCCATTGTGGAATTTGCCTTAAAATGACACTTTGATGTAGGATTTACTTTATATTAAATGATCTCGTATGATACTCCATTGAGTCTGTAATATCGAATTTAGTGAAATAGCATATCTGGTTTATTTTTATCGGGTTCTGAACGAATTCCGACGATCCGTTCGGAGACTTTAAATAATGCAAAACCAGAAAAATTTAGTGCAAAAGTGCAGATTTTGCACCAGATTTTTTAGAATTTTCTCTCAACTTGAAACCTCATTTCTTGAGTTTTTCAAGTCCAAATCTAGTGATTCAAGAGTCTATCTTTAAGAGATTTTCACGAAGAATCCATTGGTGAGCACAGAATCTTGATTAGAAGCCTTGTTTTAGATAAGATTTGATGTTTTAGATGTTCTCTCGACCATTTTCGGATTCAGATTTTTGTAAACTTTAGAAGATGATTTCTTGGTCATCTTAGATTTGAATTCAGTGATTCAAAGCTATAAATTGTGTAGTTTTTCTATAGAAATACAGTGGTCTAATCGGAAAGTGATGGAGAAGATTTGTTTGAGGTAAGATTCGCATTATAGTAGCTGCCCTTCCTATTTTCGAATTATATTTTTAATGAATTTTGAGATTTGATATCTTGAGCAATTTGGGTCTGTTTTCAGCGATTCTTGAGGCTAAATTGCTAAGTTTTTTTGTAAGGATCGTTGTGGTGTAATCAGTTTTAGCTGTAGAGACTTCATTTCTGGTAAATCATTGTTCAAAGTTGTTGTCTTTTTCCATTTTCAAAATGAAATTGTGGTGATTTTTGGAGGATTGTTTCTTGGTCATCTTATCTCCATTTTTAATAATTCTTCGGTCTAAATTATGAGTTTTCCGTAAGGACATCATGGTGAGATTATCCTTTACCAATTTCTGCAATTATTATCTTCCAAAACATCTTTAAATCAAGATTTCAAAGGTGGGTTGAGATTTTCTTCCAAGTTAAAAAATTATATTTTCATGATTTGGAATTCGATTCTTGCTCTCTTTTAATGAATTTTTTAGCCACGAACTCTACTCGGTGTGTAGAACATAATTTTCAAATAAAATTCCATATTTGACCCTTTTTAAAAATAATTAATTTTTGGACCATTTTACCCCTGATTCCGAAACCTATCAATATGTGTGTCATTGGACTCCTTGTGATGTGTATGTTTTATTGTTGATAGTGGTTTGTCACTCTGGGTGTTGAATTCGAGAGTTGTTTATTCGGTGGAGGTGCTCGAGTTCGGTTTCGACAATTAAGGTATGTTTGGCTATCCTTCTTTGAGACTGAGATGGGGTAATTAGTCATTCATATGTTATAGACTTTAGGATGGATTGTAGTATGAGTTGAGAATGTTATATATATATTGATGCTCATGTGGGGGCTTATTTACTAATGTATTATCGTATGGAGGCTTATTTATATTATATAGCCTGTGTGGGGCCTTATTTGTTATCCTATTTGCTTTGAGAGCATGTGATTAATGATTTGCCTGTGAGAAAGGCTTAAGAATATTATTTGACTTGTGATATCTGCCTGATGGGTTGAATTGGGGATTTTGAGCATGCCTAAGTATTGAAATATTGTTGATAAAGGGATGAACACTTGTATTAAAATACTTCCTTCCCATTGCTATTTATTGAGGGTGAGTATCAGGTGTAGGTTAAGTTTTGAGAACTTTGAGCCTTGTACTATATGTTGAGTTAAATATTGCTTCCATGCCATATGTGTTTTGATGCATTCATCCTCATTCATCATATCATGAAACATGGGATGTTGAGAAATATGAAAATTCTTTTTGAGAAAGAAAAATGAAATACCTTTAAACCTTTGTATCTTAAGTCCCTGACCGAGGCAGTTTTACGACAAAATAGTGAATGCATTGTGATCCCTTGACCACGAGGAGGTGGCAAGGATAATGAGATATGGTGATTGAGGTATATGGTCTGCGAGATCCCTATAGATCCTGCTTGGTAGCACAGCTCGACAAGTGTATACGACAGGTTGTGCGACAGTCTTGATTCCATCATACCACTACATCATTGCATCATCGTATTGTATTATATTGCATTGATATCTATACTGCTTGAATTATATGGTTAATTGCGATTATGAGCTGTTATTATGGGTTTACTTTATTCGCGCCATTATATATATAAACTAGCGGCACCAATGCCAAAATAAGATTTTTTTTGTATACAGGTAGAAGCGTTCCTTAGTTTATTTCATTAGTTTGATTAATTCCTTATACTCAGTCGGCTAAAACCTACTGAGTACATGTGAATTGTACTCACTCCTACTTCTGTGTCCCTTTTTGATGTAGATACTAGTCAAGGTACCTCACATGGCAGTTGATATTCTAGCAAATTATGTATTCTCAGATTAGTGGTGAGTTCCGGTCCCAGAATTTGGATCGTCACTAGTCTATCTTTATTTCTCAGTCTTTTATTTCATTCAGAGACTTATGTTGTATCTTCTGACTCAAACCTTGAATTAGATGCTCTTTATACTTATAACACCAGGTTTTGGATAATTTCTTCATTATCTTTCTTTTTATTTAAATCGTGGTATGACTTTCTCTTTGGGAGTCTCGTATGAGTTTTACTTTTAGGTTTACATAAAAGGTTGGATTTTGGGAGTTGTGCCATCATAACCTCATTTTTTAAATCGTGACAAGTCCCAAGGTTTTTCTCAAAGTTTTTTTTCAATTTATATTGATTATGAACCCTAGTTTTGATGCGTTACATTGGACTCATTTAATTCCATTTTTAGATGTTATCAATGATCATTATATACATATTTTCATATGAATTGCATGATTTTGAGTTGATTTATGAATGCCCATGCATGAGGCTATTTCCAAGTTAAGATTATAAAGTTAAAGATGATTTTCATGAATAAATTATGAGTTCAATGATCTTCAAGTAAAGTTTTCATGGGTTAAAGTTGAAATTATGATCTTATGATGGAAGTTATAATGATGATCAAAGTTAAAGATGGTTTTATGAGTTAATCATGAGTTAAATGATTTATAAATATAGTTTTCAACGAGTTACAACTGAGATCATGATTTTGAAGTTAAAGTTGAGATAATGATCAGAGTTAAGATCATTAGATGTTTAAAGATGGTGATAAGGACAATTCTCATCAAAGTTATATTTTTTTATGAATCACCAAGCTAGATGAGCTATTCCTAAATATTTTAAAGATGGATTGATAGGCAGTTACTATCATTCCTTACTATGTCATGAGTATATTTTATAAGTTTTTGTTGGAATATTGACTAAGCACCGAGAAGACTTCAAGATGGGGTTTGGTCGAATAACGCAGTTGGTTATCCAAGGGAATCCTATTAGCAATCTAAAGTCCCAAATTATGTTGCCCACGTAGGTTGTCTTCATGGTCTAGCTAGTGGATCCACATAGCCAGTTTAGTTGAGTTATCTTTGGATTATGCCCTAGCAAGGTAGCCTCCCCTGTTTTGATGTAAGAGTCATCAACCTGTCTCAATGCAGGAGTCATTAGATTTCATATAGTAGCTCGCATGGTCTTAAGTATCAGTTAAAGGTCCTATCCCACATAAGTTCAAGTTAAGCTTTAAGATGTCAAGTTATTAGTTGAAAGTTGAAGTTTTATGATATGCATTGACCAAGAGTTTCTTATGTTTCAAATTGCTTTTAAGTTATACTCATGCTCATTATGATTGGTCATGCATCTTAAGGCATATTGATCATGTTCTCTTACTTGTCACGTATACCTCACATACTTAGTACATTCAAATATACTAACGCATAATTTACCTACATTATCTCATAATATATGGACGGACGACACACTCGACTACCCCGCTCGTGGCTAAAGTTTTCTTTAGATTTTGACAAAGTTGGTGAGTCCTTATTCTACCGAGTATAAGACCTTTATTCATGTTTCTATTGCTTAGACCCCCGTCGAAGGTTAAACTAGAGGCATGTCTAGACGATTATTGGTGTTGTCCGGTTTGGACTTTTATAGAGTTGGGTTTTCCTAAGTCCCTTAACCCACTTATGATTACTTTCACTTATCTTTATATTGTTCTTTACCTTATGTATGCAATAAATGCTAAGACGGCTTATGGTCGGGGTCCCTTGCATTTCGATCACTTTGTTATGACTAGGCCCTAGGTAGAGTCATAAAAAATTTGGTATCAGAGCAAAAGGTTTAGAAGAATCCTAGGGAGTCTAACATGCCACGTTAAGTAGAGTCTTATTCATTGGTGTGAAGCACGCCACATCCATGAATATGAGGCTATGAAATATTTTAGAAAAAGTATCACTTCTTTTATGATCTATGTCGTGCGATAGAGTGGTTAAGTCTTTTCCATCTAATGCTTATTCTTTGAAATTTTCAGAAAATGCCTCCAAGAAGATAAGTTCCTCAAGCTATTGATCCTCTGAATGATCAAGTTTTCAATGCTGAGTTTCGTGTAGCTTTTCAAATACTTGCTCAGGACATTACGGCTCAAGTGAATCATGAGGTAGTTGCTCCTGTGAATCCAAATGTTAGTATGGTGGAAACGAGAGTTCGTGACTTTATGAGGATGATTCCTCTGGAGTTTTGGGACTCTAAAGTTGATGAGGATCCCCAAGAGTTTTTGAATAGCTTCCATAAGATTGTTGAGATCATGGGGCTAGCCCGATTGAAAGAAAGGAGTTGGCTATGTACCGATTGAGAGGTGTTGCACAAATTTGGTTTGATCAATGAAAAAGTGAGAGACCTAGAGAGGCGGAGCCCGTGACTTGGGATGAGTTCAAAGGGGTATTTCTTGATCGTTTCTTCCCACTAGGGTTGAGGAAGGCTAAGGTGCAAGAGTTCATTAACCTCAAGCAATGTGGTATGAATGTGAGGGAGTATGCCCTCAAGTTTTCTCAATTGTCAAAATATGCTCCATTCATGGTCGCCGACTCAAGATCTTGTATGAGCAAGTTTGTATCGAGTGTGTCGGATATGGTTGCAATGGAGTGCAAAACGGCTATGTTAATTCGAGAGATGTATATATCTAGACTCATGACCTATGCCGAGTAAGTAGAAAATGAGAAGTTAAAGTTGAAGAATAAAGAGTCTAAAAGGCCAAAGACCGATGATAGTGAATTCTCTCGTGCTAAATCCGAAAGTGGTAAACGTTCTAGTTTTTGCCAAAGGTACTCTGGCCAAGGGTTTTCTAATGCTACTACTCTAAGGTTTGACAAAGATAGGGTGCCCAACCCTAAACCTTAAGGAGGTGCTCCTATTAGCTAAGCTACTCCCGCATGCAAGAAGTGTGGTAGGAACCACAAGGGTGAATGCCTAGCCAGGTCAAATATGTGCTACCGGTGCGGTAAGCCAGGTCATCATGCTAAGAAATGTAAAGGTAATGATGTTCATCCCCAAGGCCAAGTTGCTCAAGGTGTCCAAGTGCAACAAAAGGGTGGTCAACGCAATAATAGGTTCTATGCTTTCCATGGTAGGCAAGAGGTGGAGGAATCGCCCGATGTTGTTACATATATGTTACGGGTCTTTCACTATGATATTTATGCTTTGCTAGATCCGGATATAAATTTATCTTTTATTTCCCCTTATGCGGCTATAAGATTTGATGTTAGTCTCAAGACATTGTTAGAGACTTTCTCCATTTATACTCTCGTAAGTGAGTCGTTTGTGGCTAAAAATATCTATAGAGGTTGTTCGATTACGGTTTTCCATAAAGTTACCTTATGTGATCTAGTTGAGCTTAAGATGAACGATTTTGATATCATTCTTGGGATGAATTGGCTATATGCATGTTATGCTTCTATTAATTGTAGAACTTGAGTGGTTAAGTTTCAATCCCCAAATGAGCTGGTCCTAGAACGGAAGGGTAGTAACTCCTTGTTAAAGGGTTAATTTATTTCATTCCTTAAGGCTCATAAGATGATTTCCAAGGGTTGTATTTATCATCTTATGATGGTTAGAGTTGAGAATTCTGAAGCCCCTATCTTAGAGTCAGTTCCTATTGTAAATGAGTTTAAAGATGTGCTTCTCGATGAATTACCCGGTTTCCCTATTGAAAGGGAGATTGATTTTGGTATAGACCTTCTTTTGGATACTTAACCTATTTTTATTCCTCCTTACTAGATGGCTCCGACAGAATTAAAGGAATTGAAGGATCAATTTAAAGACTTATTGGACAAAGGATTCATTTGGCCAAGTATTTCTCCATGGGGTGCTCCCGTATTATTTGTTAGAAAGAAGGATGGTTCACTAAGTATGTGCATTGATTACCAGCAATTGAATAAGGTAACCATCAAGAATAAGTACCCAATTCCGAGGATAGATGACTTGTTTGATCAATTAAAAGGGGCAAGTTACTTCTCTAAAATAGATCTTCGTTATGGTTATCACCAATTGAGGGTGATAGAGTGTGACATTCATAAAATGGCTTTTCAGAAAAGGTATGGCCATTATGAGTTTCTAGTCATGTCATTTGGATTGACCAATGCTCCTACGGCTTTCATGGACTTATTGAATAGGGTATTTGAGCAATACCTAGATATGTTTGTAATCGTATTCATTGACGACATTTTGGTTTACTCTTGAAATGAGGAGGAGCATACAAATCACTTGAGGATTGTATTGCAAACTCTAAGAGACAAACAATTATTTGCAAAGCTCAACACATGTGAGTTTTGGTTAAGGGAGGTGACTTTCCTTGATCACATTGTGTCTGGTGAAGGGATTATGGTTGATCCCAAGAAAACCGAAGCGGTTAAGAATTGGATCAGACCATTATCTTCATTGGATATTAGGAGTTTCTTGGGCTTAGCCGGATACTATAGGAGATTTGCTGAAGAATTTTCATCGATCTCATCTCGTCACCTTTGACCAAGTTGACTCAAAATAAGGTGAAGTTCCAATGATCGAAAGCATGTGAAAAGAGTTTCTAAGAGTTGAAGGATCGTCTTACTACAGCTCATATCTTGACCTCGTCGGAAGGTTCTGATGGTTTTATGGTATATTGTGATGCTTCAAGGGTTGGTCTTGGTTATGTATTGATACAACATGGTAAGGTAATAGCCTATGCTTCTAGGCAACTTAAGGTGCATGAACGGAACTATCCAACTCATGATCTTGAACTAGCTGCGGTTGTGTTTGCTTTGAAGATTTGGAGACACTATCTTTATGGTGACCATGTGGATATGTTCACCGACCAAAAGAGTCTACAATACATGTGTTATACCCCATTTTAACTCGAGGTCAAACGGTGTACAACATATTGATGATTCCTAAATTATTAAATTTTAAGGAGTCGCCAAGCTGTTATACCCCATTTTAACTCGAGGTCAAACGGGGTATAACAGCTTGGCGACTCCGCTGGGGAGATGGGAGGGGACAAGAATGGTTAGTTAATTTAAAAAATATTTTCTGAAAAAAAAAGAAAAGGGGGATGGAGGGGACAAGCATGGGTTAATTAATTTAAAGTGTTTTCTAGAAAAAAGAAAAAGGGGGATGGGAAGGGGCATGCGCGGATATACATATATATATATATATATATATATATATATATGGGGACGCGTGGTATAAATTAATATTATTTATTTTTATTTCATTAATTATTTATTTTAAAAATAAAATCATATTTGAATATATATATTTTGGAAAAGAGATATAATATTAATATGGGTATATGTGCAGGGGACAAGCGTGGAATAAAAAATGGTATAGAGATATGGGAAGGGGGACAAAGCATGTGTATAATAATATATATTTTATTTATATTTTTTATTTTAAAAAAATCGGATGAATTATTTATTATATATATTTTTTATTTTTATTTTTTAAAAAAAAATAAAAATTCGGATGAAAGAATACATATTTTTTATTTTTTATACATATTTTTTTATTTTTTAAATATTAATTCGGGTGAATAAATATATATATATATTTAAAATGGACAAAGAATGATGGGCGGGGCATTCGTGGATTAAAATAATATTAATGTTTTAATTTTTATTAAAAAGATAAATAAAAAATAATAATAAAAAAAATCGGATGAATAAAATATATATATATATATATTAAAATGGTACAAAAGTGCGGCGAAAAATATATATATATATATATATTATTATATTCATTTTTTAAAATTATTTGGATGAAAAGAAAACAATTATATATTTTATTATTATTTAATTTTATTATTATTTATTTTTTAAATAGGGGACAACGGGTGATGGGCATTATTAATATAGTATTAATATATGTATGGGTAGTAAATTAAAATATTTTTTTTTATTGTTATTATTATTATTATTATTTTTTACGGAATATTAACATTATTTAATTATTTATTTATTTATTATTATTTTAAAAGAGGGACAAAAAGGTGTGCAGAATATTATTATTTTATTTTTAATTATTTTTATTTTCGGATGAATAAATAATATATATATTTTTTAATTTCTTTATTTATTATTATTATTATTATTATTTATTTATTGATTTATTTATTTTTATTTTTTGACGAGGAGATGGCATATATATTATTTGCGTGTTGTAGTATTAATGGAAGAATAAAAATAATAGAAAAATTGTTAATTCAATATTAATTATTTGTTATTTAGGAGAAGTAATGAAAACGCAAAATTAATTGGTGAAATTGGTTATCAAATTAGACGAATTAATTTACGATCTTCTTAATTTTAACAAAAGTAAAATGATTAACCTTATTGTAACTAATTATTAATTTACGAAATAATTAATTATGGTAAATAATAATTTTCTTTTTATAAGTCAAATTTAAATATTACTAAGAGATAATGACTATATAACAAAAAAATGCATGTGTTATGAAGATAACAAATTATTTAAAATACACTTGAAAATATGCATGATTTTATAAAAGCCAATTATTTTAATTTAATTAAAATTGAAGAAGTCTAAAATTAAAATAAGATGAGTATGCATTAATTAATTAACAAACCTCTCATTTTTTACAAAGTAAATAATTAACTTCAGTTTAAATAAATTAACTTGAAATATGAGTCTATTAATTAAAATCCAACTAATTAACAGAGCTATTTATTTTAAAAATAAAAATCTTTTGAAACAATTTTTTTGAATAAATAATAAAATATATTCTATTCAAGAATTATTTTATAAATATATATATATATAGAGAGAGAGAGAGAAATTAATTTAAAATGATGATACCATATATGTATATTTCGTTTTTTTTATTATTATTATTATTATTTAATTTTATATATATATTTTATTATTATTGTATTATTATTATTTTTTGTAAAAATTACGTTGTTGAGGGTAAAAATTGGGTGTCAACAGCTGTCCCTCTTTGACCGAAGACGATGAAAGAGTTTTTGGGCAAAGAAGTTGACATTATAGCCAATTTTGTTCCGGCCATCAATGTTGAAATGAAGTTTATGAAAAATGAAGCGAACCAAAAGGGAGCGTATTGACAATATAAAGAGATAAAGTGGAATTAAAAACCTGAACTCGACAAGGGGCGAGAATATTGAAAAGAACGAAGTAAAGCCTAACCCAAAGAAATCGTCCCAATAACGAATAATGGCGAGACTGGATTTTAAAACCTGAATTATGGAAGTAGGTTGAGTAGAGTTCGAGAGTAGATTCATGACCATTGTTGGTGAGTTTGACTTTCCAACAAACATCCCCCGTTCACTGCTTAGAAACAATTCCACGTTATGCTGCGATTTCTGCAAAACTTAAACTTGATAAGACAATTAGTAAATATTAAATATAAAGCAATGTGCAATAAGCTTATGGGAATGACACCTCTAGGGTGCGAGTATATATAATGCGGCCTTGCAAACCGTAATGATTAAATAAAGCCTATGAAAATAGGGTTAGCCGATGACTCATGAGAATGATGCCTTTCAGCAATGATTAATGAAATGAGGCTTTAACCCAAATAATTTATGAAGATTGCAACTTCTCAAGTCAATGATTAATGAAAATGATGTCTTTGCAAATATTGCAACTTTTGCAAGCGTTTTATGCAATTGTATTTAAAGCATTTGTGCAAAGCAGTAAAAAAAATAATTGAGAGCCATTTAGAGCGCAATAAAGCATTTGAATATATCGAAAAGCATTAGTGCAGTGCATTTGAGAGTATTTGTGCAGTGCGTTTGAATATATAAGAAAGCATTAGTGCGATACATTTGAATATATAAGAAGCATTTGTGCAGCACATTTGAATATATCGAAAGCATTTGTGCAGCACGTTTGAATATATCGAAAGCATTTGTGCAGTGCATTTGAATATATCGAAAGCATTTGTGCAGTGTATTCGATAATATTTGAAAGCATTTGTGCAGTGTATTCGATAATATTTGAGAGCATTTGTGCAGTGCGTTTGAATATATAAGAAAGCATTAGTACGGTGCATTTGAATATATAAGAAGCATTAGTGCGGTGCATTTGAATATATCGAAAGCATTTGTGTAGCACGTTTGAATATATCGAAAGCATTTGTGCAGTGAATTTGATAATGTTTGAAAGCATTAATGCGGTATATTTGATAATGTTTGAAAGCATTTGTGTAGTGCATTTGATAATGTTTAAAAGCATTTGTGTAGTGCATTTGATAATATTTAAAAGCATTTGTGCGGTGCGTTTGAATATATCGAAAATATTTGTGCAATGCATTTGAATATATTGTAAGCATTTGTGCAGTGCATTTGAATATAGTGGAAAGCATTAGTGCAGTGCATTTGATAATAGTGGAAAGCATTTGTGCAGTGCATTTGATAATAGTGGAAAGCATTTGTGCGGTGCGTTTGATAATAATTGAAAGCATTTGTGCGGTGCGTTTGATAATAATTGAAAGCATTTGTGCAGTGCGTTTGATAATAATTGAAAGCATTTGTGCAGTGCATTTGATAATAATTGAAAGTATTTGTGCAGTGCATTTGATAATAATTGAAAGCATTTGTGCAGTGCATTTGATTAATAATTGAAAGCATTTGTGGAGTGCATTAGAAAGCATTGAAAGCATTTGTGCAATGCATTTGATAATATTTGAAAGCATTTGTGCAGTGCATTTGATAATATTTGAAAGCATTTGTGCAGTGCATTTGATAATATTTGAAAGCATTTGTGCAGTGCATTTGATAATAATTGAAAGCATTTGTGCAGTGCATTAGAAAGCATTTGTGCAGTGCATTTGAATATATCAGGAAGTATTAGTGCAGTGTATTTGAATATATTAGAAAGCATTAGTGCAGTGTATTTGAATATATTAGAAAGCATTAGTGCAGTGCATTTGAATATATTGGAAAATATTAGTGTAGTGCATTTGATAATAATTGAAAGCATTTATGCAGTACATTTGATAATAATTGAAAGCATTTATGCAGTGCATTTGATAATAATTGAAAGCATTTATGCAGTGCATTTGAATATATTAGAAAAGCATTTGGGCATGCATTTGAAGAAATTTCAAGATATTATGCACTGCAATACCCGCATTAGAAAGGTGAGCACCTATGGAATGTAATGCAATACCCGTATTAGAAAGGTGAGTGCCTATGAAATATGCTGCAATACCCGCATTAGAAAAGTGAGCGACTATAAAATGTACTGCAATACCCGCATTAGAAGATGGGTGCTTATGAAAAGTGCTGCAATACCCGCATTAGAAGGTGGGTGCCTATGAAATGTGCTGCAATATCCGCATTAGAAGGTGGGTGCCTATGAAATGTGCTGCAATACCCGCATTAGAAGGTGGGTGCCTATGAAATGTGCTGCAATACCCGCATTAGAAGGTGGGTGCCTATGAAATGTGCTACAATACCCGCATTAGAAGGTGGGTGCCTATAGAATGTGCTGCAATACCCGCATTAGAAGGTGGGTGCCTATAGAATGTGCTGCAATACCCGCATTAAAAGGTGGGTGCCTATGAAATGTGTTGCAATGCCCGCATTAGAAGGTGGGTGCCTATGAAATGTGATGCAATGCCCACATTAGAAGGTGGGTGCCTATGAAATGTGCTGCAATATATGTTGTATCCTATTAGAGGGTGGATGAACTCATATCCTATTTTATGGTGGATGAACCCATATCCTATTAGAGAGTGGATAAACTCATATCCTATTTTAGGGTGGACGAACTCAATATGTCCCATTTTAGGGTGGACTAACCCAATATATGATGCAAACTTGTAAATATGAATTTTGGTGCAATGCATTGAGATTGGTGCAATTTATTTGTAGTAGAAAACATTGATAATCTAATATGGAAGGCATGTTGCAATGTCTTTGCAGTACTTAATATTCAAAATGCAGTGCAAAGCTCGGTGTACTGTCTTCATGAAAGCAAAATTCATAATATAGTATTTGCAAGCTTGATGCAATGCCTTGTAGTAGCAATTATCCCACGTATAATGCCTCTTGTATTAGCAAACATTAATAGTGCAGTGTAGCATTAACGAAAATTCCTAATATGCTGCTCATAATTTAGGAACCTTCCACCTTGGTGACATTGATTTCCAAGAAATTCCTATGCTCAAAGAAAATTGTGAATTTCATATTTCATTCTTGATGATATTGCACCATTTGAATCTTGCGAATTCTGGTTTGATGTTGGGCCTCATGGTGCTGTCATTCAAGAATAAATAAAAAATAGCTTTTGCATTATTCAAAGAAAATTTGTTAGTATAAAATAAAATGGTTGCCTTGCATTGAACTACGAAGTTTTGGCTTTGAATCTGCATTTCTTGTTGCTATGGCTTTGAAGCAATTATGGCATGAATATGGCTCGTAATCATAACCTTTGTATTTTCGAAGGATTATAGGTCCTCTGCAAAGCTGTCCCAGTTTTGCTTTTGGGGAAAGTGAATTTTTTATTTTATCTAGACCGAACCCAACATGGGCGCCTACGTATCCCGCTATCAATGGGAATCAGGTCACACGTAGTTCATTAAAAGCCTAGAAAGGATAGAAAAGAGTAGGTAGAAGATGAGAGAGAAGGCATGGTTAAACAAATATTTTGAGTTGAGCCGGAAGCCTTAGTGGTGGTAGTAAGAAGGCTAAAGGTATTTGTCAGATTGACTAATACATTTCTTCGAATCACATTCTTCTCGTTATCATCATTTTGTGCTTACACTAATCCCATATTGTTGTTGAATGCTTTCAATTCTTCTGTCATTATATTTTCCCTTAATGCAGATTTGCAGCCAAAACAATATTCAATGATAGACAAAAATAAAATAAAATTTTAGAAACGAAATAAAGTGTTAGCGCATGAGAATATACAAATGAAGATAAAGTAAAAAAAATCATGATTTCGTAGAATAAGAGCTCTAGACTAGAGAAAATGATCTAAGGTTAGAACGAAGTTACGAGAAAGGTTGACTTATGTCAAATAAAATGAAATATTTGGGTAAACACAGAGAAAGTATGCAGCAGGTCATGAATAGAGCAATTAAGAGTGTGATTAACAGCTAATTAATGAATCTAGTCCAATAAGGAAGGTTTTAATAGAAAATATGTCAATCAAGCGCACAAGGATTGGACTTGCTAAATTGAAGGATTGCGAAAAAAAATAATCTATTTTAGTACGGGCGTATTAAAATTATCGAGGATGGAAACAATGTCAATTGTAGATCTATGATATTCTCCTCGACTTGCATGCCAAAACTTGAATTAGCAGGTGCATAAAAAAAATCTTGAAAACCCATTAGAAGAAAAACACAAGTATTTGAATTAAGCTAGTGAAGCAACAAATGGCGTGAATATCACTAATAAGTTGCAAGAATGCAAAACCTCCATCACGTAGATTAAGTGCTAAATTATTTCTACGAAGTATGGAACTAAAAAAATATTTTGTTGTTAAAAATAAAATTATATCCATAATAATCTAGAAAGGTAAAATTTGGCACGAGACTAGAAAAATTAGTAGTGAATCGATGTGCAAAAATATCACACCTAATGATTAACAATTAAGCCCATTTCAAAAGACTAAGGAAAAATAATTTAAAAGCAAGTTGCGGACAGGCATTGAAAGGGTCAAAGGAAGTAATTTTAAGATAATGATAAATTAAAATTAAAGGAAGAAAATCTTAATTGAGGACGCTAAGAGTTCGCACGAGTTTAAAATAATTATGATCTTAAACGATGCTCTAGACTCGTTAAACATGCGGCAAACATGAAAATAATAATAATTATAAAGATGACATAAAATTTATAATAGGTAATCAAATAATTTTCTCTTCTGTAAAAAAAAATAAAGATGATGTTAGTAATAATCAATTAAATTGATGTTGCAAAATAAAAAAAAATCATATAAGTCACATCGAAAGCAAGCATGCAAATGTTTATAAAGCACATAACACAAGTATAATGCGTCCTAATATAGGTGACCTCTTTATGCCAGAGGTAGGTCTAACGCGTATTTGAAAAATAAATGTGCCATAATATGTCATTCCATTGCTCTTTAATTAATTAAACAAATCTATCCCCAAAATTAAATACAAAAATAGAATTAAGCTTTATTACATGCCAACAATAATAATAAAATTCTCCATCGCATCTAAAAATCTTCATTCCATTTACATGTTCATGGTTCAATCTCCACAAGATAAAAGCTTATGATCTTCATAGCTATCTGCTTCACAAAAGGATTAGTAATACCCTCCCTCTTAAAGTTTAATTAATTTGATAAATGGTCCATATTCTGGCACAACTATTTTTCAAATAATGCACATACAAATGATAAAATTACTTGGGATCGTGAACCCACTTGAACATTAGGATAAAATTGACTAATGGACTTAATATACCAAGGATATTAAGCCTCCTATGTTAAATGATGCATGTCCTAAAAATGTGTTGGTTTAGCTCTATTCTGGGTGAATTAAGAATGGGTTTACTAGATACAAGGTTCCCGAGCGGACAACTCGAGTGAGAAAGCTACGCGACCACACGGAAAAAGATCCGGACACTCCGCGCATATGCCAACTCTCCTAAATTTTGGATTTTGAAGAAAAATTTGTGGGTGCGCAAAACACACCTCACGTGTACGTGTGATCGTGTCAATTTTCCAGAATTGGAGGAAGTATGAACGAAATGACAATTTATATAAAGCAATAACAAATAAACAATTTATATAAAGCAATAACAAATAAGTAATTTATATAAAACAATAATAAATAAATTATATCACATGAGCAAGATAAACACAGATTAAGCAATTTAAATAAAATAAGCAAATAAGCAAATAAAAATAAATTATTAACCTAAGTCAGTTGTGGTTTAGACCTTAAGATCCCCAGCGGAGTCGCCAAGCTGTTATACCCCGTTTGACCTCGAGTTAAAATGGGGTATAACAGCTTGGCGACTCCTTAAAATTTAATAATTTAGGAATCATCAATATGTTGTACACCGTTTGATGATTCCTAAATTATTAAATTTTAAGGAGTCGCCAAGCTGTTATACCCCATTTTAACTCGAGGTCAAACGGGGTATAACAGCTTGGCGACTCCGCTGGGCAGATGGGAGGGGACAAGAATGGTTAGTTAATTTAAAAAATATTTTCTGAAAAAAAAAGAAAAGGGGGATGGAGGGGACAAGCATGGGTTAGTTAATTTAAAGTGTTTTCTAGAAAAAAGAAAAAGGGGGATGGGAAGGGGCATGCGCGGATATACATATATATATATATATATATATATATATATATATATATATATATGGGGACGCGTGGTATAAATTAATATTATTTATTTTTATTTCATTAATTATTTATTTTAAAAATAAAATCAGATTTGAATATATATATTTTGGAAAAGAGATATAATATTAATATGGGTATATGTGCAGGGGACAAGCGTGGAATAAAAAATGGTATAGGGATATGGGAAGGGGGACAAAGCATGTGTATAATAATATATATTTTATTTATATTTTATATTTTAAAAAAATCGGATGAATTATTTATTATATATATTTTTCATTTTTATTTTTTTTTTTAAAAAAAAAAATCGGATGAAAGAATACATATTTTTTATTTTTTATACATATTTTTTTATTTTTTAAATATTAATTCGGGTGAATATATATATATATATATTTAAAATGGACAAAGAATGATGGGCGGGGCACGCGTGGATTAAAATAATATTAATGTTTTAATTTTTATTAAAAAGATAAATAAAAAATAATAATAAAAAAAATCGGATGAATAAAATATATATATATATATATATATTAAAATGGTACAAAAGTGCGGCGGAAAATATATATATATATATATATATTATTATATTCATTTTTTAAAATTATTTGGATGAAAAGAAAACAATTATATATTTTATTATTATTTAATGTTTATTATTATTTATTTTTTAAATAGGGGACAACGGGTGATGGGCATTATTAATATAGTATTAATATATGTATGGGTAGTAAATTAAAATATATTTTTTTCTTGTTATTATTATTATTATTATTTTTTTATTATTATTATTATTATTTTTTTACGGAAGATTAACATTATTTAATTATTTATTTATTTATTATTATTTTAAAAGAGGGACAAAAAGGTGTGCAGAATATTATTATTTTATTTTTAATTATTTTTATTTTCGGATGAATAAATAATATATATTTTTTAATTTCTTTATTTATTATTATTATTATTTATTTATTGATTTATTTATTTTTATTTTTTGACGAGGAGATGACATATATATTATTTGCGTGTTGTAGTATTAATGGAAGAATAAAAATAATAAAAAAAATTGTTAATTCAATATTAATTATTTGTTATTTAGCAGAAGTAATGAAAACGCAAAATTAATTGGTGAAATTGGTTATCAAATTAGACGAATTAATTTACGATCTTCTTAATTTTAACAAAAGTAAAATGATTAACCTTATTGTAACTAATTATTAATTTACGAAATAATTAATTATGGTAAATAATAATTTTCTTTTTATAAGTCAAATTTAAATATTACTAAGAGATAATGACTATATAACAAAAAAATGCATGTGTTATGAAGATAACAAATTATTTAAAATACACTTGAAAATATGCATGGTTTTATAAAAGCCAATTATTTTAATTTAATTAAAATTGAAGAAGTCTAAAATTAAAATAAGATGAGTATGCATTAATTAATTAACAAACCTCTCATTTTTTACAAAGTAAATAATTAACTTCAGTTTAAATAAATTAACTTGAAATATGAGTCTATTAATTAAAATCCAACTAATTAACAGAGCTATTTATTTTAAAAATAAAAATCTTTTAAAACAATTTTTTTGAATAAATAATAAAATATATTCTATTCAAGAATTATTTTATAAATATATATATATATAGAGAGAGAGAGAGAAATTAATTTAAAATGATGATACCATATATGTATATTTCGTTTTTTTTTTTTATTATTATTATTATTTAATTTTATATATATATTTTATTATTATTGTATTATTATTATTTTTTGTAAAAATTACGTTGTTGAGGGTAAAAATTGGGTGTCAACAACATGTTTAAGCAAAAAGATTTGAACCTTCAACATGGGAGATGGCTTATGGTCGGGGTCCTTCGCATCCCGATCGTTGTGTTACGAGTAGGCCCTAGGTCGGGTCGTGACATATGTACAGCTAGATTGATAAGATATCAAAAAGTTATTTCATCCATAATAGGTGAATATGTTTCTTCACAGTTGACCCCAGATCTTTGAGAGAATTCTTGTGCAATAAGGCGTGCCTTATATCTTACAATTTTATTTCTTTTTCGCACAAAAACCTATTTATAGCCAACTGGTTTTACACCTTCAGGGGTTTGGACTACAAGTCCAAAAACCTCACTTTTAGCAAGTGAGTCTAATTCTGATTAAATTACTTTTTGCCATTCTGGACAATCACATCTACGTCGATATTTTTCGATGGATTTAGGCTCAAGACTTTCACTATCTTGCATGAGATTAAGTGCAACATTATATGCAAAAATATTATCCATCATAATTTTTTATAGATCTAAATTTATCTCATTACCGATAAAACTTATTGAAAGTTCTTCATTCACTTGAGTCTCGAGTTCACTGATTTCTTCAAGAATATCGAGATTACTCAAATCTTGACCTTCTTCAAGAGGTTCTTTTGTAGTATCATCTTTATTATTCCCCATGCTTCTCTTTCTAGGATTTTTATCCTTTGAACTTAATGGTCTACTACGCTTCAGGCGTGTTTGGAATTCAGAAGCTATGATACTAGTAGATGGTTTTTTGGAACATCAATCCGGATAGGTACATTCACTACACGGATATGTGAATTAGTTATCCGTTTTAAATTAGTAAATGCATTTGACATTTGATTTGTTATTTTCTGTAAGTGGATGATCTTCTGGACCATCTGCCCACATGTATGGGTAAGTGGATCAAAATGAGATAGTGATGAAACTTTTCATGCAATTTCTCTTTTGGGATCCTTTTTCTCTCCCCCTAATTGTGAGAAAGTTGCTTCATCAAACCGACAATTTGCAAATCGAGCAGTAAATAAGCCTTTTATCAACGGTTCAAAGTAGCGAATTATGGAGGGTGAGTCAAACCCAACATATATGCCCAACCTTCGTTAAGGGGCCATATTTGTACATTGTGGTGGTGCTATAGGCACGTACACTACATAACCAAAAATTTGCATGACCAAATACTAATTGTGATGGAGAGTATTTATTATAATTTGTCGGTCTGAGACGTACAAGTGCTGCTGCATGTAAGATAGCATGACCCCAAATAATAATCGGTAATTTTATTTTCATAAGTAGAGGTCTTGCTATCAATTATAGGCGCTTAATAAATGATTTTACAAGGCCATTTTAAGTATGAACATGAGCAACATGATGTTCAATTTTTATCCCAATTAATATGCAATAATCATAAAAAATTTGGGATGTAAATTCTCTATCATTATCAAGGCGAATAGCTTTAATTGGATAATCTGGGAATTGCGCCCTCAATCTTATTATTTGTGCCAACAACTTCGCAAACGCCAGGTTGCGAGATGATAAGAGGCACACATGAGACCATCTTGATGATGCATCTATTAAGACCATAAAATATCTAAACAATCCACTAAGTGGATGATTAAGTCTACATATATCCCCATGTATACGCTCTAAAAAGTCAAGAGATTCGATACCAACCTTTAGGGTTGATGGTCTAGCAATTAATTTGTCTTGATAACAAGCAACACATGAAAATTCATCATTCGTAAGAATCTTCAGGTTCTTTAGCGGATGTCCACTTGAATTTTCAAGAATTTGTCTCATCATTATTGATCCAAGATGACCTATTCGATTATGACATATCACAAATGTATTTAGATCAGTAAATTTCTGGTTTACGATCAAATGTGCTTCAATTGCACTAATTTTTGCATAATATAGGCCAGACAACAACGTTGGTAATTTTTTCAAAATATATTTCTGGCCTGAGACACTCTTGGTTATACCAAGGTATTCAGTATTCATTTTATTTAGTGTCTCAACATGATATCCATTTCTGCGGATATCTTTAAAACTTAACAAGTTACTTGGAGATTTAGAAGAGAATAGTGCAGCTTCTATAATAATTTTTGTCCCCTTAGGCAGAAATATAGTAGCTCTTCCGTAGTCTTCAATAATTTTTGAATTATTAGAAATTGTAGTAACATTTGCTTTTCTTCTAAGCAAGTAGGAAAAATATTTCTCGTCTTTAAAAATAGCATGAGTCGTTCCACTATCAATTACACAAATATCCTCGTGATTGATTATTGATCCAAACAAAATTTGAGGCATATTCATATTTTTCTTCAAAAAAAAATAAGGTAAACGTTATAATTAAAACATGGCTCATCATACAAATTTTATTTATTTACATGAATTAGAAAAATATAAACATATTATTTAGTACAGACAAATAAAAAAAATTATTTAAATATTATCAGGATTATCAATATTCATATTTCCTTCTGGGGAAATTGAACAAATCAGCTACATTCAGATGAATAGGCTCAATATTATATTCAGAGATAAAGTTTGTCTCTAGATTATTTTTTGCCCTATTAAAGGATGCCTGATATAGCTGAACTAGACGTTTTGATTACCGGCAGGTCCGTGACCAGTGCCCCATACCTCCACATCTACGACATATACTTTCTAAATTTTTCTTTGGTATAGTTTCTTGCTTTTCATTCTTATTTTTATATTGCTGATTATTTCTTGGTGCCAGCCTAGTATCATGATTGTAATTTCTTCTTCGATCACGACCACGACTGGGGTCATGACCTCTTTCTCGTTGATTATAGTTTGTCTGATTCACTTCAGGAAGAGTCGAAGAACCAACGGGCCGACTATCATGATTTTTCATTAACAGTTCGTTGTGGCGTTCAGCAATAAAAAGGTGAGAAAGTAATTCAGAATATTTTTTAAAAATCCTTTACGCGATATTGCTGCTGCAAGAGCATATTCGCAGGTGAAAATGTGTAGTATGTTTTTTCAAGTTTATCTTACTTAGTGATTTTTTCTCCGCATAAATTTAACTGTGCTATAATTCTAAACATGACAGAATTATATTCAGTTATATTTTAAAAATTCATTAATCTCAGATTGAGTCAATGATGAAGTGTATGTGGAAGGATGACCAACTTCAGGTGCTCATATCTTTCATTTAGATTCTTCCACAGTTTAAGGGGATCTTTTAATGTGAGATACTGTAATTTTAACCTCTCGTCAAGATGGTGGCGGAGAAATATCACGGCTTTGGCACGGTCTTGACTAGATGTCATATTATTATTTTTGATGGTGTCTGTCAGATCCATCGATTCTAGGTGTATTTCGGCATCTAGTGCCCATGATGAGTAGCCTTTTCCAGTTATATTAAGAGCAATAAATTCAAGTTTAAAGGTATTTGACATCTTAAAAAAATAAAATTTTTACTCTTTTGTTACCTTTTTAAAATAGCTCAAAGTGATGGAGGCTCATGCTGATAACATGTTATAAAACAAACTAACTTATCAAATTAATAAGAAGGAGAGATAGTAAGAGAAAGAAAGAGAGTTGAGAGAATCTGTATTGGTATGTTTTGTATTGCAGCAGTGCCTTTTTATAGGCAAATTTTGGAGAAAAAAAATGGTGAGCTACAGTACAAAATGCGTGAGTCTACAGTGAAAATACTATTTATCTACTGTGAAAATACTATTCACTACAGTGAAAGTAGGTCACATGAACATCCACTTTTTGACTTCTTTCTGCAACAAATCATACATTGTATCTTTTATTATATATACAAAGATTTTACAGGAATTATGATAATATTTAAATTTGGATAAAGAATTTTTTTAAAAATACATAATTAAATAAAATGAGAAAAAAGCTCAAAAAAGGTGAAAAAAGCTAAATGTAAATGAAGATTATAGAGAGGTGCCACATCACCTTATCTATATTTCTTCTTTATATATATATATATATATATATATATATATATATATATAGATTCTTAATAAATTTATTTTTTTTTCTTTATTTTCTTTCTTCGAATCATAAAATGATAATATATTAAGTATTTTTCTCTTTATTATTTGATTTACTTACAATGAGTAATTATCCATGATTTACACCTCTTTAATTTTTACTTTTGATAATATTTATAACCCCCATAATTCTCATGTCCATAACCTTCAAATTTTAATTTGTAAATTTATGATGTCCTATGGTATTCCTCTATTTGCCTATATAAATTCATATTTAGTTTCATGAAGATTCATATTCAAGATTATATTTTCTCTTCTTCATCACATTGGTTTGTGAATTAACTAATATTTAACAAAAAAGAAGTATATGAAGGTAAAAAATATTTCATTTTCAAGTCTTTCTTTACATTTTCTCTATTTTGCTTATATTAATTCATATTTAGTTTCATGAAGATTCACATTCAAAATTATTTTTTTCTCTTCTTCATCATATTGATTTGTGAATTAATTAACATATATATAAAAAAAGAAGTACATGAAGGTAAGAAATATTTCATTCTTTATTCTCTCTTTTTATTTTTTATGTACTTCCATATTTTCTTAATATTTTATTAATTTATGTATTATCAGAATATAGTGGTGGATCTTGCAAAAGAATATGATTGAAGAATTGTTAACTTAATGTCTTTTTTTTTCATTTGTTTTTTTTTATTTTGTCGTTTACATTATTTTAAAGAATCACATCTAATATATATGTGTCTCGCTGATTTTCTACCTTTTACTTTTTAATCTTAGATAACTTAATGATCCGAAAAATTAGAGTATTTTAATATAATAACTTTGCAGGGGCTTACTTTTGATATGTGCTTTTAATAGAGGAATATCCACGATAAAAAATTATATTTATATAAAATATAAAATTAGATAAAAGAAAAATGACGTAAACACATTTCTTTAGCCAAGGATCCTATTTATCTCTTTTGTTAATTTTTTGAATTTTTATCTCAATTTTTTGGTCAATAATTCAATATTGTATTCACAAATTAATGAAAAACAGTCTCATCAAAAGTTGTTACCACTACAATCTTTCATAATCCACATTTATGAACCATTATAACTTTCATAATCATTCATATTTATGAATGATAAAGAATTTCTAAGATCTTTACTAATATAATGGAGTTATAAACAATTCATATTATATATATATAGACATACATATATGCAGAATATGAAGTAAAGGTATGTATTTTGTTGTTTTTTAATTCTTTATTTCCTATTTAAATACCTTTCTTTTTCTCTGTTTCATATTCATTAGTGATAATGCGTGAAGATTAATAGGAAGTTCATTTTATTGATGATGTAGATTTATCTTTTGCTTTGTAATTGTAGGGAATTTTAGATTTATTCATTATATTGCAATATTATTTTGACTTAGACTTTGTTTTTCAAGACATAAAAAGGGTTAGTCAAAATCCGGTGAAGTTTATAATTATTAGATTATATTCATTAATTGTCAAGTTTTGAATATATGTTTCTTTGATGCTATAGTTCTAATCAGTGGCGGAGCCACCTTGTGTCGAGGGTTCATCCAACCCTCTTTGGCAGAAAATTATACTATTTATACATGGTTAAAATAATTTTTTATGTATTTAAAGTAGATTTTGAACCCCCTTCGATTAGCTTGTGTGTCTATTTATTTAGATTTTGAACCCTCTTATTTAAAATGCTGGCTCCGCCACTGGTTCTAATCCATTGAATCCAGATGGAACATCTACTCAACCTCAAAATTCTTATCCTAAGAATCAAGCAGAACTAAACAAAGAAACAAAATATAACTAAATACTTATCATATTTATTGATAGTAAGCAAGACGTTGAAATCGGCACGAGAAACTTCAATTCTTAGACTATATATAGAATTTGTATTTGACATATATAGTCTAGAAATGATATTATAGAGCAAATAATTTTTTTTCTCATTTGGGGAGATTTTCTCTAAAAAATGATTCATTTATGTGTTATAATAAGATCACTAAAAAACACTCATTTAACCCTATTAATTATATTAAATATGCAATGTTAAGATATTAAAAGGTCATTTCTTTAAATTTCATGTAAAATTTAATAATCTTTATTTTCATTACTTCCACAACTTTTTATCATCATAACATCTAAAATAATTAATAGTCATATATTCATGACATTATTTGCTATTTTATATTGTAGTCCTTTAAAAAAAAATAGAGACATTAATGATTATAGTAGTCTTTTAAGTTGTTGTGTATCTGGTAGATGCTTATTATATTCATACTTTAGTTGACTTAAAGAATAAGATGAAGGCTTTAAATGGTGATCGGCTTATGAAAATGGATGTCGACGAGATCTTAGAAATCGTTCATTGATTTCATATCTTTTAATGATTATGATCGTTAAAATGATTTTGCATTAGTAACTTTTTTCTCTTTATTATATATTTTATATGAATTTCTGATTGTCGTAAATCTATAATTTATTTTGATTCAAAATATCAAGTCATGACTTTGTTGAAAGTCTTCTAACTAATCAAATATTTATAGATAGATAGAGATAGAGAGAAAGAGATGGTAATATTTTATCGTCTTTTCTAACCACGCGCGGACAAATTCCCTAATTCCATTTATAATCTAATATATTCTATAACCATGAGTTTGCTTTTCAATATTTTTGGTTATTAACAAATGCTATATAGTGAAATAGTGATACTCTGTCTTCATGTTACATTTTGTGAATTGAACATATTTTAAAATAGTTTAAAATAAAATTTAATACATATACAATGCTCAAAATATTCATCGCAAGGTTTGGGTCCGTGCTAGTACGGGCAAGCCATCACTAGTTGTTAAGACCCACGCAATTTTTTTTAAAAAAATCCAAATGTTGAAAATTAAAAAAGATAACCAAAGTAGATAACATATACTAGAGTGTTAAGTTACATAGATATAATCCTAAAATTCTTGAAACGTTATGAAGTTTATGTCAATCATAGTCTTGACGACGATTATAAGGTGAACTACATACTTTCACTCCTTTGCCATAGGAGGATGAAAATTCAGAACCTATTTGAACCACAAAGAGATAAGATTAATACAAATAACTCACCTTTCTAGAATGTAAATAAAATAGAATTAGCAGAATTTTTAATTTCATTTTATCTAATTTTTCAAATGGTAGATGTTAACTCGATTAACGTTTAAAATTTGATATGACATGGAAGAAATTATTCCATTTTATAAAACGGAAGAAAAACTTTTACTTTATAAAGTGAAAAAATTTATTCCATTTTATAAGAAAATTTTCACTTTACCAAAAAATTTGCATTGTGGGGTCTTATCATGTGTAAAAAAGGAAGAAATTACGGAATTGACTATATGAATCATCACTATCTATAGTCGAAGGTAAGTAGATATTTTTGTCGTAGGTCAATAATCGGTTGGAATTGGGGGTTTTGGGGTGAAGTGTGTGTGGGGGGGTGTTGCTAAAAAGATGCTTTATTTATTAAAGAATTGCATATAAAAAAAATTCCAACACAAAAAGCAAGAACATATAATATTTCACACATATAACAAAACGGACAATTTTACAGACATATTACATTATTATAGATACCTTTCTCAGCCTTTCGAATAAGATGGAGTGATGAGTATTTAGTATTTATAGGGACAAGGTACATAGCATCTAACAATAAAAAGTCTTGCCCAAACCAATGTCAACTTGTAAACCTTAACACTAATCTTCCTCTTTAAAAATTCCTCACCTACTCCAAAAGATACAGACATGGCCATCTTACTAACATTTTTAAAGAACTTCTTCAACAAATCTTTGTAACTCATGTTCCTTTTGGTAAAATGGTAGCTATTGAGAAATGCCCTTCTGGACTGTGAATATTCATGATCTCCAATATTATAGTAAACTCCATTGATTGATCTAAAGCTTTCACTCTTCACAAAATTGGAAGGGAAAATTGGACAGACTCTTGTAGTATGGATTGAATTGCAAGTGCTCGTCCAATCAGCCATAATGTTCATGCATGGAAAGGAGTACACTGTGTGTGTGCGCTTTAATTTGTTTGCATTTATAGTTTGTATATAAGTAAAATGATTACAACATCATGTGAGAGTTTCTTGAGTAGTTGAACTAAGCTAGTTGTTGTATACTATGTTTGGTAGTTTTTGTTGCACCCATTAATTTTCTACCAATAACTTGAAGTTTAGACTAATAAATAACCACTAATTATATTAAACTTAGAGTCAATATTCATTTTCTTTAGGTAAAAGGGTACATCATTCTATATTGTATCAGGTTATCTACATATAACAATTTATGGATTTATCAAAATAGGTAAAAAGAATGAGATTTTTGGCAACTGAGGATGTTACAGATCATTTAGCAAAATTTTAGCTCTTTTCATTCTATTCACGATGCAGACTTCCAGATTGGATCGTCGCGAATTTCATATTATACATGATATACTTGATGAAAATGAAAGTTCAATTTAAGTGTCCCAGAGTTTCAAGAAAGAACTGATATCATTAGTTCAGTGCCAATGGTAAGAAGCAAATGTGCCCTTAAACATATGTTGCATATCACAAGCAAAACAAAGGACACATGAGAAAGAAACTGAACAGAGTCATTTCAATGATCCAGCTCACATCAAATGCAATTGATTTAATTCTTTATTTCAAAATTCAAAACGACATACAGTTTACTTCCATGTCTTTTGGTTGATAAAACCATGATTGATTAAGAATAAAGGTCAGTGATGACCACCACCATCTCCACCTTCCTTTTTCTTTTGGGAAGCAGCTCTTAACTGGCGCTGCTCCTCTTTGTAGATTCGGTTCCTACGTTGATACTGCAGTAAAAGAAACAACCCTGTAACTAAAGAGTATAATGAAAAGTACCAGAACGGTTTATGAATATATTTGAGCCATCAATTTCTAATGTTTTTGACCTAGAGAATTCCACAGAATTTTACCACATCAAAAATGACAACATGGATTGAATAAGTCAGTAATTGACGGCTTGAACAAGAGGGAAAGTGAAGACGAAGATGACCATATATCCATTTTTTTAATTAGTAGGGGAGAAGCATATTTCTTTTTCCCGATTTTTCCTTTGTGACTATAGCAGGTGGGGCAGTAACAGAGTAGAGAAAGAACTGTCAACTGTACAAGACATTGACAGTAGCCAACAGTAACGGAGTTCTACACAGTCTGTCCCAGAAAAATAATGAGCTTAAGGGCACCGGTACACCATATGAGCCCTACAAGTTCATGCACCTCAAGGATTCAATATCTCTTAATCTTCAGTTGTTACATAGTTCGAAGTGCCTAAGCTCTGCAATTTTTAGGTAGTTTGATCTATCGTTAGATAAATTTAACATAAAAATAGGAAAAAAGCATTCCTTAGAGTTAGGAAAATTTAGGGATTTCCTGATTCTACAACAAAGGTTATAGGGCCAATTTGGGCTTATTTTGTTGTTAAATCAGAAGAGAAATCAATCAAATTTAATGAATTCTAATCAATCAAAAAGTATGGTCCTGGACATGACCAATAACATTAACATAAGCAGAACAAGTAGGATAGTATATTGGTAATCTAGGAATATAAGTAGAATTAAGAGGTGCAGAGGATCCAACAAGCTTTATCTACAAATCGTGAAGACCGAAAACCAAAGTAACATACGGAGTTTGAAATGTGTCAGTAGATTAGTAGTCCAAGAATCTAGGAAGAGCACGAAAGCATCCAAATAAGATGCAAAGAAGGGGACTAGGAAACACAGACACAATACCTAATTTAACATATTGAAGTTCAGAAGACACACACATGCCGGAAAATGTCTGACATAGTTGTTTCCTTTTTATATTTTATTCTTTCAACGGGCAAGGACTATTCTTGGATAGCAAAAGGACTTTGCTCCAAATTCAACCTAATTGGAAGGAACATAGGCACTAGACAGATAACAACGATCACAATTTTCCCCAAATATAATTTCACAAAATGTTACGACATGCAAGTCCATATACGTGAAGCATTTTCTAGTTGCATCATCTGATTCATGGAAATGCATTAGTGCCTAAAACATCATAACTAGTCAAAAGAAGAGGATTCTACAAATTCATGCCTCTGAATGACAAAGACAAGAGCAGAGAGAAGTATTGCCCATTGAAATTAATGATTAAGACGAGCAGAGGAGGATTGTATAAACAGGGAGGACAGACATCTATAAACAGCTTTTGCAGCTTCTTTCCTACTACTTCACCAATTTCTAATCTAATTTCTCGATCAGCTGATGAGGTTTCTACATCTTCTCAGGACCATAAAACACCTAGCCTCAAGCCCCCAACTTATGAGAAAAATCTTGGCAGTAGCTTGAGGCACTCCCAAGAGAAAAAATAATAATGCTTCTAAGAAGAGTATATAGTAATGCTGATCAATTAATGAAAGAGCCAAAATCAAATAAGAGGAGAAAATAGCTGTACAAATGAAGATTCGGCTTTTTCTGGGACTCTATTAAAAAATTAGCTGTTGTAATGTTTCCTAAAGATATAGTACAAGAGTCAATGCACACAAGGTGCTTAACTAAAGATGTTCCATTTCAGTCCTTGTAAATCAACTACTCTCATTTCCTACTTATAGCAATGCCTTTGCTTTCATGGCTTCTCTAACAAACACTTGACCCTAAATTTTAATTTTAATTTTCGATAAGAGTGAGAGACCCTAACTAAGACGAATCAAAGAGGTATGTGTATGTCCAGGTATAACTTTTTGATCAAAAAAAAGTCCAGGTATAACTCCAAAATAGACAAAGAATGGAAAACCACATTGTTCTACAAAGAATGAGAAAAGATCTCTAATCTAAGGAATTTAAAGGTCTTTTGAGACAACTTCCCTCCATTGATATAGGCCTATCTCGTCTTATTTTAAGACCCCCCCCCCCAAATAGAGCTTAAAGGGAACCAGTGAAACTACTCCATTATAACTAATTCAAAGTAACAGCAATACCGATATAAACCAAGTAAAAGGTCAATTGACATTTGGACATGATTTGGTTGAAATTTGAAAGGGAAAGAAGAGCAAGTTGAAAATGAAAAAGGATATTTGGAAGTTGAAGTAGTGTTTGGACATGAAATTCACTTGGAAAAAAGTTGATGTATTGTAACTAAATCATTATATTACTCGAAATACTCTCCTCAAACTTCGAATTCTCTATTTCAACTTTGAAATGATGAACAGACTGATAAACAGACATTTATTTTAAATAATATTTGAACATTTGAAATCATTTCCATGCATACTTGGTATGTCAGACATGATAGCTGGTGACTTGACATCAGCCATATGCATAGTTGGTCAATTTTCCAATAGGTTGACTTATAAATACCCACTTTCTCCATTCCCCCATAAGATTCATCAGATGTAATATTTTTTTCAACATATAATCATAATCTTTATAGATATCTTTATTCATTGGTATTCCAAGATAGAGTGCAGTACAAGTATAAATGGACTACTATATCTGGAGGTCCTCCACGATACATGGCCAAGCAATCTTTTCTTATTTTATGTCTATGTGTGCTACTTGAACTATCTTTCTGATGTATTGTTTCTAATCTTGTATGATCTTGCAGACTGCATATCCATCTTAACATCAACATTTCTATGTTACTTGTTTTATTGATATGTTGAGACTTAGAGGACCAATATTCACTACCATAAAAGATATAAATTGCTAGTCTCACAACCATTCCATAGAAGTTTCCCTTAGCTTTATCAGATATCTTCCTATCACATACTAATCATGTAGCACCTCCTCCACTTCAACCATCCTATTTTCATTATATGTGCTACATCTTCATCTATCTTGTCATCACATGTAAGACTAGACTCAAATATCTAAATTGTTTGCATTTAGGAAATATAGTCTCGCCCAATCCCACTTTACTTTTGTTCTTCTTATGGGGACAAACTTAACAGACTTGTCAGCATGTATACTACTATTGTACTTCTACAAACCTTACAATCCGAAATTGTTTCTCCCTAGTTCCATCTATTCATTAACATTGTCACTTACATCGTCAATTAACAAAATGCGCCAATTCATCAATAAGTAGAGTGAACTAGTAAGATCTCAAGACAGATTTCCAGTGTAAACACACAGTTACGCATAAGTCCTCTTTATCTGCTCCTACAGCCCCACATTTATAACCACACCAAATTCAGCTAACCATATACATCTAAAGTTATTGGAGGAAATGACAAAATCTATACTTCGAGGGAATTTAAATCTGAGAAGCTTTTATTGGAAATTCCACAGAATATGATGTTTAATCTCTTCAGATATTTACACACCAACCAATTCAGCTTATAAATTATCAAATCTCTTTAAAAAGAAAAACTAACTTATCCTAAATACAGCTGACTGCTGAGGACAAAATGCCTAAAGGAACTGCTGACTTATTTAAATCTATACTTCGAGGGAATAGAAATCTGAGAAACTTTTATTGGAAACTCCAGAGAATAGAATGTTCAATCTCTTCAAATATTTGCATACCGATTCAGCTAATAAAATATCAAATCTCTAAAAAACCCTAACTATCCTAACTACAGCTGATGACAAATTGCCTAAAGGAACTACTGACTAGTTTCAATCTTCAGGATAAGAGCGATTTTAAGCAAAGGTGAAAATATTCAAAAGATCGGAATCAAATGAATCGAAATGCATACCTCTTTGGAATGATGAAGACACTCGAAGTAGTCTTCTCTAAGAAGTGTACAGTCTTTGGGCTCCCTGCATCGAGACATACACTCACTGAAATCCATCCAGAAATCATAACATCGTCCTTTGTTCCCTGTAATTCCCCATCCAGACGCCATTGGAGTAAACTCTTTCTTCCTCTGCTATGGAAATTGGCGAATTGCGATCAGAATTGGATGTTCGTTTGTTAAGAGGTATAGCGGATCCAAATTTGGGCCAAGACCCCAGCATTTTCTACAAATTCAGGCCCAAATGTTTGTACAAAAGGGAAGTTTCACTCATTTGACTGATCGGCCAAAATAATTACATTTGTTGGTCAAATATATTTTAAAGAATTATTCTATTATGTATATTTGTATATATTATAAATTAATATACCTAACTATTAGTTTGGTGGACATATATACAATGTAAAAGTTCCTTGTTAAAATTTGATAAATAGCCCTTTTTTTATACTTGTAAATTGATTTTTGTCATACAGTTATAAATTTTAGATATTGTCAGGGAGGTTTACGTATAAAAATTGAAGCTCCAAAATAAATAATTATTTTTAATGACATAGTTAAAAAGTAGCTAGCTCACACTATTAAACAAATGTAAAAAATAGTCTGGATAGTATTTTAATGATCCCTTTATTCTAATTTTCTAGATATTTTGATTATTTTATTAGGAATTAGGACGTTGTAATTTAAAATATGTAAAGAAATATTATTGTCCAAGTGGGAGGGACTGATCTTTTCGACTTCATAGGAGCAAGTCACTGAGAAATAGAGGTTTCTGTTATGAATTTTCTAAAAAAACTAATGTTCACTCCCAAGTTTTTAATAGTTATAATCAAACTCATTTTCACTTAATTTTAATTGACCTAATCAAAGTCACTTTTTTTCTTAATTCAAAATTTGGGAGGTAGTTTGAGTTAAATTCTCTCTCAAAACATACATAAAAATATATAAAGATCGACTAACAATATTTATATTTCAAAATGTAAATCAGAATCATATCAAGTACAAGCCCACACTTTTAAAGTGGGACTATTGAAATCTTCTTATTATTTTCGCTTCAATATTACAAACTACACAACAATAAATCACGTTAATATATTTCATACACCAGTAGAATTTAATAAAAATGCTTGTATTTTTCTTTCATAGTAATAATTATCCTCAGCAGAAGCATCAGCAGAGTATATCATTGCACCATTAACATGAAATCCATTACCTTCCAATAATTTCAAAGCATCAAAAAATGCATCACCTTGAATTCCTCTTCCATCCACTTCATAGCTAGGAATTACTTTCTCCTTATCAAATTGTTCACTCCTTAGAACAAAAGCCTTCAAATAACCTCTTGGTGTAACAACTTTATCTGTATAAAATTGATGATTTACATAGTCAATTGAATCTCCATAGTTCTTGTATAACTCTATGTATGGCAAAATTGTTCTATAATATGGTGCAATAGTTGCAATAGATATAACACTTTGGTTCTTCAATAGAGTGATTAACTCCCCTATGCAATAAGCAAAAGTTTCATTGTGCTTTGGGAATCTCTCATAGTCAATATCAATGCCATCAAGGTGATAGGTGTTGACAATTGATTTGAGGGAAGTGAATGCATTTGATAGCCATTGTTGAGTGTCGGCTGGCTTGTACCTGTCCAGAAATAATATAATAAAAAGTATGTTTGAGTCTGTTGATTTAATGTAGCGAATAAGCATCAAGTACTGATAAATACCTTCAGATGTCGAAGCTAATTTTAAAAACAAATAACTATGTGATTGATAGAAGTGTCGAATCAAATGATAAGCAATTAGAGTATTAAATAAAAAGTATTTATGTATTTAAAGGACCAATGAAGGAATTAAATAGAATAGAAAAATAAATAAAAGTAGTATGTTTTAGGAATTAGATAATGAATAATATATTATAACTTAAATCATAAAAGATTTGGCCAATCCAAAAGTGTTTAAAAGTTATAAAATCATAAAAATTCATACTGATTTTATCTTATAAGCACTTTTAGTGTTTATCAAACACGTATAAATAACTCAAAAAATATTTATAAGCTAGTTTAACCTACTTATAAACTTAATCAAACATATTAATAATTTGTACTTTTAATAAAGTAAGACGGTCACATAATGCAACAATACCAGTTAAGGACTTTTGACCCTAAACTCCAACCAGAAAGGCTAGCCAAGACTTTGACATTAGGGTATTTGGATTTAATTGATGCAACTAAGTTTGGGGTAAGTGTTGATGCCCAATAAGGTGAGAATTTGCCATTTTGTGGGTTCCCTAAAGGATCAGCATCAATAGCAAAGCTGAGAATGAAATGGAAGTCAATTCCCTCATCTATTGGAACATCATCAAATGCTATTGGTTTGCCTGTTGCTCCAATATACTCCATCATTACCTTCCCATCTGAAAATTAAAAAAAAAAAAAAAAGCTAAAATTTGAGAAAAGGTTACAAAAAGGATTTTTTTTATATTATCAAGTTAATTAAAAGATTCAAACGATATTTTTAGTGATGGGTGGGTGAATAACACGTAAAACCTTGTCTTTGGGAGAAGAATAACAACTGGAACGGCTATAAATACTCATGGCTGATTAGCTCATTGGTAAGACAATAGCTTAACAAGTCACTGAAAGGAACATAGGAGTTTATCACTAGGTATTTGACCAAATAGGATCGTCGAGTTCCTATCGAACATATCACTAAAATACCCCTAGAGGGGGTACAAATTGAATAGTTTCATTTTTATATAATTTTCTAATTGTTTCAAAGTATTATAAGTTAAATTAATTAAATTCATTTTTTCTTGTTCTATCCCAGAATATTCATTCACCTGAAACGAATAAGTAATTATTTATAATAAGTGAAATTAATTACTGAAAAAATAGGCACATACAAAATAATTGGGAACTATGATATTGCTGTACTATCAGTGTATTTTATTTTATTTGCTTATAAACAATTATTGCCTGATTGTTTTCATGACCTTAATGTGATGATATAAAAATATTAATTATATACTTTAATACGAAGAAATTAATAAACTTTTCTGATAAAGATTTAATGTAAATACATTAACAATTTTTTTTTTATAGTATTTTTGTATTTGAACCGATTATAACATGTTATTCTTTTTATTTCTACATTATCAATATATAGGCTTGTCATAACATACATTATTTCCGTCTCATTGAAATCATCAATTCCAAAAACTAAAAGAAAAAATATAACAATCGCACACCAAATTTATAACTCATGTATAATATACATATATTAGTGATCATTAGGTAGAATATGTTGTTTTTGGTTTAAGCATATAAAGAAGAACAAAATTCAGAATAAAAAATTACAAATTTTGTGCATTAGTATAAGACGTAAATTACTATATAATTATGACATAAATTTAGCTTGAGAAAAAAAATATACAAAATTAAAGAAGAACAAATAGAAAAAGAGGCAATTCATGACTTACCACAGAACTGTTGAAAGCTGAATAATAAAGCAGTGAGATGAAGGAAAATGAAGAGAATTTTAGCCATACTTAATTGACTTATGTTCATTCAAATAAAAGGAATTTTGAATTTAACCCTTCCTCTTTTTATATTATAGACTCATAAATTAAAAATAAAAATAAAAGCCGGCTAATATCTTTCTACATACTTTAAAATTTTGTCATCAAAAAATACTTTAGTTTAAGTCTAACAATGTGAAGCTGAAAAAGCTCCTTGTTACAAGGCAACTATGCCAATTGCCGGTTTTGGAAATCACAAGAAGTCTTCTGGAAAAAAAAACTATCATTTTAAATTTTGTAAAAAGAAAAAATCCCTTATGCTCGACGTCAAGAGATTATTGTTACCATATGAAAGAATTATATTAAAGAATAACTAATTATATTACTGTTGATCACTTGTGAATCTTTATAAAATAATAGTAGTTGAAAGTTTGTAATCACCAATATTTAGTTATAAAAATAGCATGGCCGAGATGTGTAAATATCTTCAGATATTATGATATTTTGTTTATGAATTATAGTTTGCTCACTTGTAAAATTGTATAACAATTGAATTATTATTTTTATTATTTTCACAACTTGTGATTTTGTTGTCTATGAAAAAAAGCACAACTTAAAAACTGTCAACATTGTAACTTGTATGTACATTTTAATGCAATTATTTATAATTTCATAATGCAAATAAAGTAAAAAATGCATTGAGAACTCATTTGTTTTCATTAAAATTAAGATGCCTACCTGAATTTGAATGCGTAAGATGTTCTCTATATATCTGAACACTGAAAAATTAAAATTATTTATTTTTTAAAAGATTTAAATGTGTACGACCAAGAGAATTATAAAATACAAAATTTAAAAGTTTAGTACTTTTTTTTTTGATTTCCCACCCGATGTTCAGAGCCTCAACTAAATTCAGATCACGCACTGCAGGGCCCATTCGGAGGTGGCACTCGAGACTTCTGATTAAGGGTGAAACAGTTCCACCACTGTACCACAATCCATGTTGGTAAAAATTTAGTACTTAAATATTATGTCAATAATATATTTGAGAAGAAATTAACATAACGCAATAAGACCAGCAAATTGATAAAATATGTAATATCTAATACATTTTTATAACAATTTAATGTATTTAAGAGTGAAAGATCAAAACACATTAAATTATCCTTTTTTTTTGGTTTCTTACTCATCTTCCCCTCGTATATGATTGTGTTTTTATACACCCACCAAAGCTTTTAAACGAAAACTATTAATATCCTATCAAAATGCATATGAAATAAGATAACAAAACACTAAAGAATAAGAACACTAAAATCATTAAAAGTCAAATATAATTTGACATAATTTCATCCATGATTTTTCTTTATCAGATCCAAAGTCTAACAAAGGTATAAGATTTGATGCTCTATTATTTTTCAAAAGAGAACAAATAGTAATTAAAAAAAAGTTGTGAAAGAAATCAACGTTCGTGGTATAAGATCTATGAAAGAAATCATTTTTAAGAATTTGTGGAAGAAGATGTCTGTATTTTTCTTTAAGGTGTTTTAATATACAACTTAATAGTTAAAAATTTTAATGTTAAGGTCTAAATATTGTTAAGATAGGTTCTTAGATCAGACCGAATCACATCTTATAAGAGCCAATACGTGGTAAAATTTAACAAAAAATTTGGTCAAGATCTTTGAATATGAATCTAGACCCGACATATAAGAGGCGGTTTGCCTCATTTTGGAGTAAGGTAACTGTTAGACATTTATGATCGATCGCGGTAAGCTGCACCAAATAATCAATTTAAAGAAATTTAGTACCTCGACAGTTACGTATCCATGCATGTTAACATTTTAACGAGTAGATAATGAACATTATGAGAGCAGAATACCACGCAAGACTTTACTTAGAGTTAAATTATAAATATACCCCTTCTACTCACTTGTAATCCATCTTATTTTCGTTGCAAGTACTACATAAGCTCTCAATTTTCAATAAAACGTTCAAGCTCTAATTTTCCCGATGAGATTGTTGTTGGTGAAATTACAAGATTACAAATTATAATTGAAAAATAAAATGAAGAAAATAAATTTTCTTCTTGGCTGAGGCGCGGATATTTCGCTCTCTTTAAGGAGATTCAAGCTCACTGCAACAAATCTTTTCACTGGTCCATCAGTAATCCTCTTAACTTGTCCCCTCCAGGATACAACAACCTTATCACAAAATGTAACTCAACAAACTCTGGATAAGAGTTGAGTTTAAAGCTCCACAAAAAAGAACATCTCCCTTCAATTAATAAGAACTCTCTTTTTTGACAAACTTAATACACTCAATGTTTTCTTGCATTTCAAACCAAAGAAGACCTCTCTATTTATAGGAGAGGAAATCATTCAAATATGAAAAAAAAAATGGAATGCCATCATTATCATTTAGTGCACCATTATGATTTAGTGCACCACTTATTAGAGATAATTAGGTTAGAAAATACATAATGAAATGAATAATTTTGCACTAACTAAAGATGATAATGAAATACATTTTTATGTACTAAAGAAAAATAAAATAAAAATGACATTAAATGTCATCAATGGACAATTGCTAAAATTACAATTTAATAAAAGGTTAAAATGCCACACTAACGGATTGCATGATAGTTTCGCTGGAGACAATTTAATAAGATATTTTTTTACACTTGTTGCTTTACGGTTCTTACTTAATAATTATTTCAATTATCAGTCATTAGGCATCAAAAAACTAATATTTTTTCATTATAAATTATGTACCCTTTACATTTAAATATAAATTTAATGGTTATCCTAAATTATATATTTAAGGAAAAACTGATATTGACTTTCATTAAACACCGGAAAACTAGTAACTTATGTGTCTTTTTGAACAAGAATGTGGAGCACAAACACATAGAACTTTTTGTTTTTCATTTGCAAATATAGATTTCAAATTTGTATAATAATTTACTACTCATAAAGTTGACCTTAAACCATAACGAAGCTTCCCCTGCACATGCGCATCTAATAATTCATAATAACAGATTTTTTATTTTTCTTTGGTTTTCCACCGGTGTCCAGAGCAGTGAAGCCTCAAGTAAATCTGAATCGCGCACTGCAGGGTCCATTTGGGGTGACCTTCCTTTTTAGCGAAGGTTCCCATCAAACATCTGAAATATTCTTCCTTAATTGTCCCAAGCTAGAAGAATATATTGTTTGGTTTCCCGAGCTAGAAGAATATGATTCTTGCTCAAAGGTAGTGAATATCATAAATAAATTCTCATAAAGATAAAGTTTTATCTAGGCATGAATTTGAAATATTCTTTTATGAAGGTAGTGAATATCATAAATAAATTCTCATAAAGATAAAGTTTTATCTGGACATGAATTTGAGATATTTTTTTATGAAGGTAGTGACTATCATAAATAAATTCTCATAAAGATAAAGTTTTATCTAGGCATGAATTTGAAATACTCTTTTATGCCATAACAAAAGGCGATACAACCAATGGAGTTGTAAGGTCAACAACTATTTTCATTCACTTGATCTTCAAAAAGGAAAATCAAAATATTACCATTTGTTTGATGCTCTGCTAAACAACATGTACACTAAGAAACAATGCTAAAGGCTAAAAGATTTTTTTAAAAAATTATTGTTGTGGCTGAGGCAGCTTGAATGCACCTCAACTAATTTCATGCTCTACATACCACCTTGCACCAACAAGCAACATGTATCAAATACCTCTGTTCACCAAAGCTATAATAGATGGGAACTTGAGACCTCATGATTCTCATTTCTCAACTTAATTCATTGACCACTAGACCACGACCTTGAATGCAAAAAGGCTGTGCTCACCCACCCTGGCCGATGGGCAAGGCTAACTATACTAATAGCATGGAGCAAACAAAATTAAAATGCTAGTAAATTAATACAAATCCCTATCTTCAAGGCAACATTATCCCACAGAGACAAATTGGAAGCAATCACAAAGCTTCTAACAACTCAACAAACACCCAGTTGAGTGAAAAGTTGCATATTAAAAGGTTCATACGCCCAGATATAACTAGAACCATTCAGCAACTACAGGACGATAACAAGATTTCTTCTGATCATAAAGTTCTAATAAACTCTGTGGACCGCTTCAGTAGCAGCAAACTAGATATTTTATGTATATATTTTCTAAAATTGGTATAATAGTAACTGATGGCACCCATGCTAAAAGAAAGCTAAATGGTGCACTTGATTGAATGTTTGAGTTGTATGCCAAGATGATGACTATTCTCTAGTTTAGTCTCCCATCTTTCTTTCTAATGCTAAATCAGACAACAATACCTCTTCTCATGGTGTCTGGAATATTGCGATAATTGTGTCTTGCTTTTCATCCATGCTGAGAAGACTACTGAACGAGGGAGTCTCATGCATACACTGAATGATAATATGAATTATCTTTCTTTTCCAACAATTGCATGAAAAGAACAGATTAAATTTTAACAGAGTTGTTCTGGATCAGATGAATAGACAGAGAAAGAGGATCATCTTCTATCTCTATGCAGAACAATGATTAATGGACTCAACGGAATTGGTAACACATAACATACTACTCAAAATGAACATTAATTAGATACATCAAGTTCCAGACAGAGCACAATGGAATAGAGATGCAAACCACCGATGGAATTATTAACATAGGCAACAATTGCCTTTCGTTCCACACATTATCTCAATCAAGATGGTAATATGTTTGGCTTAATAATACAAGAGAAAAGCAACCTCTTGACACTAACAAATTGCATCTTCAACACTCCATTACCAGTTCATGATGAGGCAGTAGGTACAGTAACCATAGGAAAAACTGATAACCCTAAAAGAAAAAACAAGGCACTGGTAGAATTGCTAGTTTCCCTCTGATCTGAAGGATAACATCAGTAGTATGATGAGAATTAGGTATGATGTGCCACCCATGTTGAGCCTAAACTTATATGGGCTTTACTATGCCAATCAAGAAAGCTTTGTTAAAAAAAAAACAAAGTTCCCCCCTCTCCTTCATGACAAAATCTGACTACCTCCAAAGAAAAAGCATAACAAATTTCCAACAAGTATCAAATCATAACGAAAAAGAAAACCATAAGAAGCAACTATGTCATCTATCAAAGGCAAGAAGCAACATTTCGTCTACTTCAACCAACCAAGAGCTCGACAGGGTTAACACAAGTAGGATTTTTTTTTTGCATAAATAGAATATAAAAAAACATTAAGAGTGTTAGCTCAACTTAATCAAAAACAGATCAAAGACTCAAAACCAGACACTCTAAATTGTCACTGTTCTTTGCCTCACTTTAGCTTTCTCAGCATCAATAATAGACTGCACCAACTTAACAGAATTCTCCAACTCCCCTTCTCTATTCACTACCACATAATCAAACTCCCCCATATGCCTCACTTCTTCCCGGGCCGTGGCAATTCTCACAAGCAAAGTCTCTTTAGTCTCAGTCTTCCTGTCAATCAACCTACTAACCAGTGCATCTTCACTCTCCGCCACCAAGAATACAAATACAGCAGAATTTTTCAAAATACTCCTCAGTGTTGCTGCACCTTGTATATCAACTCTCAATACTATATCCAATCCTTTGGCCATATGATCCCTAATTTGTTGTTTTGGTATACCCTTATAATCCCCATACACCAAAGCATACTCCAACAACTCATGTCTCTCAATCATTGATAAAAACTCTTCTTTACTCGTAAAAAAGTAATCTTTACCATCAACCTCACCCGGCCTTTTTCCTCGGGTCGTCGCAGTAACAACAAAATGAATATTCTCCCTAACTTCTCTAAGCCTTTTGATCACAGCATCTTTACCAACCCCACTTGGACCACTAACCACAATGATCAAAGGATGGGGCTCCGGTGCCAATGACTCTGAACTAAACGGAGACCCCACCGCAGCCTCAAGGGCTCGATACAATTCCGCCTTATCGGCAGTTTCTGGGGGTGGTATAGGCACATGGGTGGGTCTTCTTCCTTCTGCCATAGCAGGAAATGATGAGACAAAACGTTTGGACACCCGAATAGGCCTTTGAACCCGGTTTTTCAAGATTCTTTGAGTAGAGAGAAATTGTGGATTAGGGTCGAAAACAGCAAAAGGGTTTGTGAGATTTCGATAGAGGAGAAATGGGTTGCGGTTAGAATTTGCTAGAGAGGTGTAGAGCCTGCGAAATTGCATCGAGTTTATAGGGGGAGGAGAGAGAGAGAGGGGGGAGAGAATATGCTGTGAATTTGGGGGCGTTACTATATAAATGTAGGCTTGAATTATACGAAAATTGATAGAGAATCCGAAGTAATGAGAATCTTCAACTGTCTGGGAGAAGAGAATTCCAGTCTAGGGTTTATCTAAAATCCCAATTCCTCTCTTATACAGCAATCTTGAATGGCTTTGTTTCGTTTCGGGTCAGGGCATGTTATCTTCGCCGGTTTTCTCAAGCATTTTTCAGGCCACTTCTTAAATTGTGTTTCTTATCTTTTAAAAATTAGGGCAAATGGGCAAATATGCCTTCTCAATTTTGCAATTTAGAATAACTATATCCTCATTAAAAATGATGCATACATAGCGTTATTGTTAGTTTTGTCAACAGACATAACAATGAGCTCGTCTAAACATGTTGTATAACGCACTAAATTAATGCGCTATTATAAGTTTTTATCAACTTTATTTTTGCACGTCATTTTATTTGTCTTTTTATTGATTCTGTACTTATATAAGATTTTTGAATATTTATTTTCAGACTAAATATAAGCGTCCATGTTAGCACGGGTCCAATACATGTTAGTTCCTCTATTTCAATTTATGTGACGCATATAAAATTTAGAGAGTCAGCAAAATTTTTATATGTTTTTAAAATATTTTTAGTTATTAGTTATTGTGATTATAGTACATTTTTAACATAATTTTTAAATAATATATATTACTCACTTTGTCCTAATTTATATGGCACAGATTAAATTTTCTGAGTTCCAAATTATTTATAAATATTTCAAATATTCAAATTGTAAATTATTGTGATTTATAATATTTTTTACATTAATTTAAAACAATATGTTACTTCCTCCATCCAATTTATGTAGCACTAATAAAATTTCAAATATCAATCAAATATTAATAATCATGATTTATACTTTTTTTTACTTAATTTTTAAATATATGAGAGATTAAAACAGATAAAATACAAAAATTACATAACTATGTCCACTAAAAACAAGCACGTTGACCAATAGGTACCTGATTTTAAACTCTTATTTACAGTAGTAAAAGTAATAAAGTAACGTGTAAATAAATTAACAAACACCCTATTTTTTTCTTAATTTTGTATTTATTTATTTGCATGATTGGACATTTTGAACAGACTATATCATCTCAAGGAGGATACAATGAACCTATTAATATTACTCAAATTATTAGGCTTATTTGTTTTTAGCTAATATCGATGCCAATTATGAAACAAAGTCAACACGTTAACGTTATAGCAATTGAAGTTTTACTGTTTTGTTATTCCATGCATAGTGACCTAATGCAATATGTTGCATGACAATTGTTTGCTAAAATTTAACTATTACAAAAGTTATAAACACAATGCTACTGATAATTTGTAACAAAAATACATTCTCTCTGACGTAAGACAAGTTGTCTACGTCTTAGAAACGAAAATTAGTCGATTTAGAAAATTAATATTACATATATGAACGTAAGAGTTTTAAAAAATCCTTCATGAATGATGTATTTTACCTTATTTCATCTCCCCCATTCAAATAATAATTTAGATATTTTAATTTTTTTAAAAGAAATTCTACCTTGCCCCACCTAATCCTCCGCTTTTAATTTTTTTCTCGTTTTGTGTTAGATATTTATATACATATAATTTTAAGAAATTATTTTTCACTTGCTGCAAGACCTCTCTTAAAATAAATTTTTTATTTCTGTTATATTTGGTACGCAAGTAAGAATTTTTTTTCCCTAAAATATATGTACATATCTAACACAAAACGAAAAAATATAAAAAAAATATAAATTAAGAGCGGAGGGCTAGATAGGGGGTGTATAATTTTATTTTTTTAAAAATAAAAATAATAACATTTTTTAAGAATGAATGGAGGAGGTGAAATATGATTTTTTAAAAAATATTTAATAAAAGATTTTTAAAAAAAATAAACAAATAAAAGGACGGGGATTTTGTGTGGGGGTGGGGGGTGGGGGAGGGGGAGAGGTGGTGGAGTACGCGAGCAAAATATTTTAAAAATAATTTTTTTTTAAAAAGTAATTTCTTTTATAAAAAAATAATTTCTTTTTGGGGGATAGAAATACTTTAGTCTTTAACTTTTAACTAATATTAAATTTAATTTTTGTCAAGATGAAATATTTTATCCACATGCCAACGTTTTTAAAAAAAAATAGAGAGACTGTATAACACACCACTGATGTGTGTTTTTCCATCTAATAAATGATAGTTTAGGTATGAAACTCATAATTTCAATAATTTATCTATGAACCTCAAAAAAAGGGGATAATTTAGATGTATTTTTGACATTTATCTCTTTATTTTTTGAACTCGTCCGCCTTATTGATTTTGTAATCTTTTCACAAATTCTTTTTTAGTTTTATTTCTATTTTATAAGAATTTTTTATATATAAAAATTTGAAACTAATACAATTTTTGTTGACACTCTTATTTTTTTTTTTAATTCAAATTTCAAAAGGCTACATTAATTCATTTCCTAATTATTATTTCTTATAAAAAATCAAGTGTCTGTTCGATCATGGATAATTTTTGCTTTATTTTTCAAAAAATTGTTTGAACATAGAACTATTAATACAATATTTTAAAATTTCACTTGAAGTTGAATTCAAAAATTTTCTCAAACTTGGAAACTCCAAAAAATTATTTTCCAGTTTTTATTCTAAATCTTTCACAAAAGTTCAAAAATAACTCTAATTTGTGTTTATATTTGAACACAATTTTTAAATATCATTTCAACTTTTTTTTATTTTATAATTTTTATGTTCAAACGTCCCTTAATAAAAAATCTTTTTTTTTGTTGATTTTGCATCGATTGTTCGAATCTGCATTAAAGCCCCAATTAAATTTGAATCATATAGTATAAAATTTATTTAAATATAGCACTATTAATAATATTTTTTTTATATTTAGGACTTGAAGCCTAGGTCAAAGCCAATCGTGAATTTTGCGTACCCTGAGCTGCGTATTCAATTCGCATCAAAAAAGTGAGAAGGATTTGCGGAGAACTAGTAAGAATTGTGCCTGCCATCCAATTCGTGACGTAATTTCTTCCTTCACCATCAGAAAGATGGACAGATACGAGAGAAGTATTACGATGAAGTACCACGAGTGCATCCACGTTCGTGCTGATAGAAAGTCTTACGATTTCATAATTCACTACTAATTAATCAATTCTTATTTTGAATTTCTCTTTAGCTATATTGCTCTCTTTTCCCGTCATTCAAGTACCTTCGCTCGCACTATTCACTAGAGGTTGAAAGTTGAAACTTCACCCAATACCCTCAGCGCACGTTAGCACCAACCCTGCCTTCTTCCACACCCAATTTTTATAATACGCCTCTGATCACCTCCCCCACCTCGCTCTCCCCCCTACCCAACCTCCGCCCTTGGGTTGGTTTCGCCGACGACCGCAGAGCTTCATCGAGGTGATACGACGTCGTTCCACCGTCGTCGTCGGATATCTTCGTCGGATCCCTTTCATTTCTAAAGAAAAAAATTCAAAATATCTATCTCTACTTCTTCTCAAAGAAGTTTCGTTGATTTTCTCTTTAGTGATTTGATCGGAATTTAGTTAATTCAGTAGCTTGAAGGTCTTTGAATTTTCACTGATTGAAGTTACTACGATTTCGAATTTTGAATTGGTTACTGTATATAGTAAGTGCATATGATTTAAAGGAGCTGTTGATTGGAAAGAAATATCTAGGGTTAGGGTTTGAGTTTTAGGGTTTTATGTTTGTTATGATGATCTGACAATGGTGAGGTTATTGGGATTGACGAGAGGAGAGCCGGCCGAGTCACCTCGGGAGGTAACTCGGACAATCCCAACAAGTGAGGATATTGGAGAGAGTGGTTGGCTTATTAGATTCTTTGATTCTTCATTCTTTTGTGAGTGGATCGCTGTCAGCTACCTTTACAAGCATGATCATCCTGGTGTTAGGGACTATTTGTGTAATAGAATGTACACACTGCCACTTTCTGGCATTGAGAGTTACTTGTTTCAGATATCCTATATGATGGTTCATAAACCGAGCCCCTCATTGGATAAGTTTGTGATCGATGTGTGTTCGAAATCATTACATATTGCCCTAAAAGTGCACTGGTTTTTGATGGCTGAGTTGGAAGATACAGATGATAATGAGGGGATAAGTAGGCTTCAGGAGAAGTGTCAGATTGCTGCCACTTTGATGGGCGAGTGGCCACCTTTGATAAAACCCCCAAACAGTTCATGTAATCCTTTGGGCAAGAATCAGATGCTTAATAAATTATTGTCTTCAAAACAGAAGCTATTATCCTTGACATCTTCACCACCATCTGTACAGCGATCACCGTCATTTTCAGCCTCTTCAGGGAGTTCATTGCCACAGGATGATGGTCTTGGAAGTAAAATATCGTCTCCTGAGGAGAATAAGATTTTTAAGAAGTTGATTCCGGGTCCAAAAGTAAGAGATGCATTGCTCTTCAGGAAATCCGTGGAGAAGGACGATGAAGAACCAGAAAAAGATAGTTTTTTAAAGAGACTTTTGAGGGATAGTAGGGATGAAGATGTGAGGAAATCAGCAGAAAAGGGTGATGCAGAACCGGAGAGGGATGGTTTTTTTAAGAGGTTCTTAAGAGAGAGTCGGGATGATGATAGTAGGAAATCAGTGGACAAAGAGGAAGAGGAGTCAGAAAAAGATGGATTTTTTCGCAGACTTCTTAGTAATAGTAAAGATGATTATGCTAGGAAATCTGTGGATAAAGATGCAGAGGAATCAGAGAAGGATGGTTTCTTCAGGAGGCTTTTGAGTACCAATAGGGATGATGATGAGGATGTGCACTCGAGTACAGATGGATTTTTCAAACGTATGTTTCGTGATAATAAAAATGATTTGGAGGATAAAGTAGGTGGGAAACCTGTTGAAGATGATGAAAAAGATGGTTTTTTCCGGAAGTTTTTAAAGGACAAATTTGAGGATAAGAAGGATGTAAGAGAAAGAAACGAAACAGCTGAAAAATCAACAAGGAGTTCTGAATATGATGAAAAGGAAGGGTTCTTCAAAAAGTTTTTTAAGGAAAAATTCGAGGATAAGAAAGATGGTAATGACAGGACTGATGACGATCTCAGGAGGCATGCAAATGGTGAGGAAGAAGAGCCTTCAGATTTTCCATTGTTTCGTCGACTCTTTCGAGTGCATCCAGAGGATTCAAAAGTGTCATCATCAAATGAAAGCAGTAATGGTGGCAATTTTCTTGAGAGCAGTCCTGGAACTGAGAACTTTTTCCGCAAGCTGTTTAAGGACCGTGATCGTTCAGTTGAAGATTCAGAGCTTTTTGGTTCAAAGGGGAACAAAGAGGTAAGTACAGTAGAATCTCTTGCACTTTTTGTCAGTTGCTGATAACTCCCTCAGTAACTAAATCAAGGAAAGGACTAAGTTTGTATATTTTTTGTAATACCATATGAAATCTGTTTACTCACTTGACAAGGCTTGGCATCTCAGTTATCACCCCCTCATGTATCCTCAAGAATAGAATTATTTCAAGTCTGGTATATCCGTGCATTCCCTCGTGTTTTTTGTGAATTTTATCATTAAAGACTAAATGCGTCTCATAGATGTATTTCATAGGGAAATTCTGTCCTTGGTTTTTTGCTCCAAGTTTTAGTGTGGTATTGTTATAGGCTAAACTTTCATTGGACTTGATCACCTCACTAACTTTATGGCACTTGATGTTAAGACTATATAGAATCCGTTCCACTGTCAACACACCAAATGGTTGGTGGTTTTGAGGATATAACAACAAACAAAAGTCTTTTCATAAAGGTTCTTGTTTTGGATATTTTTCCAGGGTGTATGGTGTTCATTTGCATGTTTCCTGAAATTCAATTGTGCTATTTTGTTGTCGTATTTTCTTGCATCCGTACTTCAATAACTTCTCTTTGGAGCCAAGGGTCTATCAGGAACAACCTCCCTACCCCCAAAAAAGGTAGGGGTAAGGTCTGCGTACATCCTACCCTTCCCAGAACCCACTTGTGGGATTACATTGGGTATGTTGAGTTTCAAAGTTATTTAGTGATATAACTGACAATACATCATAAAAAAGTAAGGATGGAACTAATTTTACCTGTCCCCTTGACCCAACCACATACTAATTCTCTATCTTGAGAATCTATGCCTGGTTTTGCTTGAATCATTTTATCACCTTAAAAAACAAACCATAATTCTGCCTTGACATGATAAATGGTGTTGCCCACCTGCAAAGTGTAGTTGTCCTGCAGCCCTGAAGTAGAATTTTTTAATGTTATATACAAATTATTGTTATGATATTATTAGCCTATTTGGATTGACTTATTTTTAAGCAGCTTATAAGTTGAAAACTGCTTATAAGTTAAAAAAAAAGTAGGTGCAGGCCAACCTTTTTTTTTGACTTATAAGCTGTTTTCAACTTATAAACTGCTTAAAATAAGTTCATCCAAATAAATCCAACTATTTATTGAGGCTTATTATAAGCACAAAATGATTTTAAGTTGGCCAGCCAAACACTCAAAAAAAGCTGAAAACAGTTTATAAGCAGCTTATAAGCCAATCCAAACGGCCTCTATGCCTTGTATGCTCCTGCTATTAATTTCAACATGTAGGCCATTACTTCCCAAACTGCAGATCTGTTGATGTTTTTATGACTGGAGAGATATGACGTTCCTTGTCATATCCTGTTAGCTAAACACCATGGTTTTGGTCAATCAAGAAGCGGGGGAAAGACAAAGGGAGTTAGCATGGAGAATTGCAGGTTTTCTTTAATATCTCATGGAAGTTACTAAGAACTGTGGAGGAGGCAATTGAAGTTGGAGATTTCAGAGGGTGGGTAGAAAAGGGAGTTAGTATGGAGAATTATACCGTTGTGCATCTTCTGGCTAATTTGGAATGGAAGAAATAAGAGAATGTTCCAGAATATAAAAAAGAATCTTGCTATTTCATGGATTCTTTTGGATTAATGTGAAAAACCCTAGTTTTTTAATTGATATAATGATTAGGATAGTTTTGTGAGGATGGATAAGCTAGATATTTATAATACAAATTTGTGTGATATTAATGAAATTTGATTTATCAAAAAAGTAGTTAAAAATATAGTTCCCTTCTAACCAATAGGAAGTATAGAAAGTGAAGTACATGTACTATTCATGCACATTTTGCATTTAAACCAAAAAGTAAAAAAGATATAAGTACTTAAATTTTAGTGTACAGCTTCAATTTTGTCTTCAAATCATCTTAGGTTCCTCCCCTTCCAGCCTCCCCCACAATGGCATAAAGCAATGGGACCCCTCAACGTTTATTCAGTGTGCACCTGGACTATTCCTTAGTCATGAATACCCAAGAATTGTTGTTTAAAACTTTAATAGCCTTAATCGCTGGATGTTGTTGTGGAAAAGAACGTGGATACACCCTGTTTTAGGCGCGTAGGAGTAGAAAAAGAAAAAAATCAGCTTCCAAGTGAATTTTCACATGGTCATATACAATCATCTTTTGTTCTAATAGTGTATTTCTTCTTGCTTCTTAGTATTCAATTTATATTTCCCCCAACTGTGTATTCCTTTTTATTAGTTCTTTAGATGCAATGACTATTTTTTTCTTCTTTTGTTGGGCCCAAATCTATAAAAAAAACTCGGCTAAAGCTCCACTATTTTTAGCCAAATCAAAAAGTTTTTAGCCTTAATGATGGAGTTCTAGCCATGTTTAGCTACAAAGTTGGCCCAAATAAGATGATTCCAAAAATTAATGAATTTAAAAAGGTAATAAAATATATTTTGTTAAAAAATGCACGTGGAAAAAAATCCACGTGGCAGCCCGTGACTCTCACTTACCTCAGGTGAGATTGGTTATGGAGGTCGAGGCTATCAACTAGCCCGGCATAGGGGGGTAGTTTGGACAAAAAATAGTGTGCACTGAGTAAATGGTGTCAAGTACAGGAGGAGTCTGGAGGTATTATGCACCCACACTATCTACTGCTTTCTCTGATCATCTTCCTTGCTTTCCCATGCAAAAGAACATTGTGGAGTGTAACAGGCATTGCCTACTTAACAGTTAGCACCAAAAATGTATATAAACAAGCTTTACAATTGCTAACAGAAGACGACTGCAAAAACTAGTGATTGTGTCTTCAATATTCATTTCACATGTATAACACCTGTTGCAATTCACCATACCCCTCCTCTGCGGGATAAACCAAGCCAGATAGGCTTCTTATGTTCCAATCCAACAGTGGAAGCAACATTGAGAGTTTTGCTTTTCCTGAATCTTCCTAGGCCACTGTGTGATAGTGCTACCAGATATAGACATTCCATTATAATTTTTCTCTCATGACCTTACTGTAATACTGCTACCAGATATAGACATTCCATTTAGTTTTTCTTTCATGACCTTACACACATCAATGGTGGCTAAATTATCACTACTGTTGAGCTTTGTAGAAAGTCATTTGAATGCCATGGTTCTTTAGTTGTAATAATCTACAGTGCTTTGAGTTATAATGCATGATGGAAATGCGATGCAGTTGTTTGATTATGGATGCACATATATTTCATGTGAGGCTCTTTGCACCAGCCTCCTCTTCAATCATGCAGAAACTAGTTGTAATTGAGGAGTTGATATATTTAGTATGATGGTACCTTATCATAAAGAAAACATATATATAGTATGCTGGTAATTGTAACTTAATTCTAAAGTAATGTTTATTCCGCAGAAACGACCTGGCTCCCCAAAGCAGCACGAGAGGTTAAATGCAAAACCTCCACTTCCAGATAACGGGTTGTCACAATTTCGGAAAGGGGCATATCACCAATCACTTGATTTTGTGCAGTCACTGAGCGATACTTCTTATGGATTAGTAGATGTGTTTCCGGTTGAGGATCGCAAAAGTGCTCTTTTTGAGGTGGCTCTACTTTTAACTTGTTATATTCACATTTCCTTTGGTATGATACCTTTGTTAACACTTCCCCTCACTGACATTCACTTTTCTGCTTCTAGTCGTTAGTGGAGATCAATGCACATCTAGTGGATGCTCAAAACAGCGGAGGTACACGTGTACTGAAAATTTAATGCATGAGTCAATTGTTTGCATTTCCTTATAGGGTACAATACAAATGTTTTATTGTTGATTTCTTCTGTCTATTACCTCAGTTGCCCTTTTGAACTTGAGAGGTTTCTGAGATGGATTTCCACTTAAAGGCATAAAAAAATTGAGGAATACTTCCTGCAGATGTTATTGTTTTATCATATATTGGAAGAGCAGTCAGTTTTAACAAGGTTCTTTTATGCAACTGTTGGGATTTGTCGTCTTGTAGCTTCCAAGTCATTGTCTTGCTTCATTCCTCTGTTATGTGTTGAGAATGGTTAGTTTGTCCATAAGGTGCATTTCCTTATTGCACAATCATTTCTGTTTGGTCTAAAGAGAGGTTTGAGAGATTAAAACTCGCTGCAAGTGTGATCTGCTACCACAGTGAAGTATTTATGTTTTTTTTTGAGAAAGTTAACATTTTATCGATTAGTAGTAATTACATCAGGAATTTACAGTAAGCAAAACCAAAGATATCTATCACCTATATTCCTCCTAAACTATCTAGAAAGTGAGTAATATCCTCCACCTTTTTGGGGAGGACATAGTTACACCAAAAATAAAAGTTTATAAGACAATTCAACGTCAAACTTTGGAAAGGGATGCTCTTGTTTTGTAAACATCTTTGATTCCTTTCCTTCCATATTGTCCACCAGATGGAAACAGGGACAATCTTCCTTCTCTCTTTGTGGCCTGACATATTTCCTTCTCTATTCCAGCATGTTAGAGCTTCTGAGGTATGCCTTGGCATGGACCAACTGAGACCCCTCAAGTTAAAAAACACCTGCCACAGTTTCTCTGTCACTCTACTATGGATGAAGAGATGGTTTGTTGTATCTATTTCTCTTTCACAAAAAAAAAACACCTGGAACATAATTGCCTTCCTCTTTTCATTAGATTGTCCTGAGTTAGTACTGCTTGCCTGGCTACCAACCAGGTGAAACAAGCCACCTTGTGAGGTACTCTAACTTTCCATATCATCTTCCAAGGCCATGGTAAGAGCATTGCAGCTGTCCTGTCAAGGTGTCTTTAGGCTGATTTTACTGTGAACTTCCATTATTGGCCCTCAACCAGTGTAGATTATCTTCATTAAAGTGAAGGTTATTGGCCTGCTCCAGAGAATTGTAGAAATCTGTTAGGTTGTCAATCTCCCAGTCATTCAGCATTCTCCTGAAAGAGAGGTTCCATCCTTGGTTGTCCCTGACATCAGCTACAGTTGCCTCCTTCTGTTGGTTCAGATTGTAGATCACAGGATACAACTGTTTTAAGGGGTATTGACCAACCCACACATCATTTCAGAATGATGTCCTTCTTCTGAAGTATTTATGTTGTTAACAAGCCTCTTCTTTTGGCATCACAAATGCTTCAAGGAACTTAGTTTTAAAATAAGAAAATTAACTTTCATGGATAACTTTCATAATTTCTCAGTTTCTTTTTCTCTTTTAATGTCTTTTTATTTTCTATTTAACTTTTTCATCTTGAATTAATTCCTACTTTTTGGGAAAACAAGAGATGTCTTTTTGTTCATTGGTTTATTCTACTTTCCTTTCTGCACAGGCAGGTAGGCGGTTTCTCTGAACAGTGGTCCCACTCCACTCAAGTGGATGATTAAGTCGTAAGAGTGGGACTACACGTTCGTTTTCGTAAAAAATATTGAACTCGCCCCTGTCCTCTCCTTTTCCTACTCTCCCTTTGTTAAATGTGAAGCATCCATTGGAGTGTGTAAACTTATTATTTGGTGCAAAGCAATTATTTGGCTACAATTGCTTCTGTTGGTGTAAATCAGTTAGACCAACTTTTTTATTCACTTAAGAACTTTCCTATTTGAGGAACTTGTTTCCTGTCGTGTCCGCTTTCTTTCTAGTGTTCTATTAGACAATTCATTCATTGTCTGATACATCGTCCTTCCCTTAATAGTTCACCCCTTTGAATTGTGTGGAAGTCAAGGAATGTAAGCTAAATGGTTCTTTATAACAAAGTTTGATACACGTGCTCAAATTCTCAAAACGTGTGCAATAGGGCTGTTAGTTCAGATAAGGTCACCTTTTAGCAATAAGAAACTGCAAATTTGTTTCAAAAAGGCTGATTTGATTAGAAAAGCAGAGAGGTTGGATATAGTGGGTGCGAGGAAAGGTAGAGGTAGGCCGAAAAAGTACTGGGGATAGGTTATTATACAGGATATGGCGCGACTTCATCTTACTGAGGACATGACCTTAGGTAAGAGGGTGTGGAGGTCGCAAATTAGGGTAGAAGGTTAGTAGTTAGTGCAGTGTTCTCTTGCTTCCCGAAGGGTTTAGGCTTAGTGGTGTTTGTTAGTATTAACATTATTCTTGTAGTGTCGTGTTTTTGCTTTCTATCACCATCTGTTTTTATGGTGTTTCGGTTATTGCACTGTTTTTTTGTTGTTACTGTTTCCGTATTAGTTGCTATATTTTCTTCACTGTCATTTTTCCTTTTCATACATACTTTGATTTGTTGTGCTCTAGCCGAGGGTTTTCCGGAAACAGCCCCTCTACCTCCACGAGGTAGTGGTAAGGTCTGCGCATGCTCTACCCTCCCGAGTACCCACTTGTGGGATTTCACTGGGTATGTTGTTGTTTGTTGATTTGATTAACTTTCTGCTGAACTTCAGATTGATATATATGTCTTTTGGATATAAACATTATAAATTTTGAAACTATATAGAACTCTATTTTTGACCACCAATCCTTTACCTAGAAATAATTAGCTCATGAGGTCAAAGCACGTGGAGGGAACTTGTCTATAGACTTACATACGCAGCCTCTTGGAATTTTTATGGAGTTAGCGAAGAATAGAACACAATGGAAGTGAAAGATCTACATAGTCATTTGGTTGGGATTAAGACTTAAACCTGTTGAGCCACTTACGTTAGGTTTCTATTTGCCCGGATTTGTTTTTAGAGAATTGTATGTCAACTGAAAATGTTATAAACTTCCTAGTGTCTGAGAGCCCTAATATATACTATTGAGTGTCAGAATGAATATGGTTGAAATGGAGTGGTGTGGATTTGAGAACTCATATAGCCTAGGTCAACCCTAACTAGTTTAGATGGAGGCATCGTTGTTGTATAAGGTCAAAGCAGTTTTATTGACCTTGTGTATTGCTGGTGGGTCAAAAAACAGTGGGAAATCAGGAGTATTGGTCTTATTATTTGGAGATAGAATGTCTTACCATTTAAATTGGCCGCGTAAATTCAGGCAGATTGAGTGTGAAGGTTGATCAAGTATAATGAGATGGAGAATCTACCTGTAAAAGCACGTAAAAATAATCAGGTTCTGAAGACATAAAACAGATAGGCAAAGTCTTTGATTTGGCAGCGAGTCTCGTATATTAAGATTGTACGATATAATGTAATGTGGGCTATGACAGCTTTGGTACTTTTATATTTCAGTTCATGTGGATGCAGATTTGTGCCAAAATATATCCCCTCTGCAGCTCTCAGTTCAATCAAGATATATTCCCTTTGCAGCTTTAGGTTCAATTCTGTTGTCTTAATTTCTTGGATATGCTACAGGAGTGTGCTTTCCTATGGGAAAGGGGATGTATCGTGTTCTTCATATACCTGAAGATGAAGCTGTTCTCTTAAATTCAAGAGAAAAGGCTCCTTATTTGATATGTGTTGAAGTTTTAAAATGTGAAAGCCCCAAGTAAGTTGATAGCATTTACGACCCAAAGACACTTACTTTTAACAGGCTTGTTTCTGTTTACCACTGCCTTATTTTTGTTCTTTCCTTTTCACTTTCATGCAAATGACAGTTCAAAAGACACATCCAACTCTCAAAAGCTATCTAAGGGAGGGATCCCTCTGGCAAATGGAGATGTTTTATTGCCAAAGCCTCCTCCTTGGGCTTATCCTCTGTGGACAGGACAGGATAACCACAATGACAGAATGTCAAGGTCTGCATCTCAGGCCATAGACCAAGCAATGGCTCAATTATGGGATGCTAAAGTGAAATTTGTGCGAGTGAATTTTTCTGTAGAGATGCAATCAGAGTCTGCAATAGATCATTGCAGCCTTGATTCTGCTTCAGAAAGTTATAGTAAATGCAGAGAGGCCCCATCTATTCCATTGAAGTCAGATGATATTGATTCGGAATGGGTACAGGTTGTCTTGACTGTAGATCCTGGTGTTAGGATGGAGGATATAGTGGACCAAGAACCACCAAGAAAGAAAGAGCATCGAAGGGTTCCCAGTACAGTAGCTATCGAGGAAGTTAAGGTAACCTTCATCTCTGCTGCATACGTGAACATTCTTTTACACTCCTTGAGTGAAATTTCTGTATACTTCTTGGATCTTCATGAGATGCAGTACCACCTTTTGGATAAGATCAAGTGTAATATCTGATCTTCGTGAGTTACGTGAATGTCTTTCTTCATTTGTCTTTTCATCAGTTTTTTCTGGTCTAGCTTCTATGACCAATTGTCCTTCATATTTATCCATCAAGACATCAAAGATGTATGTTTAAGTCACCGGGACTTTTTTGAGTTGTGTCGAATAGAGTATTACCCAAACCTCAATTGTGGGATTTCACTGGGTATGTTGTTGTTGTTGTTGTCGTCGTCAAATAGAGTATTAGATGAATGCAGTTTTCATTTAATTGTTATGTCTAGATATGCTTGCTGTTTTGAACTATTAAGAGGGGATCAGGTGAACATCCACTCCAGAATTTGGACATCTGTTTTGGTAGTAGGATCACAATGCTAAGCAGTTGCATTTTCTTAGAAATCTAGGGTTAGTGGAGATAATGGATAATATCGTGCTTGTTGGGAGCCATTAGATAAGGATAAACCATGCTCCCAAAATCATAGAGCTTGGAGTTCTGATTCATTGTTGCAAATTTGTGTTAGTTTTACTGCTCCGGTGAGAGCTGAAACTGGATTTTTTATGAAATTGAGGAGCTTTTTATGTTGAATGTATTAGTTCAACATTATCTTCTCCTATGCTTTTTTTTAGTGGAGATATTAATGTCATGTAGTGCTGGATGAGCGGATTTTAGGTGTCGATGCACTGTTATTCTTTGTCAAGCAAAAGATAGGTCATAATCTTCTGTCATGTTAGGCATCTCGTTAAGTTTGAGATCTCATGTGATGTCTTCTAACTCCCTCCTGGGATTTTCTTTTGAAAGATGATTACCATTGTTTCTTTGATATGTTCATCTTTTGGGAGAGATGGTGCTCTATAATTATCACCATTTCATGATATTTTTGTTCATGAGTCCTACTTGTTCCTTTGATACTTCTCCATACATGAAGAAATCACAAACATGGTTCTCTTTACAGTTAGCTGCATTAAAAGGAGAAGCACCTCCTGGACTCCCTTTGAAAGGTGCTGGTCAGGATTCATCTGATGCCCAACCTAAGGTAGAGATGTTGTCAGATGTTTTTCCTCTGCTAAATAGAATCTATAATTACATGTGCATGATAATCTCATTGAAAACAGGTCACAAATGGTGGTCTTCCCAAGGTTAGTGATGCACTTTCTGGAGAACTCTGGGAAGTCAAGAAGGAAAGAATACGCAAATGCTCTGGTTATGGGAAATTACCTGGGTGGGACTTGAGATCCGTGAGTCCCACCATCTAATTTTTGTTGTTGTCTCCTTGATATTGTCTTCGTAATTTTTGATAAGTTAGTATGACATGTGTGCTTGCTTATGTATAAAGAGAGAGGTTGATCCTTGGTATAATTGTTAGTTTCTCTCCTTCATGCTCGTAATTGGCTGCCAAGGATTAGGACATGCAGACATACACATATAAATCTACTTATGATATATATTATATACATATTCCCTGTTAAAAAAAATCGACATATTGTGCACATAATGGGTTTCATCTCCTTCTAGCGATCTTTTTATTGGTAAATGTAACTCATTGATATTCAGCTACACGTATTACATAATTTGAAATAGCCAGGTTGCACTAAAAACAATGAAGATGTATATCTATGCTTGATGCTAATTACAGATTCCATTTGCCTCGAAAACTCGTGTTCCTTTCCTTCCTAACAATCCATATTACTGATCGTCCAAGTTAACCTGTCTTTCGCAATGCTTTCAAGTGCTGGCATTGCAATAGCTCCTTTGTTGTCTTTGGCATGGTCCAAGCAACTCCCAGAATGTTAAAAAAGAAGCTCCAGATCTGGGAGGTGAAAGAGCAATGAAGAAAAAAAATGCTTGCCATCCTTATTTTGTTTCTAACAAAGGCAGCACCTGCTGCAGATGTTTATTCCCATTTTTCTGTAGATTCTTGTGCAAAAGGTTGGCTTCTTTGGCTACCAACCAGGCACATCATTCAACTTCCAGTGGTGCTCTGTTTCCCCTGATGCATTACCAAGACCAGTTATCAGCAACAGTGGGCCTTGGCTGCTGGTAGCAAGATTTGACAGTAAACATTCCTTTAGCATTGCATTTCCACTGCATAGTATATGTCCTGCAAAGTGAGAGGATCTTATGAAATCTGAGAAGCAATGGACATACACTGTCCATTTCCCAGTCATTGGTATTGTGCCTAGACTTGATGTTTCAGCCCTGTTCAGTCCAGTAGAGCTTCAGAATTTCGTGCCACTGTGGACAAAGATGGTACTGTTCCTTTTGGGGTTACTGGTCAAGCCGAATGTCTAGCCAGAATCTGCATTTTCCTGCCCTCTCCAAATACTATTGAGGTCTTGGATTGGAAGAAGTCCCAGTGTGCTCTTATGTCTCCAGAGGCCACATGTTGTGGTTGCTACTTAATTCAAGAGTTGAGAAGCCATATTTGGTTACAATAACCTTCCTCCATTAAGCCCCTCTCCTCAATTGTTAAATCTCCAAAGCCATGTATGCTGCAAACTGGTACTTTGAGCTCTCAAGTCTTTGATACCCAGACTTCCTGTTCTCTTTTCAGTTGAGACGGTTCCTGTTCTACCAAATTAAATGTCTTGTTTTCCCTCTTGCCTTGTCATAGGAATCTCTTTGCTATTATTCATCCTTTTGCCACCCGAGTCGGCAGAGGGAACAAAGATATGGTAGGGGTGGGGTGGGGTTAAGGGTCCAGCACACTGTTGGTTAGTACTAACCTACCTCCAAACGATATATTTCTTATAATAACAAAGAAGTCCAGTAAGATCTTAGCCTTGCTAAATCATAAAACCTGAAGCAACATGTTTCCCAAGTCCAAAAATACTTGTGCTCTATCTTTATATAGTCCTTTCAAGTCAGGTTGAGTACACATTTGAATTTTTACTCAGGTGTAAGGGAGAGAACTCATATAATTAGGCTGAGTATTCTTGTCAAATTCCCATGAGAACCTCAAAATTTTAAAGCATTTCCGCATAATTTTTTGTTTTCCCTTGTGTCCTCTTATCTTTGTTATTTTTTCATTCCTTTTGTCACTAAAAAACATGGATAAAGTGAGACAATATTATGTTGATAATTGATTGTTTAAAGAAATTTCTGAGTCCACAGTTTTCTCCATTATCTTTGTTGCTTCCTTTTTATTTGATACTGTGGGGGATGTACAATTGTTTCTCAATATCATATTATGTTTTTCTTTGAATAGCGGCTAACATGCTTAATTTCTGGCTTTCGTATAGTTCATTGTGAAGAGTGGTGATGATTGCAGACAGGAGCATCTTGCTGTACAACTTATCTCCCACTTCTATGGTAGGTATCTTGGATTCAAAGATCCTCTATTGTTGTAACTATTGGTACCCTTTATAGGTTAACTTATGTTTGTAGCTATTTTATTTTGCGGTACCTTTTTGTTTTTAGATAGCTTTCGCTTATTTGCTAGGAACTCTTTGCTTCAATTTTTTTTTTGTCTATATGAACCCAATGCAACTTTTGGATGAAGGATGTGTAAGGAGGATCTGATATATGACTGGGGGGTGGGGGTAGCTCATTATAAATGTTCCCCGACTCAGAGCATATGCGCCCAGTTGTCATGTAACTCATTTCTGCTTTCTTAATCTTTTTTTGTGCTACAGCATTTGAATAGGGGTTTTAACTTGACTTTGTTCAAAATGTTATTATGAATTGTGTTCGGTATCTTATGCAGAATGCTTTTTGTGGTAATATCTTTTTGCTTTTGCTCTAAAATATATTCAGTATGAAGACCTTAAAATTAGAATGTTAAAATGCATTTGGATGCAGGAAATTTTCAAAAAGAAATCAATTTGATAAAAACAAGAACTCAAGGTAATATAGGCAAAGTTCTTACATATGGTCACGAAACAGATGTAGAACAGGGCAAAATAAATATGGTAATCTAGTAATAGAAAGAACTAATTCATAAAACAAACTTAAGAAAGGAAATATTTTGAGAAATTTGATGACGACTACAAACTTTGCCTAGAGAAATGAATGAGGAATTCAAGTAAATCAAATCTTGCTCATGAAACATATATAGTACTGTATTATACAAGTACTGAAACATTTGGTTAGCAGAGCCATATGTGCGAGTAACATTTGTTTCTACATTGTGCTTAAGCAAGTGATTTTTGAAAGAGGAGGTCAGGTTATTTGAGGGCAACTAGGTGATCTTTTATCATATTGAGGTTTTCTCTATTTTCTTTAAGTAACGTGATTTGCACTCTAGGGTGTGCGCTAGCTGTAAATGAGCTGGTCAAAAACGATGGGAGGTAGGTTTCAAATCCCAACAGGAAAAAATTGCTGGATGATTTCTGTCAATCTGCCTCTGTTTGGTGAGAAAAATTACCAAATACTTATATTGGTGATAAGTAGTATTGGAGAACATGGACAGATAAAAATGAAACAATACAATGATTGTCATCATTAATGAATGAAATTCAGAAAATGATTATGGGAGTTGTTTGTTCAGTATTTTTACGTTTTTACTAGCTCACCGGAAGGCTTCTGTTCTTTCCCAATATACTTGCGAAAAAGAACAGTATTTTCTACTGAAAGAGTGATCTCTTTTTTTTTCCCCATCCTCCTGCATTTGTTAGGTCTATAGCTAGCGTTTCATTCCTAGATATGCCAATATCAGTGGATATTCATGTTTTTACTGTTGACCTTGAATATTGTTTTATGCTCTCAAGTTACTCGCTCATATTGTTTGAGTATTTTGAAATGGTAGATATCTTCCAGGAAGCTGGTCTGCCGCTTTGGTTGCGTCCTTACGAAGTCTTAGTTACATCCTCTTTTACTGCACTAATTGAAACAATTCCAGATACGGTAAATTATTGTTTTTTTCTTGATAACCTGAGTGTTCTTTATTTGTTGTGAATATTCGTGACAGCAGTTTTAATCATTGTTCTGCAGGCCTCAATTCATTCTATTAAAAGTAGATTTCCTAACATAACAAGTCTACGTGAATTTTATGTTGCCAAGTATCAGGAGAATTCTCCAACCTTTAAGCTTGCCCAGGTAAAAATCGTAATGAGAAAAGTTTGTAGCCTTTATGATTTACTACTGTCTTGAATTTCTCAAGGGTGCCTTCGTTTGATACTTTCCCCGTTTTTATTGGAGGTAATTGTAGTAAAACAACCCACTAAGTGCTTATGTTTTGTGTTTGATCTTTTAGATAATTATCTTCCGTGTCTAATCAAAGCATGATTAGAGCTTGTTGGAAGCCTTACTGAACCAAGAAAAAAAGGGAAAAGTTATTTTTGTAGTGATGGTAGTGTTTGGGCCAGATTGCACGCAACTTGAATATTCCACTGGGTGCTTGCTACCTCGAACCAACATAGGTACCGAGTAACTCTGTCCACCAAAGCTTAGGCAGATGGGAATAGATCACCTCGTGGTTATTTTTGCCTCTGCTTGGATTTGAACTTGAGACCTCATGGGTCTGCTCACACTTCATTCATCACTAGGGCTTACCCTTGGGTGCAGGAAAAAAAGGGATAAGTATGATTCAAAGTATTTACACTTGTTCAATATGGAAGTATGATAGCAAACACTAACTGAAGTGGTGGAAATAAATAGGGAAGGGGTACATGATGACCCCATTGTACATGATATAACTCAAGCCAAAGGCTATTAGAAGATGGTTAAAGTGTTTTTTCACCTACACTAGCCTTTGCAATTGTCGAAATTTCCACTATTATGAGTCTTGCCAACATTGTGCCTTATCATATTGGAGAAGAAGGAAATCATAATAGTCCTTGCTTATTCCTCTTTTTTGATCTTTTCCACTTTTATCCTCTTATTCTTTATTAATTCATCACTTTCTCCACCTAGTTCCCCTTGGCAGTCCTTACTCCCTCTCCATTTAATTTATGCCACCTTCCTCTACCTTATTGTATTGACCTTCTTGCCGACCTTTGCACTGGGCCTCTCCTTTCCCTTCTTGCATTGTCACCCCTCTCATGTAGGAATGTTAAGGTATTGCGCCGAGGTGAGCACAAGCTGGTCTGGACACCACGGTCATTAAAAAAAAGGAATGTTGAGGTATTGCTACTCAATAGCAGACGGCCCTACTTTTAATTTGGGTTGGGTCTAGTATAGTCATTGTGGGATATTGAATATTGAATATAATTATGTTTATTACAAAATTAATTTTGTATATGAGAATTGTGCACGTTACTTCCAAGTTCCAACAAGGGTGTGCTTTGTTTCTCGTTTCTTGGCCTCCGGGAGGCTTATTACTTTTTTGCTTCTGGCTCTAAATGATATTGGAATACCAGAAGTGTCGAAGTTTGGGGAACTCCTGTGCACTTCACTCTGAAACATAATGAAATTGCGTATATGATGAGGGAAACACTCTTATCCACTAGTTGTAATTTATGTTCCTTATTTTTTGAACAATTGTTTTGGGTAACAAGTGTTGAGAAAAAAATTATGGACTGATGTGCTCTAGTCAATGACTGCAATTAGTTTTACTAAATTAAGTGGGTGTTTGGATTGGCTTATTTTAAGTAGCTTTTGGCTTTTAAGCTCTTTTTATTTTTGGAAGTGTTTGGGAAAGACAAAAAGTTCTTTTAAACAATTTTTTTAGGCTGAAAAAGTACAAAACTAAGCTAAAAGCCAAAAGTTGGGTATTCCCTTGTTGAGCCTTTCATTTTCAATGGGATTTTCTCTTGGGAAATTGTTTGGATGATAATGCTAACAATTTTAACTTGCTTCATTGTATAATTCTAGTTGAATAGTTAAGGCTCTCTCTCTTATCTTTTGCTTAGCTCGCATTTCAATTTCCTTTTCGTAATTTTACTTGGGCTTGGGACTTCTAAAATAAAAAGACTCATTTTTGTCCTCCTTTATTTTTCTTACATGCAGAGAAATTTTGTTGAAAGCATGGCTGGATATTCTCTGGTTTGCTACCTTTTGCAGGTGAACTGAGTGACTTCTGTATAATTTATGATTGCATAAAGAAGCATAAAACAGATATCACATATTTCTGTTGTCAGCAGATGCTTCTTTCTCTAATATGTATGACCAAAATAGATCCATTTTACATGGGCTACATGCTAGCCATATCCTTTGATTATTTATTGCACATCTTAGTCTCTTCTTGTTCCCCAATACCCATAAAAATTGAAAAGAAGAGATGAAAATTGGAAAAAGTTGAGTTTGAAAGAAGAAAAAACTAAATGTTTATGCCAACACTTGTCTTAAAAATGATTGGATTTTTCTGATGAAGTAATTCTTGAATTGATCAAATGGGAACTCCTGGTATTCAAGTAGTAAAACAAAAAGTTGAGAACCTATACAAAACTATGGTTCCTTACATAAAGTCAGAAAGTACCAGACATCTAAGCTAGCAGGAATTACGTGGGTGCGCTGAATATTTACGAAGAAACATAGACTACCCCTCCATCTGTACAATAGTAATTTCTACTGCTCTCCTCCCCAAGGCTCTCTTGTATACCTCTCTGCACTACCACATTAGTGCAAAGGAGATAATTCCTTTCTTTGCTTCTTCTCTCTCCCTTGAAGGCCTAGCTCAACAACATATCTTTGATGGTGGCTGGCATTGACCAATGTACTAAACAGGTTCAGTACAGTCCACCATATCTTTTACGATGGTTGTCATTGTCTGTAACTTCCATTGTAATTCAAAGACGAAAATGGAACTGCTGATCAGACAATAAAGTTTGCTCTTTGCACCGAATGCAAGAAATAGAGCTAAAAAGCATTGGGCAAAATTTAGTTCTTAGGGCTGGAATGGAAGAGCTAGAACACAATCAAATAGCAGAAGATGGAGAAGCAGGCAGATTATGGCTTTGCAAAGCCAGAACCAGTTAGGTTTCTTCTTCAAGTTGTAAATTTGTCATAAAGACTCATCCCTATCACATTTACAATTATACTACATTGGACTCTCCATTAAGAAGATGAGAATGTTTCATGTAGTATGTGTCACAATGGTAGATAAAGTGGTGCCATTGTTATTCAAGGATAAGGAGTATGACATGTCGCGATGTGTAGAGAAATGCTAAATGTTTGTTTTACATGGGTACATGGCGGCATGGCCCAAAAGTTGGTTTTCCTGTTTCCCAAGGAGAGGTCTTCATGGATTCCCTCTCTAGTTCAGATCCAATCAATCAACTAATTGTGATTTATGACAATCATAATGGTGAGCCATCTGAAAAGAAAGGAATCTCAGGACTCAGATGTGAAGGCAAAAGATAGAATTCACAAACTAAAGTCCGATGTCTTATCTATCCCTCTTAGCGTCGGGTGCAGCATGCAGAATGTATATAGTGTGTATATCCAGCTTTTAGATTTCCTCAGTTACCTCTCACATTAGATTAGTCGGAACTGATTGTTTCTAAGGTTCCTGGATATGGAAATAGATACACATGTAAGGATATCATAATGTAACTCATAACATAATCATTGTGCTCTTTTTGTTTCAATAAGCTGTTCACTTAACTATAAAGAAAAGTAATAGCTCTATGCTATTTGTGATGTAAGGACATGAGTTTGTGCAGTGAGTTATTTTGTACTCCCGTTTGACACACTCACTCAAATGTTCACAATCACTCTGTCAAATGTTTGTTGTGTCAAGGGTTCCAGAAATATTTTTGCATGATTAAAATCTGCTCTTATTTTCTTTGATTTTTCTTAATGTGGCTACTATGAATATCTCCAATATTAGCTTTCCTAGTACAGTAGGTATTGCAATGATTAACAGTCTCTTTGCTTCTGTTGCTAGATAAAGGATCGACACAACGGAAATCTTCTATTGGATGAAGAAGGACATATCATACACATTGACTTTGGTTTCATGCTATCTAATTCACCTGGAGGTGTAAATTTTGAAAGTGCACCATTTAAACTGACCCGCGAACTCCTTGAGGTATGTGCTGCTGAAGAATCTTGTGTCTAACTTTTTATTTCTACCCATTATTTTATATTCTGGAGGTGTTTGATACAGTTTCTCAGCATATATTGTGGTTGATTTGTGCTAGATCATGGATTCTGATGCTGAGGGAGTTCCAAGCGAGTTCTTTGATTATTTCAAAGTAATATTTTGTTTACTGAGATGAATTTTGTATCTGGACTTCTTTTTGTACTTTTCGTGCTTTAAGCCTTTCCTTTTCTTTTCTTCAGGTTCTATGCATCCAAGGATTTCTCACATGTCGGAAGCACGCTGAGCGTATAATTCTTCTTGTTGAGATGCTACAGGTAGACCCTGATACACAGTTCACATTGCTAATTTCATATATATTTAACACTACATAAAACCTTTGTTTCTGATAGATGAATCTAACTATCCAACAGAGGGTGGAACGGGCAATTGGGGAATTTTGTAAAAGTAGGAAAGGATTAGAAATGTCCTGTAGTTCTAATGCTGCAAACTTCCCATTTTTTCAGTATATTAGACATTCATATTTGGCAGGCTGAGCCTTTACCAAGGAAGACAGTTCTCCAACTTTAATCTTTTTAATATCTAAAATACCATCAATGATGCACCTATCAAAAAAAGAACTGTCAAAGATGCAGTACAAAATATGGAACTGCTCCTCGATGTCCCAAATTAAATATACTTTGACTTGTCATGGGTATCAAGAGAAGATCTGAAGATGTTAGTTACTTCTTATTATGGGGTATGTGTTGGGAGCATCACTTTTGTCGTCTTCTAATTTGTAAAGATCATATAACTGTCCAAAGCAGAATCAAGAAACTAAAAATATAGCCTTGTAAGTTTTTATTCAACTCGTGTGTCCCAATTGTGTCTCACAAATTGGCAGTAGAAGAGAAAAAAATAATCTCACATTCATGTTGAATTTTTTTTTACCTCAGAGAGAATTTAATACTGCTAGAGTTGGTCTATTGGGAAAAGACCAAGGATCTAGAACAAAGAATGTATTTTTTTCCTAAATAGAATTGATTGAAATTTACTGGGGAGAAAGAAGGATCTCCACATGGTATTCACTAACTTAGAGAAAGCATATGATGGAATGCAAAGCCTTTTGATGGTGCTTGAAAAGAAAGAAATCCAGATAAGTGTAGTATAGGATATGTAAGAGGGATAATTCACAATTGTGCCAACAGAGGGAGGAGATTTAGAGACAGTTCCTGTAACTGTTGCTTTAGATCAAGGATCTGCCTAAGCATGTGCTTGTTTATATTGGTTATGAATGAGCTAACCAATAGTATATAGGATGACGTTTCATGGCATTCTATTTGCAGAAAAAAGTATGTTCAGTTTTAGGATAGGTTCATTAATTAAGTCAATACATAGCACTGCAAGTGTAGTTATAATTATAAGAAAACGGCAAAGTCAGGTTGGATGAGATTTTGGTGTCAAAACACGGAAAAATCATATATCCAGATTTAGTCTTCCAGAAGAAGTGTCATAAACAAAATAAGATGGCTGAATTGGAGGAGTGTCATAATAGGCTACATGATGCCTAACAAAGTGGAAGGCAAATTGTATGGAACCGTACTATGACGTACTATGAGCCATGGATCTGATTTTTAGAAGAGCTCTAAATGATTGGGAAATTGAGAGTTTTAACAGAATGTTGCAGTTACTTGGATGTTTTGGTGGTACATCCGATTGCCCTGATAGACTTAGATGGAAAATGAATAACAAAGGGACTTTTTCAGTAAAATCTGTTTACTGGGACCTGAATTAGAGAGGCCCTATTTAGGTTAATTGGCCTTGGAAACAAGTTTGGAAAGTTAAAATTCCAATGAAGGTGTCTTGTTTTGTTTGGTTGGTGATTAGGAAAGCATGCCTAACTCAAGTCAACTTACAAAGAAGAGGTCTTCAGATTTGTTCAAGATGTCTTTTATGTGACCAGGAGGTTGAGAGCAATGAACACCTCTTTGATCCTATGGTGTAAGTCTATGGAGGTCTATCAGATTCTTTTGGCCTTTTTTGAGAAATAACACAACTGTGAGGGTAGGCAATGGAAGTAAGACCTCCTTTTGGGTGGACAAATGGCTGGGACAAGCTAGTTTAAAAAACCTTTTCCCTGAGATGTATGTTTTGGCAGTACATCAGCAAATGGGTTTAGCTGACAGTTGGACACAACAAGGATGGAACATCTAGTTTAGAAGGAATTTTAATGTCTGGGAAATCGAAACCGTGACAGCTTTTTTCAGAGCTTTGGAAGAGTTCAAAGGGACAAAGGATGAGGCTGATAGACTATGGTGGAGCAAAGATAGCAAAGGCATGTTTAAGGTAAACTCAGCATACAAGTTTTTGAACAAAGGTGGACAGCAACCAACACAATGGCCATGGAAACAGATCTGGAAAACAAAATTACCCTTCAAGGTGGCATGTTTTACTTGGCTATTGGCAAGAGAAGCAGTCCTGACACAAGAAAATCTCAAGAAGAGGAAGTTCTCTATGTGCTCTAGATGTTATTTGTGTGGAGAAGAGGTTGAGACAATCAGCCATCTGTTTTTACAGTGCAGGATAACAACCCAACTTTGGAGGATTTTTATCAACCTCAGGGGTGTTGTTTGGACTATGCCTAACAGAATCACCCACCTTCTCTACACTTGGGAAGAGGTAGGTGTGGGAGCTTCAGGCAGAGACAGATGGAGGATTGTCCCAGCTTGTATCTGGTGGCCAATATGGAGAGATAGAAATGCTAGATGTTTTGAGAGCAAAAGTTGTGATCTTCAGAAGATCAAATTGAATTGTATCAGACTTTTTTGTTTCTGGTGCAAGCAGATGTACCTAGAGGATACTGAGTCAATTATTGAGATTCTTGGCTCTTGTTCGATTTTAGATTCAGATATCCTGTTTTGTTGATAAGTTGTAATTATGGTTTTGAGTACAACCCATGTACTGGTTTTATCAATACATACAAATGTTACCTTTCTCAAAAAAAATAAAAATGGGTAATACCTAGCTCTACTCTGGGGCTTCTGAGCAGCTGGTGGAGTGTAGGGTACAGAGGAGGGGAGGAGGATTGGTGGAAGATCATCCCTGCTTGCAGCTGGTGGAGTGTTGGGTACAAAGGAGGGGAGGAGGATTGGTGGAAGATCATCCCTGCTTGCAGCTGGTGGAGTGTAGAGTACAGAGGAGGGGAGGAGGATTGGTGGAAGATCATCCCGGCTTGCATCTGGTGGAGTGTGTGGAAGAAAGGAATTCCAGTTTTTTTGAAGACACTAGCAGTTCTATCCATAAAATTAGGTTAAATTGTCTTAGTCTGTTTTTTTTTTGGGGGGTAAACAAAGTATATGGGGGGAAGTAGGTGACTTAACTGATTTAATTGGCAATGTATAAGAATGTAGGTTTTTGGACAGTGGTCTTTTGTACCTTTTGGTTGTTTTTGTAAAGATCTAAACTTAGCACTTATTTTGGGATGTCTAAGTTTTGTTTAATAGAAATACAATTGTTACCTTCCTCAAAAAAAAAAGTAACCTGAGTCATCTAAACCTTTAAACTTGTTCAGTACCATTATAAATTTTTGGGTATGAGTAGTTCAGGACCATTATAAGCTCCATTAAAAACCTTACGCAGCTGATGACAGACAAGGAATGCTCTAAAATCCTCTCGCGTGTGTAACTCGGTTGGATTTATACATGGGTTGAGGAGGTTGAGGTTCCCTTTCAGGTCATTTTCTTCTTTTCCTTAACCTCTTCTTTTATCTCTTTTGGATTGTGGAGTATCATAAAGGAAAACAATTGAATCCAAAGTTAAACAGACAGATCCATCATAAGATAAAAGCAAAATCATCACAGAGAATCTCTTAAGCATCATACCCAAGTGAGATTAATAGTCTGTTTAACCGAACATCTAGGAAACCAAAAGCTCTTATTTTTTTATTTTTTTTAAAAGTGCTTATTTTAGAAGTTAAACAGGCTTATATAGAATGAAAGAAGAAACTCTATGAGTGATCTTGCATGTCATAATGAATCTCTAGCTTCTTCCCGATCTTATCTTCAGGATTAGTACTGGAAATGACAGTTGAATGATATTTGTAAAGGTTGGATGAACGATAGTCTAAGGGTCCTTCTGAGATGAGCTAATTTTCTTGTTTACCATTTTGGCACGGTCATGTTGTATCCCTAGATTGTCTTGGGCCATGTTGTTTCCCTAGATTGGCTTACACAACTTGTATTCCTGTTCTCAATCTGATTTAGCTCGACTATTTTATCATGTGATTGAGTTACTAAGCATACTTTTTTAGTCAAACAAGTTTTCGTCTTTATTGAATTTATATACTGATCTTCTAATAATACAGAATTTATTTCACTTCTATCTTTATATCAGGATTCTGGTTACCCTTGTTTCAAGGGTGGTCCCCGAACAATTCAGAACCTAAGAAAGAGATTTCATCTTAGTTTAACAGAAGAGGTTTGTTACTGATCCTGAACTTCATTAATTCTTTATTTTTATCTTCTACGTAGTCATGATGTCCTGTTTGTCCTTGCCAGCAATGTGTTTCCTTGGTACTTTCTTTGATTAGCAGTAGCTTGGATGCGTGGCGTACTCGCCAATATGATTACTATCAGAGGGTCTTAAATGGGATATTATAAGGTAAAAATGAGTTATCCACATCGAAAGGTGACTATACCTGTGAAGTGAGCCAGTCACTAACTTGTTTGCTGAGAGGGGCTTGGTTGGGGAAGAGCAATTCACTATATGGATGTGTTCGTCTAATTCAGTCGAGGTTAAAGGATTGCTTTCCTTGCAGTTTGCTTCTCTTTATGAGGAATTTGTAGTTGTACCTGCGAATGTTGTATTGAAATGTACCAGGTGCAAGCTCTCTTCAAGAAGAGCTTTAATTTCTAGTGTCACTCGATTTTCAAGATTATTGGACAAAGGCCTGGGTTGTCTCAAGATTCAGTAAAGAGATTTTGTCGAGTATACCCACCCTTGGGTACATACTGTACAGAGCTATATGTAAGAGATGCAACAGTGGTGGCTAGCTGACAGAACCCGAGAGACGGCTGTTGGGACTGTTTGAATTGAATCATGAGTTTGCTAATAGCTTGTTGTGCAACATGATATTTGGTTTGTACAATAGCCTCTTTGCTTTGCTTTTGTTTTCACTCTTCATTCTTCATTTTTTTGCCTTTTATTGTGTCAAAAGCATTACTTAGATAGCAGTAGGAAAGTTGCAGCCTGCTATTTCTTGATTTTCAAGTTTTTGATTCTCTGTGTTCACCAGGAGATATCTGAAACAGCAGAGTTGTAATGGATAATATTTTTTGTCGACCACATCTTTTCATAGTGCAATTTGTGCAATGAAATACCCCCCCCCCCCTGTTTTTTACTGCAATCTTTGATTGACAAACGCTCATGATATTTTTGTTTCAATGTTAAGGATATAAAGTAAAGATCTTATATGTCAGGTTACTAAAAGCCCCAACAGTAATTGACTAAACTATTGGAGTTCTACCTGAGCCGAACGTCTATCAGAAACAATTTTTTTTATTCCACAAAAGTAGGGATAAGTCTTACATTTGATCCTTCTTAAATTCCACTTGTGATATAACACTGAGTAATGAGTATATTATTTTTGGTTTTCGTATTCGAGTTCTAATATTATTATTTAACTATATAAATGGAATATTCTAGAGTAAGAGAACTAACAACCAATACAGAATTTCGATTTAATGCACACTGGTACTAATAGGCATAATATATAAATTTGCCTTTTAACTTGGCTTCAAATCATATTTATTCCTTTCAACTTTGAGTGTGCATAAGTAGACACTTAAACTTGTATAAAATTGAACAAAAATACACACATCCTATGTGGCATCCTACATGGCAATTTGAATCCTACGTGGTGTCCTACATGTATTATGCCACATAGGACTAATGTGTCTACTAATTCAACTTTATATAAGTTTAAGTGTCTATTTGTATACACCTAAAGTTGAAAGGCATAAATATGAAATGAGGCTAAGTTAAAGGATAAATTTATATATTATGCCGTACTAATATCATCAAATAGTGATGGTAAGTATTGTTGAAGTATTTTCATTTCAATTTGAACGATAAATATTCCGCTGTATTTTTATTTTGGCATTTGAATTTCTTCATATTAAAAAAAAGGATGAAGGACTAATTTTTGCTTTTGAACTATTTGAAATATAACGATTTTATCATATGTTTCAGTTTTGGTGCAAAAATATCTTTATGGTTGAAAAACAGTTTGCTCTTACCTTGTCATGGCTATGTGACAAACCTTTTGAGAATACTTTAAAAATCAAATTATTCTGTGTAGATTGACTGAGAGCATCGTTAATACTTATAATTCATATAATTGTTTAGAGAACATCGTCGATTAATACTTATAATTCATACCATTAATTAGAAAACATCGATTAAAACTTATAATTCGGACAATTGATTAGTGAACATAAAAGATTATATTATTGTGGATTGGTGACATAATGGGAGATGATGATGAGTGATGAAGTAACACAACTATGTCAATGCTTATGTGTCTTTGACCAGGTCATATAAGTGTGTATGATAAAAATAAAAAATAATATATATCCTAAAAAATTTAAAAGATCTAGCTAAAGTTAAATACAAACAATTTAGAATAAACATATACTTACATGATAATCTCAACTAGGTATGAAAAGAATAAGATAAACACGATTTTTTATTTTTTTTTAACGAAGTAAAGAAAGTATTTTTAATAAAACTTCACATAAAAGAAAATAAAAGAATTTGAAGTTTGATAACAAGAAAATATATTATAACACAATTGCAAGATATACATATTAAAGAAAAGAAAACTACACGATTACTCTTTCCGTCCACTTTTACTTATTCACAAAACTTAAAATAGATAAAATCAAGATAAAATTTATCATTTAGTTTCGAATTTACTCTTATTATTATTTATAATTATTTTTTTATTAAGGTGATACAATAAATTTATAATTTTATTTATTAATTTTTAAGGAGTGTCCTAAGTTAATACTGAATAAGTAAAAATGAACGTAAAGAGTATTACATAATTAAAGTTAAATTTTACGAGGACCAAAAATTATAGAAATGTTAATGTTGATTAAGTTTATTCTTTTCCACAAAATACCCTCATATAGAGTATGAATGGAGTGAACCAATCAAAAGCTATAGATTACCAAAGAAGACTCTTTGCTTAAAAACTCTCTGCCTATATAAACCCTACTAACAGCTCGATTTCGATTCACTTTCATCCCCCCTTTCAGCTCTCATCCGCCTTCCCCTTATCTCCCCCCACCACACCACCGTCATTTTTCGCCTTCTCCGCTTCCGTCCCTTTCTGGGTAAGCTACTTTTCCACTGTTCTTGATTTCATTATATTATGTTCTGATGATTATGTAGTCAAAGATTGTTCTTTTTTCCTTTTATTGTGTTTGTTTTTGAAATTTGTATGTGGGTTTCTAAGGGTTTGATTGATCATTGTGATTCTTTCCTGTGTTGCTCATATCTGTGTTTTTGTTGTTATATTGAACTGGTTTCTTTTCTTCCTCTTATTGTGTTATTGTTTAAATCTGTATTTAGGGTTTTTGATTCTACTTGTTGATCACTTTGATTGTGATTTAGTCAACTGATTTTGCTCTTCTTTGATGGTTATTTAGTCAAATTTTATTCTTTTTAAAGAAATTTGTATTGATACATTGAACTGATTTATTTTGTACCTTTTATTGCTTGCTTTATTATCAAGGCCTGTATTTAGGGTTTTTGATTCTACTGGTGGTTGATCACTGTGATTGTAATTTGGTCAATTGATTCTGGCCTTCTTTAATGGTTATTTAGTCAAATTTTGTTCTTTCTTTCGGAAATTTGAATTGATTTACATTGAACTGATATATTTTGTACCGATATAATTTGTACCTTTTATTGCTTTATTGTCAAGGTCAGTGTTTAGTGTTTTTGATTCTACTGGTGGTTGATTACTGCGATTGATTATTGTCAAGGTCTTTGTTATTTGTGTTGATTATGTGGAGATGTTTACTTTGCACACAGTGATCAACTAGTGGAGCTTCTTTTGAATTGGTATTATTAGGTCTTGATACTTGAGACTGATGATTTCATGAATAACAGGTTTTTGAATTGTGCACCAGATGTCTGTTGGCTCTAGCAAGAAGCATCAGTTCTTTGTTTGGAGTGCATTCCTTTTCATGAACCACAGAAAGTTGTGGTGCTCAGGGAAGATATTGTTTCGGCATTGGACTTGACAACAGTTGAATTTTTTTTGTTTTTTGTTTTTGGGGGTGGGTGGGAGGCTCTAGTGTTATGTGCAAATAGCTCTTTTAGTCTAGATTTTGTCAGCGCGCCCTTTTGGGCTGCTTTGCATTTATTTTTATTTTTATTTTGGGTCATTTCAATGGCAAGGCTTCCACCTGGGTTTCGTTTTCACCCTACTGATGTTGAGCTGATTATGTACTATCTCAAACGAAAGATCACGGGGAAAAAACTTCATTTTGAAGGCATAACGGAACTCAACATCTACAAGTTCTCCCCATGGGACCTTCCAGGTATCAGTCTACAGTTCATATGGGGAAGTTTGTTGAAAATTTCATTTTGCTAAGCTTGGTTTTACTAGAAATATAGGAACCCCTTACCTCTGGCACACATTTCCTTCAAAGTTCTATATGCAGTTGGTATAATGTGTACTTCCACCAAAAGCTTACCCTTTCTTGTTTTCTTTTTATAAGGAAAAGCAACAATTTTACTTGTAAAGGTCCTAGAGGAATCCATACATGATACAGTGGCACACATTCTATCGATGTTCTCCTTCTGAAAATCGTGTACATATGTGCCAAGTTGTCTGTTTTAAAAACATGCTTTGAGATCGGAATAACAATCAGTTTGTTAATGAATTTTCTACTTATGCCTCATTCTGATTTACGAAATCCCGGATTTCTAAAATTGACATTTGGAATTCATAGTTATTAAATTCTTATCTTTTTCCTCTGTTTTCAATTATCAAAGTTGTAAATTCTTTCAGTAGAGATCTCTAGCATTTAAACAGTACCTTTTTAGTGTGCTGAAGTGTAGTATTTTTTGCTTCAAGTCAGGGGGATTCTACTTGTTTTTATTCAACTTTGTGTAATGTTTTAATATCTTCTGCCAGACAAATGTTGCTATATAAGTAAAGATCTAGAGTGGTACTTCTTTTGCCCGAGGGAGAGAAAGTATGCAAGTGGAGCCAGAATGAATCGCGCTACTGAAATTGGATACTGGAAAGCCACTGGGAAAGATAGATCCGTTACTTACGACGAGAAAATTGTTGGATCAGTTAAAACACTTGTTTTTCACCTAGGTCATCCCCCGCGTGGGCAGAGAACTGATTGGGTGATTCACGAATACAAGTTTGAAGATAAAGAATCAATTGATGCAGGATTTGCTCAGGTACTTCTATCCTACCTTGGCTAAACATAGCCAATGATAGTCCCTTGCGAGTTTTATCTCTCCCCTTTTTTCTGTTTGCACTTGTTTTACGGCAATGGGATCTAGTTTTCATACGTGAGAACCTGATTAGAACTTTATGGCACCATCATAGTTTCCATAAATGAAGAATCTTGATTAGAATATCGTGCTTATGTGTCGTGTTTTCTCATTCTTGGGACTAATATTCTGGAGATAATATTAAGATGATACTTTCCCTAATATGTAGTCCCCTACTATCTCCTCTAGGTTTTCTTAATTTTGAATTTTTCTCAGATCTTTGATCTTCCTTGAATGTGGAAGTGTACCGAGAAAAACTCTCCAACATTGTTTTGGGAGTTAGCTTCTTAAAGATTGCATCTATTTCTCATTGATCCTTCACTTGGTGATCATGACTTACAATGTCTATGGCACTATGCTTGCAGGATTGATTTGGATTAGAAAAAAACAATGAGTTCGTAGTTAGGTCCTTAGTTCAGCATTACCAAGTCTTTCTCCTCATAATTTTTGAAACCTTTAGTTGCTTTTTTCTTGATCATTTCTCAAGTTTTGTCATGTCACATGGTGCCTATGCTTGAACGATATATTTGGAATTGGGAAAAGCTATGTAACAAAGGTGAAAACATCTAATAAACAGAAAAGCTATTGCATATTGTTCTCTTGTTGGTGGTTTGTCCCCACATCAAGTATTCTGTTTTCGTCATCAATTTCTTCAACCTATGTTAAGAAAGACAAGACTGATAATTGCACCCAAGGATGTGGCCTAGTGGTTAATGAAGTCTCTAGAGAAACTTGCTTTCTCAGTTTTTAATCCCTACGGAGACAAAATACCAGATTATTTTTTCCTATCTGCCTATGCCATGGTGGGCACTTGTGCTGGTGGGGACTTGGTGGAATAGTAGAGGTGCACGCAAGCAAGGCCTGAAACGACCTTCATAAAAAAAAAGACATCAATAATTCTTGTTCCTTAAATTCTCTAGTGTAATTATTGGCCAATCTTTGTTGTTTTGTCCTATTGTTCATCAAATACTTGTTTTGTAGGATTCACATGTGCTTTGTAAAGTATTCCAGAAGACTGGGCCAGGTCCAAAAAATGGTGCACAGTACGGAGCACCTTTTAAGGAGGAAGATTGGGAAGATGACAAGATTCCTGCTGAACCTTGTACATCAGATGTTTTTCCAGCTCCACCTGAAAGGCCTGATAATCAGAACAACTCAAATATAACCAGAGTGGTTGACCCTGGAAGCACATCTGACTGGCCTTCAAGTGAACAGCATCTATCTCCTATTCGGCCTTCTATTCAAAAAATGCCTTTGGATGAGCCAGATGGTGAGGTGTTACCTGGTGAACCGAACCCATCCAATGTATCTTCTATCAATTGGATGCCTGGTAGATCGACATCATCCAATATTTTTTCTTCTCTGCCTATACTGCCTGTGGAGCAGAGTTGTTCAGTTGGTACCAGCATGGGCAACCCTGGTCCAGGTCCATCTAATGGTCAGATTTGTACTAATGAGATGGCTCTTGATGAGCAAGATGACGAGATCATTGGTCTATTAGCCCAATTCACAGAAGATACTACTGTACTTTCTGGTGGCAGTGAAACTAATCAGGTGAGTACACTGTAGTGTTTATACATCTATTGAGATAAGCTTTGACATTCAAGTGCATGTTTGTAATATAAATTTCATTTTAGTGGACGTTCAACTCCGGGAAAAGTGAAAAAATTTCATGGATAAACACCTCCTAATGTTTTGCTAATGCCTTACCTTGTTGTCTATTCTACTGTTTGCACTCCTCTTCTCTCTGTTTTGCTTAAATCAGAGCTTGACTAAGTACAGTTAAATGAAAGTTGCTTGTTGTTGGTGATTGGTTTGTGACAATATCAAAGCTTGATGCTTTTTGGACTATTCTTGGTATGGCTGTTTTTAAGTTAAATGACGAGGATAAGGGTTTTCAACAAGGTTCTGCAGATAGTCATAACTCATCTATTATACGGCTTGATCAGAGTTCAGGGAAAAGAAAATTGTGTTAATTATGTATCTATAGGGTTCAGGGATTATAGATTTAGGATTGCCTGTTTTGTTTCAGTTGCTTGCTTTTTACTTCTTGAAGATATTATACCATAGCAAATTGTACGACATTTATTGTATATTTGGAACTTGTTTAATTATATTGTTATTGATTAAGATTCCTCATCTAGCAGAAGCTAGAGAACTTTAACCAAGATGTAAATGCTCTACCTGCTGCTTTTACTGATGGGAATGATATATTCTACGGCCTTGGAGACATCGAATTCTGGGCAGGAGTAGGTCATCCGGAACCTAATCTCTCTGCAAGTGATGGAGCTAATTATAGTCTTAACCCTGTGATCCTGCCGCAAGATGCTCCACAAGATTCCGCCTATATGGAGCTCAAGGATCTTGATATCCCTTTAAATCACTCTGGTCAAACCATTGGAACTGGACAATTAGTGCCGGGCCATTTCTGTACTCCATATAACTCCAACAATGGCACGCAGCAGCTTTGTTTTGGAAGCAATTCCTTGGACATAGTTCAAGATTTCGGCGAACATCATCTCCCAATGCTTCCTGAAAGTTACACTCAACAAGGGAATCATTCTGACATGGTGAGACCTTGTTCTTTTTTTTTGTGTTGAATGGAAATTTTCTTTCTTTGGTTTTCCATATCTTTACTAATTGATTAACTCAACTGCAGGTTTACAATTTTCAGAATAGTCAGGGTTATAATGCTGCGACTAACTTCATTGTTAGCTCTTACAAGCAACCAGAGGAGATTAGACTCAATACCCAAAACCTGGAAAGAGGTAGATCTCATTTTTCTGATGACAATTCTGCTTGGTGGTACAAGCATTCATGTTAGATCTGTTTGTCCACACAAATGCGATTGTGGACAACAAAAATGAGATCTAGGATATAAATATTGTGACTAGTTGTCAGATCATGTAATTTTATATAGCTATGTGGCCTGTCTTGGCTGTTAGAGAGTGGGGGGAAAGATTCCTTTTCTCTGTATTTTCTGTTTTAGGTGATTTGGTCTTCTTACAATGTAGCCACTGTGCAGCATCTATGACGAGGTTACATAAACCTCTAATTTATGGTCAGTGGGGCTGCAGGTACTCGCTGCAGTCTTTGATGTGTTCTCGATTGTTTTACATGGCATCTCATTTTCTTGTTTGTTTTGTTAACTTGTCTTCAGGGGTGCAGCAACGAAAGTTGTATTTGAGCATGTTTGCTCTTTGTGATGGTTCCTTCATACTTGTCAAGGCTGAGGTGACTCTTGGGGTTGATGGATGCACTGACGACGCCTTGTCAGTTGTACTGGGAGATCAAAGAAAGTTATATTCGAGCATATTTGCTCTTTGCGGTGACTCCTTCATACTTGTCAAGGCTGAGGTGATTCTTGGGGTTGGTGGATGCACTGACGACGCCTTGTCAGTAATACTGGGAAAGCAAAGAAAGTTGTATTCGAGCATATTTGCTCTTTGTGGTGGCTCCTTCGTACTTGTCAAGGCTGAGGTGACTCTTGGGGTTGGTGGATGCACTAACGAAGCCTTGTCAGTTATACTGGGAAATCCTTCTAATACTTTTACCTTTGTGTCAAATGTTGATAAGGCAGATTTTTCTAAGGAAATGCATGAGGTCTTCTGTCTCGGGTTTAGTTTGGCTTTCATTTGCTTTTCTCATTTGGAGATGTTATGGTTCATTTCATTATGGGAGTTGTATCAATTTATAGTCTTTAAGATATTGCTAAACCAACTTCAATTTAATTCAAGTGGAACATCTTTTCATCTTCATTTCTATCTATGCGTGCATTAAATTTAGTAACACCGTCGCAAATGGTTGAAAATGCATTACAGAGGCAAGATGTCTAATCCAATTTTCCTTTCTGGTGTTCAGGTAAGCTGTCATCTTTCTTTTAATCAAAAACATTGTTGAACTACTTTCATCAACAAAATCTCTACCCTTGAACCTAAGGTGTTTCTATCTCTATTTCTCTGTCCATAATTTTTGATCGTTATAACAAGAAAGAATATTTAGGTACAGATTCTCTTTCTTTGGTGTCGAATTTTGTTTGATTCTGATAGACTTGATTCTCACCCATACATATTTGGGTGTTTGTGTGGCATATGGTTGTAAAATCTCTGATATACTCAAGCCAGATGACATGGACACATTCAGCATATATAATGCTAAGATTTCTAAAGATTTAGGTGCCATTTGAGTTTTCTTTGGAGTTCATGATAAGTCCACTGCATGTTTTGATCCCAGGTAGTTTGATGTGGTGTTGTTTTTGTAAGCATAGTAGTAATTAACTTCTTTGGCCTTTAGCAGATGCACATTCCACAGAGGGCTGCCCTTCTGACTCCTCATGAGTTTGACATAAGCTACACATACAATCTGGTATTCCTAGTACAGGCATCGATAAGATCATAGAATGATATGATGTTATCTACTATTTTTATACCAAGAATGCAATCAGCTTGAGCTTCACAGACAGTAGTTGCCATGGTATGTTGTTTCATTGCAACCAGTAGTATCTTGGATATAGGCTTATATAGAATAGTCTTGCATGCAATTGGTCCATTTATTGTTTCACTTATTGAATTGCCATTTTTAGGCAACAAAGTTTTAACAGTACAATTGGTGACCTTGTGTGTTTCAACTTTAATTATAATCCGGGTGATTTTCCATCTCCATTCTCCAATACATTGGCCCATCTTCATTCTAGGGTTTCTCGGAAACAGTCTCTCTACTTCACAAGATAGGTGTAAGGTTTGCGTTATTGCGTACTCTTCACCTTCTCTAGACCCCATTTTTGAGACTATATTAGGTATCTTGTGGTGATATACATGGCCAACCAAATATTTCCTTTCTTCACATCAGCATATAGTGCCAACTTTTGATAGGGAGAGAGTGTAGGGGCCTTCCTCATAATTCTTATGTTTATAGCAGGTAATGTCTTAGTAGAAGTTACCATCAAAACTGTATAGCTGTGATCCCCTAGCTTAGAATAAGAGTCCTACATCGGCAAAACAAAAGAGAAATGTTGGATATATAGGTACGCAGGACTTCACCTTAGTGATGTGTTTTAAAGTCGTATGGGTCTAGACCCAGTGCGGACAATATCAATAGGGGACAATCTCTTACTTCTCTAATAACTCTAGGATCATCCAACTGCACTCCAATTATGGAAAGCAAGCTCTATAAGAGAGAAATAGTTCTTATCGGAGTCACCTAGCTGCATCCATTTAACCCTGAATTTGTATTTCACTAGTCGAGGGTGTATTAGAAACAACTTATCTATCTCATAAAGGTAGAGGTAAGGTTAGCCTACGACCTATCCTCCCCAGATGCTACTTATGAAATTACACCGTGTCTTGTTGTGCTCTCCTTAATCAAAAACCATTGTTTGAGATTCTGCAATGTTGATCTAACATTTCTGGAAATCTCTCTAATGATTCAAAATCACTAAAGGGATTCTGACATTCCAATTAGAAGGTTTAATTGAAATCCTCTTTTGATGACACATAATAGGTTTATCTTGAAAATTATTTTTCAAAAAATGTTTTAATTAGGAAGATATTTTCTTGGATCACTTTTCAATAAGTGATATTATTATTGAAGAATAAAACATTTTCAACAATTTGAAGTAGTGAAGCACTAATAAATGATTTCATCAAGGAAACTATTATATTTTGGAAAATATTTTCAACATACCAAATATAGAATAGAATTTTCTTTTATAAGAAAGATGACAATACTTGCAAAATATAGAATAGAAATCAATACTCTAGTTCACAAGAACCAAGTAGATACGGATGGGTTGGGGTGAATTCAAAAATGTCAAAATGAATTGAGTTAATAAATGAGCAGATGATTGACTCGCTTAAATATTATGTATACTGAAATGGGGTAAAAATCAGGAATTAACTCAATCGATCAAATTTATACTAAGTTTCAAATTCTATGTTTGTTTTCTTACAATTTGCTTGAGCACCTAATTAAAATAAAATTCTTATATTATGACTATATATAACATAATATTAAAAAATGTCTTTCAAAAATATTTAGACAAAAAATTCTCATGAATCAATTTGAATTTGCATATCAACCAAGTTTTAAAATGAGTTGAATTAAGTGAGTCAAAATAGATTGAATCAACCCATTTAAATCTAAACGGGTTGAACTGATCATAATTTTATGAATTGATTTTACCACCCTACATATGTATATTAAACAAAAATTAGTAAATAATGAATACTATTATTTTATATCTTAAATTGAAATATGTACAAAAATTCATAAATTTTAAGGAGGCATTGGGCCATGAATTTTTTTCTTTTCTGGAGGTCTGCTCTGCAAAGCACGATGACATAAAATTTCAGAATTCAAATTTTTTAAGAATTTAAAAAAATAATAAAAAACTATTTTATTTTCACTCCATATCACTCATAAAAAGTCAAAAACAATTCTAATTTATATTCATGATCAATTCTCAAATATTATTCTTTATTTTGAAAATAATTTTTTTTTTCACCAAACGTCCACGTTTTATACACTAGCCAGTTATGTCAAACTTCCCCTAGCATTCCAAAATAACCAAACACATGAAATAATAATATTATAAGTTGTAATACCAAAATAAGTCACGTACACGTTAGGTTTGAAAAATCATACGTCTTCATTGTTGCTCTACTATGGGTTGAACAAAAATCCAATAATTGTTTGTCAATTGTCACATCGGATCGGGTCAAACTAAAATTCTACCAAACAAGACCTACAAACTTTCTTATTATTCCACCAACTAAACCGACATCCTCATTTTGTTACTACTCTGTGTGGTCGTTTGATACGCATGATAAAATAAAATAAAATATTCTATGAGATTTTTTTTATATTAAACATAGTTATTTTATTATTTTCTATTAAAATAATAGGATAAAATAGATTTGAAATTATTTAATACTCCAAATTGAATATCGAATATTATTAGACATAAGTGTATGAATCACTTAGACATAAGTTAGTTAATTTATATATAAATTTATTTGTTAAATACAAATATTGAATAAATCCGTTTTCTCCGTAGTGGAGAAGCCATATTGTGGTTAGGAGATTTGGATACATCAATATTGACGAAAAATTATACTATTTATATATAATTAAAATAATTCTTTATGTATAACTAATAGATGTCGAATCCCTTTTGGATAATTCGTGTGTCTATTTCTTTATATTTTAAACTTTCTTATTAAAAATTCTGACTTTCGTCACTACACTACACGTGTCCATTATCAGATCCTGTCCGTCCATGTTGTCCAATTAAGGTTAAAACATCGTGTAGTTATGTTATTGGTTAATGTAAATTGCAATGAACACGTAAGCACTTATTATTATTTCTACTTTTAGAAAATAACAATTAGATTTATTTATAGAACTTTCTATAACTGAACATAGGATTAGGTAAATAAATACAGCAACACACACGTGTCCAATAATAGCCGTCATTAATTTCCACGTACACCCTAAAATGTGGAAGATTTGTTTTGCCACGTTGCATTATATTGTGTTCTAGTTTATTCAAGCCTCATATTTTTTTTATTATAAAAAATATGTATAATTTTTTATTATTATTTTGAATTACAAGTGATACCCTCTTAATTTGTAGAACTTCAAATTTTACTTTCTTGTTTCAGAAATTACGCTAACATCCCATATTTTTACGTACATGTGTATTACCACTTCGAAATGAATTCAACGTAAAAGTACACTTTTTCTATGTTAATTTATGTGAAGATATTTAATCGAAATACTCTCAATGTCTTATTTTAAATTTGTGTCAAAACCTGTTAATTAGAATATCCGATATGTATATATAACTATATAAGGTTTTGATTAACATTTCACATTAATTATCTTCTTCCATTCCTTCGTCCATCGCAAAACCATCCAACCCCTACTCTCATATCTATCATGTTCTCATCGTTAATATATCTTTCATTTTAATTTATTTGTTTTATCTTTTTTTAGACCATTTTTAAAAGAATGTTTTTTTTAAAACAATTGTTAATTCAATTTTTCATATGATATGTCTAAAACCACAAAATTAAAGGGTACGTACATATTTTTATCAGACAAATAAATATACAGGAAATTGTTGTAATTTAAGATTCTATAGGGGGAACTTATGTAATAATTACAAACAAGAAGCCTCATTAATATAAAACATCATTTTCTAAAGATTTATACGAATCAATGTGTTTTCTTTTTCTTAACTAAATTATTCCACCGCCCCCCCCCCCCAACCCCCACGCCACCCCTCACCCCCGTCGTTTGATTGCTTGTGTGGGAAATTACTAGAACTATATAAAGGTGCCTATGAAATCATGAAAAGCAATATCATCAAATCTTTCAACAGAAAAAAAAAACTTTAGAATATATATTTTCTTGTGGACAAACAATATTGGACCATACTAAATATTCTGTTTGTTCTATCTATATATTTATCTAACAACAAAATCATATAGAGCAACAACAAAATGGGAGAATCATCAATGGTTCCATTAAACAGAACATCATCAATTGAGAATGAACCTAGAACTCTCAGTCTCAACCAAATTCAGTTTGCTAGAGTAAGTTCAATCTCTTCCCTTTCTTCTTGCCGTTAACGATATTCAAGATTTAATATATATATGTATATATATTAATGCTAATATTTGATCCAATATTAGCATATTATAAAGGACGTTTAATTGATGACCCCTCGATCGGCGTTACACAATTTTGTCCTCGTACCTTAGTTCATTTTTTTTCTAAGCAAGGGAAATCAAAAATTTTCGTTGAGAATTAGTTCTAGATTTAAAAACGTTCAACTCACCATCCTTCGACCTATATAGTTTCATTTGTTTTTTTGGATAAAAAAAGAAACTTATTTTCTTCTTTCTTTTACAAAATTGATGAATTATACTTTTATATTTATCACTTTATTTGCCACCTATATATTAATTAATTCCTTTCATCTGAACAAATTAAGTCTAAATGATTCTAATTAATTCCTTGCATCTTAACAATTTAAGTCTTTTAATTAATGGTTATTGCTTTTTGAATTGCAGGATACAGCACTTTACGTTATTAATACAAGAGGCTTAGAAGAAGCTATGAGAATTTTTACTGAGGTAATTATTTGCAATAAATTTTAAAAGTGATAATAACTAAATTGTAATTACGGAAAAATGAAGAAATAAAAATATTTTATTGATAAATAATGTAGGTATAAATTGATTTGTTTTGTTGATTCTTTTTTCTGGATTTCTTCATTCATTTGATAGTCGTTACTGGCATATTTTTTGAACTAAGATGATTTGAATTTAAATACCATCGTGATTTGAGGGCTAACTTTTCGAACCAGCTAAGATAATTTGAACTTAAATTTTATGAAAAGATTTGTAGATTTTTTTTGAAGTATTTAATTATTAAGAAGAGTTTTTGATACATGAATTTGTGGAAATTTTTTTTATGAAAATATAATACCCTTTATATAGGTATAAATTACGATTTAGGATAGAGTAGCCTTTGAGAAAAAATAAGACTCATCTAATGAAGTCCTACGAAATTTCTGTCTACTATTGCTCAAAAATGTTACAAAATTACTCTTGTCGTTAAAGGTAACGACTGTTGAAACAAATAAAATTACAAGAAGTATATTCGTAGGTAACGTGATGAAAAAGGTAATTAAAAATCTTTGATAGTATAAATAATTTTGTTTTTGTATTTGTATGGGTTAAAAACTTAAATTTATGTGTAAAAAAGAAAAAGTTATAGAAGTATAATAGTTGTGAATACCAAACTTTGGTATACGTGTAATATTTTTATTTTAAATTAATTAGTGGTAGTGGATTGTGCAATTGTCTTTGTTTATTTACGTAGTGTACTTGCATGGCGCAATTGGATTGCCTGGGTATTATTAATTAGTAGTACCTTTGTGTTTAGGTGGGGATGTACCATTATAGGTACGCGGGTTTAATTGAATTTATAATTTTTTATATGAATTTTGAACTCATATATTCAAGAATATAATGGATTTTTAATATTTTTAAAAATTAAAAATTAAGTTATGAAATTTAAATTTTGAATCTGTCGTTTTATATTATTAGGTCGTTTTTGTATAATCGTCTGACTTTTTATTTTAATTTTGTGTTAACAGGGATTGGAACCAGTTTCTCATTGTGTACATGACAAAGAGGAAAATGTTATGATGATGGAATATGCTGAGAAATTGGAGAGTTCATCAAATCCTTTAAGGATTAATCCAGAAATTAGAGAAATTGCTACTGCTCCTTTCTAGTTTTTTCTTCTTTTTTTTTAAAAAAATAAAGAAAAGTATTTCGGTATATGAAACATTCTGCATGTGGGTAGATGAAGATGGCCTACCAACAATGTGAGAATTAGTTTCAAACTGTAATTTATAGGTGAAACAATTTTACCTGTTTTAAGCCTTTTGTTCTACTCCTTTTCAGTGTATAAATTAACTTAGTTTTTAGAATTTGCGATATGTATCACAAGAAGAAAAAAAATGTGTAGGAATGAGTGGCTTTTGTTCTAGAGGGTTTTGGGAGTTCTTTCATTTTTTTCTACCCTATTTTTTTTCTCATTACAAAGTATATATTCAATGCTTGATATAGTATAATATAGAAGATGTCGAGTTATTTATACTCCTTTCGTGTATTTTTACTTGTACATTATATTAAAAATAGATGTCTAACAATACATTTCTAATTTATGAAAAATCAAAAGATGATTTTAATTTAATTTTTAATTTATTCTTATAATTAATGAGTAGTTATTTTTTTATTAGTATTTATTATATTCAAAGAGCGATATGATAAATTACTCTTCTATTTATAATTTTTATTTTTTGGCCTTGAATCGGGTCAGCTGGAACAAGTTGTTCCAGCTTCTTAAAAATTATGAAAAGTCAATAATAAACAAACTATTTGGACAAAGGGGTAGTAACATTGGGGGTCATTCAGCTGAAAATAGTTATGTTGATATTATAATGAAGAAACTTTAATATGATTGAGGATTATATAATAATAATAGTAATAATAAAATTATTTAATGTATATTTATACCTGATATTGACTATGTATTCATGTACTCTGTTTGGCTTTGCTCAGTCTAATTTTTTTAGATTGCAAGTATCAGAGTTTGGATCTATCGTTAATTTCATCACTTGTTTCGTCGATCAATAGTATATTGTCTGCAAATAACATACATTATAGTACTACTTTTTTGAATATATCGCGTTAATTTATTCAATATCACGGCAAATAAAAATAGATTGAGAAATGAGAGGTGATTCCAAGTGCAATTTCTTCTGTTAATGTGGTAAGATATAATAAACTGAAAAGCCTCTCTTTCTTGCAAGATCATCAATGAAACTGTTGTGTGCTGGCAATTCAGTCTATTAAAACCCTCCATTGAATGAGACCTTTCATGTCATGCTCCCTTCAACACATAAGTAACATGGCAATCCTGACTAATATTGATCAAGTGATTATACTATTGATGCATCATGTGTTGAGAGCCTGCAAAAATGACATCCTCTCATGGTATTAGGGGACAAATATCCAAACTTCCTCAGCTTATATCTAGAAGATTACTCTTAATGTAATTGTAAAAAAAAAAAAACAAGGACAGCAAGATGGGATGGTTCGTCGATGGAAAAACAAAGAATATGCAAAAAGGAGGAACTGATGGCTAACTACATTGGAAATGCATTACCTATAGCTGTGGAAGAACCAAGAAGCAAGTGTGAACGAACTGAAGCAGACATCAATAGCAGATAGATGTGCAGAACATACACGACGCAATCTCTTAGGTGACTAATACAGCACAATTCTTTGGTTTAATTGAACGAATTTATAGTACCATTTGATGCTCTCCACAAGATAGTCCTAGGCCAAGGTGGCCCTGCCATTTTTGTCTTATCTGCACGAACATTCCCCATGGCTGAAGTAGGTTTTGGCTTTTTAAGTGCAGTTCCAGACACAATCTGCTCGGCATGGAGTTGGTTAGAGCAACCAAAGGTGACTGCTCAGGGGCCAGGGCAATCTTGGATATCTGGTATCCTGTGGCAGGAGATGTTTGAGGCATTAGGAGCAGATCACACAATGTTTTTTCAACCTATGACAATCTACAACATGACATCTAGAGATTTAGGTAGTTGCTTGTCTAAGTAAGAAAAACTATTTTAAAAAATAGTTTGCACTACAAACAAAAGTATATCAGAAGCAATGCTTGAGGAATATACAAACCTCTGGAAAAAAAAAAGACTTGCTATTTTCCTTCCAATACCAACCAACAAGGATGTGAAGATAACACCAAATAATTATCAAGAGAAATTTGTGGGTTCCTAACATTTTTCAGTGAAATTTTGATTACAAATCTCAATTGAGTTTCAATTTGCAAGACCTATCTTTACTTTCAGACCATGAGATCATGGTTGCACTACTTCTAAATTTTCATTAGTCTACAAATCAAAATCAAATCACTTTTTAATCAAAGTGGATACACAGAATAGTCTTTCATCCAAAAGCATCATAACCTTTATATCTTTTTTTCCTGATAATTAGAGAATTTGTTGATACTTCACCAAGGTGGTATGAGAAGTTTATAAATGTATCATAATACTAGGACTCCCGAAAATCTAGCCAACCCTCCACAAGTTGGCATTTCTATTTTACACCAAAAAAACAAAAGCAAAAGAAAGCAAAGGGAAATCTTCTCTTTCTTGGGGAGAAATCCTTTGATTGTGTATTGAATACAGATCCATGTAAACAAAAAAATCACAAAGCGAACATTTGACCCTCAACATCGGGCTCTTAATCCGATTGATCCCTTGAAAGGTTCTCCGGTTTCTTGCTTCATGAGACAAGAAAATAAAAAGGAGCGGACTTCCACATTAATAATCTCCGCCTCATCATTGTTTTCGCTACTGTTCTAGGAAGTGCCAATGTATAATGTCACATACATCAATAACCCATAGTTCTGATGCAAAATTATCATGCAATAAAAGGTGGTGCTCATCCTCTCCGTGCTTCTTGCACATGCACCACCACCAACATGCAACAATGCATCTTCTCCTTATTAAGTTATCTGCCCCTTGCAAACACACCAACTGCAGAAAGCTAGTTTGTGTGGTGCTCTAGATGTCCAAAGAGATTTCTACATAAGATTCGGTCCCCCCCCCCCCAAACTGAGAAACCATCTACAATAGGACTCAGTGTTCTGGAGTGAGGTCATTCCAAATCATGCAATCTGCCCACTTTTCAATGCACTGTGCAACTATATAAAATTTCTGAAAGAAAGATTCACCTCCTCATATTTTCAATCTTCTAGTAGTCTTCTAAAATATGTCTTGCGATGTCCATCTTCCATCTCGCTTTAGAACCTCTACTTTTGTGATCCTTTTATTGTTGGCCAGTCAGAAAATATCCAGGGAACTCATCATTTAATGTGTTTTCTCCACATCATACATCTTCTATTAAGTCAGAGTTAAACTCTCAGAAAACTGTGATCGCTATGCACTCATATCAATTGATAGAGCAAATCCAACTACAAAAACTCAATATAAGCTTGCGGATAATCAGATTGAATGTGTAAATTCCAAGAATAGCTCTATTAAAGTTATTCACCAAGAAAAAATATACCATGATTAGGATAGAAGGTTAGTAGATAACCGAGTGATTTCTCTCTTCCATTGGAGTACCTTATTTGCTCCCTCTTTTCATTTTCAGTATCATTATTATTTATTCATGTTTATTACTATTGTTGTTTCTTTTGCTTTGGTTATCATTACTATTTTTGCGATCAATATTTTTCTTTTTAGTATTTTCATGATTTTATCATAACTTCTTACACTCTTGTATTTTTCAAGCCTATTTTAAAAACGCTTTTCTTGAGCCAAGGGTCTACCGGGAACAACCTCAGACAGGGTCTACTGGGTATGTTCCGTAGTTTTCTCAAAAAAAAAAAAAAGAATACCATAACTAGATAAAGAACTACTTCTGAATAACCAAATGATATTCATTTTATTAAGAGTAGTGATACAGAATTACAGATAACTAAAATAGAAAGAAAAGGATTAAAAAAATATCATGTTCATATTTTGCCAAAATCAATCATTAAATCAAGAAGAATAAATCCAAAATTAGTTCCTCTTAGACTACTTTTACAATAGCGGTCAATTTTCTGCAATCACCCTCTTTTATCTGGATTTGGGACCAGCTATATACTTCTCTAAGATCAATAATCTAGTAAAACCCCAGTGACCATGTAACAAACTGCTAAGCTGCATTACTATAAAAACATTGATGTCCATCAAAATTTAAAGGTTTCTATTTTAGGTCTTCGTTTTTTGATAGGTCATACTAGGAGCCTGTTTGGATTGGCTTTAAGTTGGTCAAAACCAACTTAAAGCCCCTTTTTAGCTTTTGAACGTGTTTGCCTAATGCTAACTTTAAGCCATAAAGTTCTTAAAGTTAGTCAAAAATGAAAAGTTAGGATTTCTAACTTTTTTTTCTTAGTGCTTAAAGCTATTTTGTTTGACTATGAAAATTACTTTTATATCTCTTATATTTTAACTAAATTCCCAAACTATCCTTTTTATTCTTTTAACCCTAAAATTCAAACACTTATTTTCAACATAAGCACTTTTATCCAAACACTCAACTTCTTATTTATAAAAATAACTTTCAGCACTTCAAAGTTCTAAAAGCACTTCATACCTAAAAGTTACTTTTTTTAAGCCCATCCAAACGGGCTCTAGGTGTTTCTTTTCCTCTTAAAACTATGCATGTTACAGTTTTCAACTGCAAATGTGGAGCAATAATTTATGGTCTATTATCATTTATCAAGACAATCTAAATGAATAGTCAGTCATATCAAGAACAATCCCAAAACTCGTTTGGGACTGAGGTGAAGTTAGTTGGTACATAGATTCACTGATTGATCAAGATCATCTATATATCAAAATGGTCAACAAATATGGACATGACTAAATAAAGGAGCACATTTAGATGCTAAAGATCAAGGAGACTCAGCCATTTTAGGAGCTTGTGATAAGAGATAAAAAGTGTAGAAAGCCTTTCCAAGAGTTACAAGGTTATATTGTGAGCAAGTACCAAAAATCTTCCTGATGGAGATTGTTTAGTTACGCTGGTCACCCACCCAACAAGTAGAGGTGCTAGGAGTATTCGGAACCAAAGTAATCTCCAATATTGGAACTGCTTGGACAAAATCTGCGCTCTGCAACTAAACAATTAAACCCATATTAAAGGAAATGTGCTTTCTTAAAAGCGAACTGAACTAAAATTAAATACATTAAAAGATTATAATGTGTAGTTGCAATAAAATACTGCCAAAATGCACGAGTAATTACTGTTCCAATACTAGTTAAATTCATGAAATAAACAATCAATCTAGCCCTAAAGTTGTCTACACTTAAAAACCTCTGACTGGTCTTTTCATGGGATATAACTAAAGAAAATGTTAAATGGCACAACTCATTTTGGTCAGTAGACCTTTGTGCAGTTCAATTTTCTTAAATGTGCTCCAAATATGTATTCTTTTCTCCAGCAGTGATGCTTACGAACTATTAAGTCCAAATAATTTAACTAAAAATTCAATATTTGAATAATAAAGGAGTTCTGCTGAAAAAAATTGTCATCTTTAAGGAATGATTCTGTAGCTTTCAAATTCTTTGTTCCTTATATGTTAACTGTAGCTCTGAATGTTTTTTGATAACCGTTGTGTTCAGGTCAGCTTGCGCGCTCTTCAACTAATTCCACGGGGTAGCCGCTACCTTGCTATTGCTACCTTCCACCAGCACAAGTAGCTTTCCAATCTTAAATCGCTTATGAATCTTAATGATGTTTTTTTTAACAAAACTATCATTCATATTAAGGATCTACAGTTAGATGAAAAAAGGCTCACAACCTCTTGCAAATCAACTATATTGAAATAGTCTAATTGAAAGCAAAATATAATTGGCTACTTGGCTACAATTTAAGAATGTCCTGTATTTTGAAAATTCTACGCCACCACAGTCAATTTGTCCTAAATTTCATTACTTGACCTTTTCCATACCACTGTATAACTGATAGATTAAAAGAGCTCAAGAATCCTTAACCCAGCTTGGGTATTCACAGCACCTGGAACAGACCTATGAGCTGAAACTACCTTCCTTTCATAACCTAAAATATACCCATCTTCACCCCTGTTTAAATCTATATATGCTTCCATTTGTGGCTAAGTTGCGCGGACTCTTCACTTTTGATGCCGCACCTATGTCGGATTCTCCAAAAATACACTACTTTTGGAGAAACCCACACGGGTCCTTTGACATTTTTGAAGAGTCTGAGCAACATAGATTTGTGGAGCTGCTAATTAGTTCAAATCAACTCCTAAAAACTCCTTATATTAAGCTTCTTTATTGCACTGTATTTTATTTCAAGCTAGCAGAGGAAGAGTCCTGTGCTTTCCTATAACACATCCTTCATCTAATTTATTGCACATCTAAGAAAATCAACTTTTCTCTAAGCAATTTGGTCATCAAAGTGAAAAAGCAGAATTTCAGTAATTGAAGGACATCTTCTTTCTTTCCAATAAAAAACCAAAAGATAGCTTTGAAAAGCTGCTCCATAAATTTATTGCACATAATCTATCAGAAATTTCCAGTCTAGCAGAAATTTGTCCAAGCTACAAATAGTTTAAGAATAGTAAACATGGAATGCTTCCTCTGTTTATTTAGCTTAACTCTTTTTTGAAATAAGCTAAAAAAACAGAGGAAGCATTCCATGTTTACTCTTAACTCTTGAATGGGTTAAACTGGCTCAATAAGCGAGGAGGACCAGTTAGAATCAGTTCTGTTAGAAAGTCATTTTTTTCCTAGATAGGTAAGGAAATGAGCTAAATTAGGAAAATCTGGAAAATTGACATAAACAAACACAAAATTGAGGAGGTGCCACAGAAAAAAAAAAGAAATACACTACATGTTTCAGAAAACCATTCAAACATTACCATAAAACCTTCCACCAGCTGCTTGATCCTTGATCTTCCCCAGCATTAGCAACTAACTCAAAGCACAAGGGAGAAATCTGGACCCACAATAACGACCCAATTTCTACAAATTAAAAGAAGAGGCAAATAAAGAAAATCTATCAGTACATGTTAGCTCCAAGAGGGAATGAGAGTGATATAAACATTGAAAAATTTCAAGAGAAAGTCTAATACAGATAAGTCACGAGGACATGAAACAATGGGACATTTAGGACTGAAACTGTGAAACAAATTGTGAAGCCCCGTAAAATCTCATACAACTTTATAAAACTATATGGCATGCAAATTATTAATTTGGCCATCGTTTTACATGCCAAGACTAACCACAGACAAGGAAAATATTGCACCAGCATGATATTATATGTATGTGCAGGTTTGAGGCGTGACACAAATCTATCAGCACAGAAGTTCCGAGACAACTGCTTAATATTGAGGACAATGCAAGAGCACTAAATCACTATCCTTATAAACGGATCAGAAAGAAAACAGGAAAAAGATTTAAAAAGACATAGTTGTCTTATGTATATTGAAAAAGTAAAATCAGATGATCAAAGATGAATACAAGGCCATGCAAGAAGATGACACAAGAAGTTCAAAAAAGCAACAACGGATCTACCTCTTGAAATCACATATAAGAGTTTTAGCATTTTGACAAAACCCCTTTTTTCCAAAAACAAGAAGGAACCAGCAAAAGCAAGCTACAATTGAGAAACACTCATTAAGTTTCAAAGATGATAATCTAACCCAATGTGCAGACGTGTGCCTTTGGCATGACTCCATTGTATCATTGGAAAATCACACAGATATGGGTGTTTTTTAAATATCCAACTTTGCTCAAGCAAGTATATAGCTGCATTGCGTTAAAAACGTGAGGTAGCAAATAGTCCAACCTGATGAGTGTGAACTTTGTGCCAGGTCAGTTCATTCTTGGTTAGCACTTTCTGATCTCTGGGGAAGCAAATTCACTAAAGAAGTATATGTAACTTCATCTAAACCAACTCCTGTATGGGAAATATTATCTAAAAGTGAAAATGCTTCTTCTATTTCCCCTTCCTTTAAAAAACCCTTTGTTAAAACGTTATAGGTGACAGAATCAGGAATATTTCCCTTCTGTACCATCTCAGCGAAATACTCCTTAGCTTCTTTAATTTTACCAGCTTGGCAATATCCATCAATAATGACTGTATAAGTTATTTTATTAGGTTGTATATTGTGTGATGACATTTCCTGCAAAATGCTCCTCGCTTTATCCATCTGACCTAACTTACAATAACCACCAATCAATGCAGTATAACAAACAACATCAGGTGGAACTCCCTCCTTACGCATTCCATCAATAAGGTTCTCAGCATCCTCAGTAAGCCCGATATTACTCATGCCATGTATAAGAGAGGAATAAGTGACTACATTTGGTAGAACACCTCTGCTTCTCATGTCATCGCGAAGTTTAAGGGCTTCTTTCACATTTCCATTTCTACAAAAAGCTCCAATAAGAGTGTTATAAACAATTAAATTTGGGGCTAAGCCTTGTCTGAGCATCTCATGGAAAAGGTCTCTGCCCTTTTCAAGTTTGTCAGTTTTGCACAAACCATTAATTAAGGCCCCATAGGTATAAATATCGCAGACAAGTCCCTTGCTTCGACATTCATCCCAAAGCAACAGAGCTTCATCTATTTTACCTTTCTCACCAAGCCCATGTAGCAGCACATTGTAAGTTGAAACGTCAGGTGCAATTCCTTGCTTCACCATTTCTTCTCTCAACATAAAGGCGCCATCCAAGTTTCCCTCTTTGCAGAATGCACATATAAGAGTGTTATAAGTCATGCTATCTATTTGAATACCATTATCTAGCATTGCTTTCAGTAGCCGAACAGCCTCTTGTATGTTACCAGCTTCACAAAGCCCATGAATTAGAGCATTTGAGGTCACTGTATTGGCAGTGAACCCTTTCATTAGTAGCATATGCCAAAGCTCAACTGCTTCTGAATGTTTTCCTTCCTTGCAAAGCCCACTAATTAATGTGGTCAGCAACCCATCATTTGGCCTCAAACGCCTTAATAGCATTTCCTTAGCAAACCGTAGTGCAGCAACAAACCTAGAATTCGTACACAGTACAAGGATAACATTACTGAATGAACCAGGATTTACACTCAATCCATGTAATAACATCTCCTCTAAGAGTTCTTCAGCTTGACTAGCTTGATTTACCTTGCAGAAACCTTTGATCAGTGAATTGCAAGTAACTGAGTTGGGGAGAATTCCTTTTGTTAGCATTCCATCCCTTACCTTTAGAGCTTTCTGAATATCTCCTGCTGAGCAATAACCATTAATGATGGTATTATACAACACCTCGTTCGGAACAAGCCCCTTGTTTGACATTTCTTTCAACACACAATCAGCTTCATCAAATTTCTCGAGTTTCATCAGACAATTAATAAGCATGCCATATGTGACAATACTTGGGTTTACACCATTTAATATCATTTTTTCCTTTAGAAGAAACGCATCTTCTAAATTACAATTCTTGCAAAGCCCATGAATAAGGTTATTATAAGTGACAACATTTGGCACAGTATCCATGTTTTCCATCTTCCGAAATAACTCCTTTGCCTCGTCCACCTTCCCTCCTTTACAGAAAGCATTGATCGCGGTGCTAAACAAGTAAACATCTGGTTTAACACCATCCTTCAGAATCCCAAAAACCTCATAACTCTTCCAAAGCTCATTCTCTTTGACAAGAGAACTCAACAGAAAGTTGCAAGTTTTCAAAGAGGGATACAACCCCCTACTTGCCAACGACCTGAACACATCCAATGCAGAATCAAACCCAACATTTTTGAATTGGGTACAACACAAATGAAGCAAAAGATCAAAAGTCCTAACAGCAACACCAAAATCCGACACTCTACTTAACTCTGCTAATCCAACGGCAACCTCTACATGCTTTCGTTGGGAGTTATCAAACAATGCAGGTAGTTTCCCATCAATTAACCTTATCAAAAGCAACCTAGCTGGAACATCGTGATTCGAACCAACAAGCAAACGAAGCAAAGTACAATAAGATCTAACACTAAAACTAAAACCACAAGAACCAGACGCTACGTGGAAGAATTTCAAAACATTCAATGGTTTCAAAGACGAATGAATTTCCAAGAAAATAGCATCAAACTGCTGAGGAGTCAAAAGGGTCAGTAAATCTTTAATCTTTAACGAATCTACAGGTGGGTTTGAAAGAACTGAAGTAACCCACTTCCGCAAATTCAAATCTAATCCCTTTTGCTGTTTCTTTTCTGAGCTGGGGTTAGGATTATTTGATGGGGTTTTCTGTAATGCCTCACTGATTTGATCTGAAGAAGCAGTATAAATCACACAAGTTAAAGGACGTTTGATATGTGAAAATATAGCTATGGTTTTGGGAATTTTCAATCTTCTTACTTCCATCTATCAATACTATCTATGTATAAAAATTGTGTACGCATGTGTAACAGAAGAGAAATGGGGTTATGATGGAGATGGAAGTAGAAATGGTGGCGATGAAGCCATGTGTGTAGGGAAGAAGAAAGGCCACGCAGAGAGTTTTACTCACAGGGTTTTTGCCTAAGTAGTTTTGATCGGAGATCGCAGACTCTGTGGAGATTTTGGGCCAGATGAAAGAAAAGTCAAACTAGGCCCAATATTGAGGTTGTTTTGGGCTAAGAATATATATTGGGCCAATAAAAGTTTTGGTCTTTAGAGGAGAAATCGGGCTGATAGTCTCAATTCGAACTTAAACTTCAAAGTTTTCTCCCATGACATCATTGAGTTTCTTTTTGGGAAATTTTCAGATATGGTAAACCTTTTAAGTATAATTACTCCATATATGTATAGTTTTCCTAATTACTTATAATGGCAAACATAAATTTTGCTATTATACAAATGTTGTAGCCAATTATACAATCGTTATACCCACGAATTATTTATATACCGTAATATACAAATATTGGTATACATATGTATTTGCATATCTGGCAAGCAAGATTGAGAGAGAGGAGGAGAGGTGATAAATATTGAGAGATGGAGGAGAGAGGAGAGCAAGAGGCGAATTGTATATGTATATCTGTCAAAAAATTGTATATATATAACTGGTATACATATGTATTTGTATATCTAGCACGCGAGGTTGAGAGAGAGGAGGAGAGAGGCGATCGAGATTGAGATAGGTAGGAGAGAGGCGAATTTTATATGTATATCTATCGAATTGTATATGTATATTTTTCAGAAAAATTGTATAATGATAACTGATATACATATATATTGTATATCTGACAGCGAGATTTGCCATACCGAGTAAATATGTTTGCTGCGAGTCGTAATTATTTTAAATTATACTCATACCACGTAATATAGTAGAAAGATTTACTATAGCGCGTAATTTTCCCCAAGTCTCATGAAAAACATCGTATAGTTATGTTTGATAAGTATAATGTATAAGTTTGTATGGTTAGATGATTGTTCCTTACAAGTTTAACCAGCTTTGAACAACTTTAAAGCTATTGCGGCTTCTTTTTCTTCTTTGATTGACTTACAATGATAAAAGCAAAACAATGAAAAGCAAAGAACTAAAAAAGGAGCTTGACGAATATCATGTTATTGTATAGTGTAAGAATTGAATTAGATATATGGGCGAATCATAAAATGACACGTGAAATGTAGGACATGTCAAGTTTGACGCAACAATAATATACATTGGGTATTTCACTTATCACGATCGGAAAAAGTGGTCAATTGTATTTGTAAATGAGCTAGATCCACGATATTTGAGTTTGATATCACGCTATGAAGAGGTGAAAAGATCATTAATTTTTTTCCTCAAGCGTTACAAGATTTGCACGTAGAAAACGTACAATTTCGTGGATGTGCATTTTCACCCGTTGCTTGTTCTCTCCAAGCTCTAGAAGAGATGTTTCATGTCATTTTTCAAGAAGAGTACGTCGGGCAAAGGGCTTTGATGATGTGATGGCGATGGTATGGTAGTCAAGCTTGAATCTTCTTTTCTTTTGTATAGTGGCGTGGTGGACTATTATGTTTAAAGAATCCTCTCTTGTACTTCTTATTTGTGATTTATAGCCAAACAATAGAATGTTGTTGAATAACAACGATATAAAAATAATAATCGACGATAAGGCCATAAAATAAATTAAATGAACTCTGACAACATGAAACGACAAATATAACCCCAACCCAACAAATTCATTCATAAGAACTAAAAAAGTATATTATCCAAGATGAATTTACAAAAATAAAAACAGAAATTATCACAATGTCGTACAATAAAGGCAAAACAAGCAAAACCAGTATAAATAATAAATATTTTGCTAAAATACATGCTAAGGTTCTAAAATTAAAAACAAAAATTTTATGGCATTAGGGTTTATCAAGAATGGAGCACTGAAAAAATAAAAAATTTCTCAATTCAAGAGAATATGAAAATTTTAACGGCAATGACCGCAAACAACTAACTACAAATTTGTTGATAAAATAACGAAATACGACGAAGTTTGAATCGAACAACAACGATTGGAGAGCTTGAGAAAGATGAGGGTGAAAATAGTTTGATTGAGCAACAACTAAAAAGAAATGAGTTTGATCGAGCAACAATCGAAAAAATGAATTTAAATATATTATAATAAACTTAAAATTTAAGCCCTAAACTTCTAAAATTATGAAACGAACCCCGAGGAACACTTAAAAAACTGTTAAGCATTTATTGAGCTGAAAATAAAAAGAAAAAATAAAGACGATATATTCTATCAATTGAAAAGTCATTTCAGTCGATCCTTCTCAACTTACTATGATTAATTTACTAAGTATTACATAATAATTTACTAGCCATTGAGCCAACACATATCATTTGGTATAATACTAATGCAAATAAGTTAAAACATTACTTATGAAAGTTACTTTCCAAAAGGTTATTATAATCTAAGCATATGGAGTATTTATTTTTTCAAAAACTCATCCAAGCTAACATTTTTTTGAAGAGAATGTTCCTCTTGGGACATTTAAACGTGACTTATTTTCATTGATGAAAAATAATAGATATTTCATAAATTTATGAAGATGCGCACAAGTAATTCATGACTCTATAATTATAAAATAAAACTCAATAACCAGGTATCCAAAACCAGCTCGAATCTCTACCAAAAGCTTCGAATTTTAATTTGAATTCTGAACGTGAAGAGGGCGCCGGAGCTCCGGCGAGCCAACTGGTTCAAGGTATAGTTCAACAGGTTCGTGACAGTGTTGAGAAGCTTCCTAGCTATGTGGCAAGCTTTGAATCACTACCAATCGAGTCAAATTTGAAAAGTCGTCAAGACGACAACCACAGTGGGGTCGCCGGAGTTCCGGCGAGACAAATGATGAGGGGCCAATATCAAAATGTTCCTAAGGCTGTTGTGAGGCTTCCTACACAAACTACAGACCCCAAATTAGCTCCGAAAAGTTCAAATCCAAAAAGTCGTCAAGACTTGCTTGAGGAAGATAGTCACAGTGATGTTAGAACTGAGGAGATTACATTGGCAAATTATCAATCTCAGTACCTTGCCAATGGTATTCAATCCCAAAATAATCAAACGAATCAAATGCCAAAAGGATTGAACCACCCCCACAGCAGCAGCTCAACCACAGGAACACAAGGTAAGTCCTCTCACTCTCTTGAACTCAATATGCAGGGTCAGTATATGCAAATACAGTCTAAGCATATTGAGAATCCTAATAATCTTGTGCAATGTTTGAATAATAATGTGGTGCCTAATGTTAATGAGTCTATCCATCACATTGGTAAGCATAGTGCAAATGGGCATCCCTCTAATCCTATAATTGTTGATGCTAACTTGTTGAACTCCAGGGGAGTCTGTGCACTCCCTGGTACTGCTCCTAGTATGGTCATGCAGGATACTGAGCATACTAATCCACAGCCTAATACCAACTCTCAAAACAGGGCCAACAACATGATTCAAAATAGCTTCCCTAAAGTCTCCTCCAATTTTGATAGGCTTAACCCCAATAACCAGGGCCCCAAACCTGTTAGTAACCAGCCCCAGCCAATAGAAAGCATCACTAAAAATCCCCCAAAGAACCAGTTCCCTAATAGAAAGGAACAGGTCCCTCAGCCAGCCCCATATACAGTCATCCAAACCTTTGCTTCCAAACTGAGGCTGAACCAAGCAAAAAATGATATCCCTCTTAATTTGTCTGCTCCTATTTACACCACCAGACAAGGCCTACCAGCTGTCATTTATGACAAAGAGGATTTCATGGTGAAATTGGCTGAAAAGTGTAAATATACCCTTGTTGGAAAATTCAGCAACACTATGCCTAAGGTGGAGCTAATAAGGAGAAGCTTCATTCTCCAAACTCAATTGGTAGGGGGTGTTAAAATTGCCCATTTCAATGCCAGACATGTGTATATTGACTTGGACAATGAATTGGACTACACAACTGTATGGACCAAGCAAAGAATGACCATTGAAGGCCAATCCATGAGGATACAAACATGGACTCCAACTTTTAGGCCTGAGGAGGAGACTCCCATTGTCCCAGTCTGGGTTGCCCTTCCTGAACTCCCCTGGCACTGTTATGATAAGGAGTTCCTGACCACTCTCCTTGCTCCTGTGGGGAAAGTACTCTTCATGGATGCAGCCTCTATTCAGAAGACTAGGGGAAGTACTGCTAAGGTAAGAGTGCAGGTCAACCTTACACAAGAAAGACCCCATCATGTATGGCTTGGGCATGACAAAAGTGATCCTACAATAGGAAGATGGCAGGAACTTTTATATGAGAGTGTACCTGAGTACTGCATGTATTGCAAGCATCAGGGGCACAAGGTGCATGTGTGTAATATCAAGAGAAGAGATGAAGAACAAATGAAAAAGAAAAGTTCTGAAAATACAACAAAAAATACAAGTCAAACTTAGGGAGAGAGCAAAGAGCACAACCAACCTCAACCTGACAACTTACAGGTGCACCAAAATCCTTTGACATCCAATATACCACAACAGTCACAGAACAATAAGACTAGCAAGGAGGACAATGCTTGGCAAACTCAGAGAAGGAAACAGAACAAAGGACACATTAATGGCCAGCTGAACCAAGAAATAAGAGCTGCAGGAGTATTAACCAAAGGTAAGTATGTTGCAGTGCAGCAAAGCAAAGTAAATCCAGGTAAAACTACTACTTCTATCTCTATTCCAAATATTCATGTTGATCTTGCTATGCAAGACCAACCCACTAACCAAATTGCAGGGAACACACACATTCAAAAGAACTCAATAGTGAGGAGTTCATCAACAATGCAGGAAAGCACTCTAAATCAGAGACAAGGTATTGACTTATCTCTCCCACAAACCCCATCCCCCCATATTGAATGCACAAGTACTATCTTAACAGGTATTGCTCAAGGGAACAATGTTGCAAGGAACTCAGGTATTGACTTATCACTCCCAATACCCCTGAACCTCCCAAATATTAATATTGTTGCTGCTGATCTGGTAGTTGAAGGAGGAAAGGATGGAAGTGTACAGGAGAACCCCACTAACATGCAGGATGGGGAAACCAATAGGGGAGGGGTACCCCCTCATGCTATGCATGAGAGTATTGTTGAACTTACCATGCAAGCTAGCAAAGGTGCCATGGCCAAAGATCTGGGATCTCATCCCAGTACTAGTGGTAAAATTACTACTGTTCAGAAGAATAAGCTGAGCAAGAAAAGAAGAGAAGCCATCAAAAAGAAAATAAAAGAAATGAACTCAACTGATAAATGTCAAACTCCCAAAATGGACAGTGTGATAGTACAGCAAGGGGAGCAGGGGTGTCAACAAATTGTCTTAGATGATGACCAGGTGGGGATGAATATCATTCCTCTCCAAGCCCATTGCATTCCTACATCTCCCAGAAATCCAGCTGAAATCATCACTGAGAGAGCTACTGATCTACCTCAGCTCACCTACACCCTCAACATACAAGAAGATGAGTATGCTGTGTGTGAGTCTGAGAATGAGGAAGATTCTGATGACCAGCCTCTGGAAGATGAAGAGGACAGTGATTATCAACCAATGACTGACTCTGAGGATGAGGATGCTGTGAGTGAAATTAAGGCTTCCAGCCCATCCAGGGACAAGGTGCATGAGGATGAGGTCCAACTGGTTGCTAAGTCCCAGGGATCATCTGATGCACATAGGGTCACTCATTCTGAAGATGTGGAAGACCATGACCATGGGGAAGAGGCACAAAAAGAAGATCACCTGGAGGCATTCAGATCTACAATGACAGCTGTATTGCAGAAGGAAAGTCAGCAAGACAAGAAAAAGAAGGAGCCACCCTCTAAAAGTAAGCAGACAAAGAAGAAGACTAAACAAAGTATCATCAGCAGTTTTGCTAATGTTGTTGTCAACAGCAACATCAACACTAGGTCCAAAACTCAAAAACCCTGATGATTAGTACAATCTGCTGGAATGCAAGGAGTATTGATACTCAGGGGACCCTTGATAGGTTACAAAGGTTGAAAGACTTTCATAAGCTGTCTATCATAGCAGTGCTGGAACCTTTTTCCAACAAATCTCAAATTCAATTCCACAGAATTCAGCTAGGTATGGATAATGTTATGTCCAACTCCAATAGCAAAATCTGGTTATTCTGGAACAAAGACATTGCCTGCAACATTTTGGACCAGGATGAGCAGCAGATCACTTGTGAGATCAATCATGTGGCTTGTCCTAATAGCTACCTCATTACCTTTGTCTATGCAAAGTGCAAGGATTACATGAGAAGAGACTTATGGGACAAGATGTTGCAGTTCTCCAGTAAGGAGAAGCCTTGGTGCACCATTGGAGACTTCAATGTTATTACAGATGTTGAAGAAAAGATGGGGGGCCAGCCATATAATGTGAACAAGAGCTTTGAGTTTATTAGTGTGATAGAAGCATGTGGACTCACTGATCTGGGGTTCTGTGGGCAGAAGTTCACCTGGTGCAACAATAGGGACAAAGATGCTAGAATTTGGAAAAGACTTGACAGGGCCATGGTTAATGATTCTTGGTTAGAAGTCATGCCTGTAACAACTGTCAGTCACTTAGCCTCCACAGGATCTGACCATTGCCCTCTATTGATGGAAAGCAGGGCAAAACAAGGTAATGTTATCAAGTATTTCAAATTTCTAAACTGCTGGACAGACAATGACAATTTCCTTAGCACTGTAAAAGCATGTTGGGATAATCCTGTGGAAGGAAATCCAATGGGAACCTTCCAACAAAAGCTGAAAAGAGTTTCTAATACTCTTAGTAAGTGGTCAAGAAATGAGTTTGGGGACATCTTTGCTTCAGTAAAAGAATATGAAGAGCAGGTGAGACAAGCTGAAGAAAAAATAATTAGTGACAATACTGAAGAGAACAGGTCCAAGCTACATCAGATCAATGCTCAGTACATCAGATATCTGAAGATGGAGAAGGCTATCTTAAAGCAGAAAAGTCAACTTCATTGGTTCAAAGATGGAGATGCCAATACCAGCTATTTTCATGCTATTATCAGAGGAAGAAGAAGAAGGTTATTCATCCATCAGATTAATGATGAACAAGGCAATACTATTCAAGGTGAAGACAATATTGCAAGAGCTGCCACAGCACACTTTGAAAAAATATTCACTGGAGAAGAGAGACTGATCAGGGAAGATGTTCTTAAGTGCATTCCAAGGATGGTTACAGAGGAGCAGAATGAGAGCCTGCAAGCCTTACCTACTATGGATGAGCTGAAGAAAGTTGTATTTTCTATGAGCCCTACATCAGCTGCTGGACCAGATGGAATGAATGGGAAATTCTTTCATTCATGCTGGGATATCATCTGTGAAGACCTACTGAGATTAGTCCAGTATTTCTTCAATGGACATGGTATTCCCAAGTTTATTTCTCATGCATGCTTAGCTCTACTTCCTAAGAATGAGCATCCCAACAGCCTATCAGAATACAGGCCTATTTCTCTCAGCAACTTCACTAACAAGATCATTTCTAAGTTGATAAGCATCAGAATTGCTCCTATATTGCCTCAGCTAATCTCAGATAACCAATCTGGATTTGTTAAAGGTAGGAGTATTGCTGAGAACATAATGTTAGCTCAAGAAATCATCCACAATATTAAGAGACCAAAGGCTGGGGATAATGTGGTGATAAAGCTGGATATGGCCAAGGCCTATGATAGGGTCTCTTGGTCATTCATTTGTATGGTCATGAGGAAAATGGGGTTTGGAGAAGTGTTGATTGATATGGTTTGGAGGATTATGTCAAACAATTGGTACTCAGTCATCATTAATGGTGCAAGGCATGGCTTCTTCCACTCTACAAGAGGACTCAAGCAAGGAGACCCCCTATCCCCTACCTTATTCATCATTGGAGCTGAAGTTCTGTCTAGGCTTCTCAACAATCTTCATCACCATCATTTATACACAGGATTCCAGATGGAAAGAAGAGGTCCTCAAGTAAATCACTTGAGCTTTGCAGATGATGTGATCATTTTCACATCTACCAGCAACTTCTCACTTACACTGATTACCAAAACTCTTAAACTGTATGAAGCTATTTCAGAACAACTTATCAATAAAGATAAGAGTCAAACCATGATGCCACTGAATACTCCCTCTGGTGTGGTGGATAGGGTCAGCATGATCACAGGATACAAATGCACTCATGGCCCAATCACTTACCTAGGCTGCCCCCTATATATAGGAAGACAAAGGATCATATACTTCTCTAGTATGGTTTCTAAGGTTCTAAGCAGGATTAGGGGATGGCAGACTAAAATGTTAAGCTATGGAGGTAGAGTCGCCTTGGTGAAAACAGTGCTGCAATCCATTCCTATACACCTGCTGTCGGCTATCAGTCCTACCAAGACCACCATGAATCAGATCAGAAGACTAATTGCTGATTTTTTTTGGGGATGGGATACTGAAAGAAGAAAATATCACTGGGCCTCTTGGGATACTCTCAGTTATCCTTATGAGGAGGGTGGTATAGGTGTTAAAAAATTAGAGGATGTGTGCTTATCCTTCCAATACAAACAGTGGTGGACTTTCAGATCAAAGAAGACTCTATGGGGGGAATTCCTTAAAGCAAAATACTGCCAAAGGGCTCATCCAGTCATTAAAAAGTGGAACACAGGACAGTCCCTAATGTGGAAGCATATGATGAGCAACAAAAAGGATATAGAACCTCATATACAGTGGTGGATTAAGTCTGGAACAAGCAGCTTTTGGTGGGATGATTGGCTAGGGGTAGGTCCCTTAGCTTACCACAATGAAAGTCTCCCCAGATTGAATAACTCTATTGTATCAGAATTCATGGAAAATGGAGGATGGAATGAAGAGAAAGTAAGAAAACATGCACCCCCTCAGCTGGTGCACAAGATTCTCAGCACTCCCATCAGCTACAATCCAAATATGCAGGATCAAGCTTACTGGAAGCCTAACTCTCATGGTAATTTCACTTGTTCATCAGCCTGGGAGTTGGTAAGGAAGAAAAAGACAAGATCAACCACTAACAGCAACATATGGCACAGTAGTATTCCTTTCAAGGCCTCTTTTCTGCTTTGGAGAGCTTTCAGACTTAAACTCCCCACAAATGACAGAATAGTAGCATTTGGACATGCTCCTGCAGCATGCTCCTGTTGTTATAGAGCAGGTCTTGATGATATAGAGCATATCTTTGTATCAGGTTACTTTGCACAACACATATAGAAGCACTTCTCAAGGTACTGGGGTCTGCAACACAGCAACATTCCTCTAAAAAACCTATTGATGAGGTGGTGGCTAGTCAAAACTAACAATGAGCTACATAAGTTAGTAATGCAGGCTACCCCCATTTTTGTGTGTTGGAATCTATGGAAGAATAGATGTGCATGCAAGTATGGGGGCAAGAAGTCTAATGCAACTAGAGTAATATTCTCAATATCCAAAGATCTATATATGCTTATCTCCACTGTGTATCCATATATTGAGTTGCCAAGTAATTGGGCAGATTTGGTTACCATGGTTGAAAAAAGCCAACATGAATTGAGAATAACCAAAGTATGCTGGACTAAACCACAACCTACAATGATCAAGCTAAACACAGATGGGAGTGCCCTTAACAATCCAGGGAAGATAGGGGCAGGGGGCATTCTAAGGGACCATAATGGAGTGTTAATATATGCTTTTGCATCTCCACTAGGTTGTGGTTCTAATAACCAAGCTGAAGTGCAGGCAGCAATTATTGGTATTCAGTGGTGCCTACAACATGGATACAGCAGGGTAGCCCTTGAAGTGGATTCTGAACTTCTAATCAAGTGGCTCAAACAAGAGGCTAAACCTCCATGGAACATTGTTGCTTATACTAATGAATTGCAGGTATTGGTTAGCAAACTGGAGAATTTCCAGTTCAGTCATATCTTTAGGGAAGCTAATTATACTGCAGATTCACTCTCAAAGGAAAGCCACATGAAAAGCTATACACAACACTACTACAGCTTTCAGCAGCTTCCAAGAGAGACCAAGGGACATTACAAAATGGACAAAGCTGGCATGGCTAGCTTCAGGAGAACCAAGATGAAGAAGATCAATCAACCACATTGAAGGAACTTCTTCATACAATGAATTATTAACTGATATTAATAATGATAATCAGGCCCATTGAAAAAGGGAGAGTCTCCCTAATTTACTGCTCTAATAGGATAATCTCCTTACCAATAGATTTAGGATTTAGCAGGATGGTACAGGGCAGCAGGTGCAGGGTGTGGAGTAGTATGTGGACTTGTCCAATGCCCCCCAAACTTTGCAGGATGTTAGATTATATTATTGTGACAAGTTCCAACAAGTTTCAGCCCAAACGGATAATTGAAGGCGTTAGGCGAGCGACATGGAAACATTCAGCTGCCTTAAGCCTAAAGAGAGGGTCTTTAGTAATTTGGACCCTCCAACTTGGGAAAAAAGTCTTCAAACTTTGCAGGACTGAAGGAGAAGATATATATGCTAACTCCATAAAGTTTCAACTCAAATGGATAATTGGAGACGTTAGTCGAGCGACGTGGAAAATGATAACACTCTCCAAAGCTCTTACTGAGGTCCCTTCTTTATTACTAGTCTGTGTACATTATTTTTTGCTTGGGCTTGTTTGTTGTATTATTGCAGGTGTCTGGAGTAATATATTAGCATTCTTCAACAATAAATACATAGACAAGAGCACAAAAACAACTTCCAAACACCCTGCAACCTCTAAGCTTCAGCAGGGCAGCAGGTGCAGGGTGTGGAGTAGCATGTGGACTTGTCCAATGCCCCCCAAACTTTGCAGGATGTTAGAATATATTATTGTGACAAGTTCCAACAAGTTTCAGCCCAAACGGATAATTGGAGGCGTTAGGCGAGCGACATGGAAACATTCAGCTGCCTTAAGCCTAAAGAGAGGGTCTTTAGTAATTTGGGCCATCCAACTTGGGAAACAAGTCTTCAAACTTTGCATGGCTAAAGTAATGAATATATATGCAAACCTCATGAAGTTTCAGCTCAAAAGGATTAGTGGAGACGTTAGTCGAGCGACATGGAAAATGCTAACAGGCTCCAAAAGCCTATTTGAGATCCATTCCTCTCTACTAACCTGTATAAGTCTTTGCTTGTGTCTGGTTATTTGCTGTGTATATGCAGGTTGTTGGAGACTTACACCAACATGCTTTAACATCAAATACATAGAGGACAACACCTGCATCAACTCAACACCTGCAGCAGCCCAACACCTGCAACACCTGCAGCAGTTCAACACCTGTTTGCTTTGTTGCTTGTCTTTGGTTGACTTTCTTTGCTTAGAATCTCTTTGGCACTACTATGAGGACTGCAGTAACCTGGGGCTTATATGGAGTAGCACACTCAGCTTGCCAAACATATTCTCTATTATCAACACACCCCAGCACCAACCTGCAGCAGACAAGGAACAAATCCACTCCATCTATGCCTTCTCTAATAACTCAACACTTGCAGCAGCTCCTTTCTTGCTGGTTCTTGTTTGTTGTGTAGATGCAGATGTCAGGATGGACTCATCAACATGTGTTCCCAACACCTACATAGATCACACCACAGATACAACCACCAAAACAAATACCTTCACTAAGAGGCCTACACAAGGACTGTGCAGAGCAGCAACTTCCTTCTGGATTTTGTGGTTGTTTGGTTGTTTGTATTTGGCTGTTTGTTTTTGCCTAGGGACATCAAAAACTGGCCCTCTTTGGAACTGCTATGAGGGATGCAATGTCCTGGGGCCTCTATGGAGCAGCCCCCCAACCACATTCTTTAACTTCAACACACCACAGCAACAATTCAACCAACTTGCAACACACAAGGAACATGGGTGCAGCAGCCTGCAGCTCTCTTTGGTGGTAAGGATTGTTGGTTGTGTTTGTCTATGCAGGTACCCCAACTACAGCCCCCTCCTGGAGAATGCATTGATCTCCATGATCAATCATTCTCAACTTCACCAATGCAGCTGGCAGACTCCCCATGCTAAAAAGACTGCAGTATCTTGGGGCTGCTTTGGAGCAACACACTCAGCTTGCCAAACACATTCTCAACTACTAACACATTCCAGCAACAACTCTATCAACCTGCAACAGACAAGAAACATATACAAGTTTGTTGTTTTTGTTTTTCTGTGCAGGTACTCCAAGAGGCCTAACCACCTCAAAACAAAGACCAACAAGCAACCTAGGGAACCTGCAGCCACCTGCAGATTGGCAGCTTTGGGTTTGGTGTTTTTGTTTTTGTTTGTCTGTGCAGGTGCAGATCCTCATAATTGTAAACAATTGGATACTAAAGCATGGATCATCTCTCCATGCATACCAGATGCATTCCATCAACATCTGCAACAGCTCCACCAACTTGCAGCAGCCAAGGAACAAATACAAGCTAATGCTACAGCAGCTTGCACACCTCTTTGGTTGTATGTATTGTTGGTCTTGTTTGGCTGTGCAGGTACAAGAATGAACCACTTCAAAGCAAGGACCAACAAGCAGACTAACTACAATGGCAGCAACAAGGAGTTTGTACAACAGAACTCTTGGAATTGTTCTTATAATTGTGAGCTTGCTTGTTTGTTTTCTTCTTTGTTTATGCAGGTTTTTGGAGATACAGCCCAGAAGGAACTCCAACACCCTCATAGACAACATCCAAGGACCAACAACAATATCATGAGCAGCTGTAAAAGGTTACACCTCCATCAACTCCAGATACATACTGTGGGAACACAGCACCAAACAACTACTCAGCCACACACCAAACAACAACTCAATCACAGAGCTGAAGCTGAAAGTGCGGAATTGAAAGATGAAGTTCAACAGCATCAGCAACAACAGATGCCAAAACCAACACACCCATGTACAGCAACCTCCAGACTTGGTTGCTTGTGTAGGTTTCTGGTTTTGTCCATCTGTGCAGGTGTAGGTCTGCAGCAATCATACATTTGGACCGCCATGCAGGTGTTCGAATGCAGCTACACTTTCTTCCACAACAAATCAAAGGTTGTTGGCTACTATAACTCCATATACTTCCTATCCTTCCAGCCCCCATAGCTGGTAATCATGTTACTGATACAAAGGCATATTTCACCGGGATTTACTTGGTACGACAAGACTAAAAAGAGCAAAGATGAAAAGAATTTCCCATCCCATGCGAGATAGAAGTTTCGTATACTTGTTCTTCTTTAATATAGCTATGTCTGGTACGTAGCATAGTTGGAATAGGACTAGGTTACTTTTCTTTTTTCTCATGGAAGGGGAGAGTCGCCCTCATTTATGCTTTCATAGTTGAATTGTACCGGGAGGAGTCCTCTCACAGGTTTACTGCTTTCTAGTTATAGTTAGTCTCTTTTTTGTATCGGGGATGAGTTAGCCGACCTTAATTGGTTAGTCGACTTATGAACCACCATAGGATCGGAGGTAAGGTTTATGTCCCCCTCCTTGTATTTTTTATTTTGATTATTTATGTTAAGGCTTGGGGGTGTTGCTTAACCCCTGACTGTGCACGAGAGGTGGGAGCCTCGTGTAGGGTCTGTTCCCATAAAAAAAAAAAAATAACTTTTTAATTTAAATATTATTTATTGTATTTTTATTAATTTGTTTCTTAGAAATATTTCATTTGTCATAAGTTGATCTTAACAGAAAATAGTCTTCCCACTCATCATGCACCCACTGGGCTATAAAATCAAAAAGGCAACAAGTAGATCTGTGAATTACTTTATTAAATAAATATCCGAATTCCCTTTTATTCTTTATTATTAAAAGATGAAAGAAATAAATATTAACTTCTTTTATCTCAAATATGTAACACCTTTTTTTAGTCGCTTAAAAATGATTTCTTTTTTCAAAGTACTTCACGTTAAAATTTTCCTTTATATCCTTAATAATACTTCATCCCTCCCATAATAGATGCACATAAAAATAAGTTAGAAAAAATATACATAGAGTATAGAAATTAGGGCAGTTCAAAATCAAATCGAAATTGATGATTTGACCCGTTTTTTTTAAATTGATTTTATCGATAATGGGTTATTGGTTTAGCAGTTTCAGTAACGTTTTTAATTTTTTCTTTATCAGATTATCGGTTCTTAACAGTTTCAGATTTTTTCTTAACGGGATAACCGATAACCCAATAGTAAATTAAACAATTGTATTTATATCTTTTGGTATATAAAGTCCTTGACTTAGAGTTCAGTTTCATATTTTTATTCTGACGGTCTCAAACTCTCGGTTAGTCTACAATGTGACAATGTTTGCTTTTGAGCATGTGCATGGTTCATTTGGTTTGTCAAATCTTAACGATTAAACAATAATCGAACCGATAACGATCAATAACCGATAAGCCAATATCTTATTAGTTCTATAATAGTTTACCATGTCTATAAATCGATAATCGATAAATCGAGCTGATAAACTTCAAAATCGAACCGATTGATACGCAATCCTAGTAGGAATAAGCTAGTAGTGGAAATTGTTTAAACTTTAAAAGGCCATGTTAATTGTAAGGTTCAAAGAGTCATATTATGGTTAGGGTTCCTCGTGCCTCCTAACCATGTCGTCGTCGCAACCTACTGGCCGGCCACCAATGTTGGCCGAATTCTCATCTTCATTGCATTTTCCGCATTTAACTAAATATATACCTACCAATACTAATGAACCTAAAACCAAGACATTAGATTATGGTAAGGTTTTTAGTGCAAAGGTATTGGAATCATCTTTTGTTGTACCCAAAGATCTTGAACCAATTCCAATTAAATCAGTCAGCTATGATGATGGTGTGCCTACTATAGAATGGACGGAAGCAGAAGTCACACGAATGAATAAACTCGAATGCCTACAATATGCGATTGTGGGTAAGTTTGTTCAAGGGTGGCCAGATTTAGATGATTTAAGAAGTAATCTGCTATCTCAGAGTGGTTTAGTGGGAGATTGTACGATTGGATTACTAAGGTATAGGCATATATTGATAAAATTTGCTCTGCTTGAGGATTTTGTCAATATGCTTTCGAAGAAGATCCATTACATGAAGAATAAACATGGTGTAGCCTTTCCAATCAAACCACTCATAAACGATCCAAGCTTTAGAGTCGGTGCAGAGATCACTCAAGTAGTGACTTGGATCTCTTTTCCTAATTTACTACCTACTTATTTCGTCAAGGAAGCTTTATTTTCTTTGGCATCTATAGTTGGTAAGCCTCTTCATCTGGACAGGGCTATGATTCATAAGACCAGGCCCAACTATGCAAGGGTGAAAGTTCAAGTTGACCTTGCTGTAGAATTACCAAACTTTATACGTATGGTCGAAGTAGATGAGGCCACTGGATCAAGACGTACAAATAACGTTAGGATTCAATATGATGATTTACCAAAATATTATAAGAAATGTAGATTACAAGGGCACAATGATGAAGGATGCAGGAAATTAAATCCTCATTTAAGGAATAACTACAAAGATAAAGGAGGAAAGGGAAACAATGAAGTGATGAATAATGCAGTCAAACTCAGTTTTGCTTCAAATGCATTTCCTCCAAGAACATTAATGAGTGGCAAAGTTGTTGGAGATCCTGATACTTGAGCAATTGTGGAAGGAAAAAGTCCTGCAAATGAGGTGAAAGGTGTTAGCAAAGGGACGAACAGTCCTACAAAAGTAAAGGATGATGTCAACAAAGAGAGAAATCAGACAACAAAAGAAGGCTTGATCACTTTTAATAAATTTGAATCTTTAAGTGAGAAGGATGTGCATATGCGAGAGAAAAAATAATAATATAAGCAGCAGAAGGAGGGTATGTCAAATAATGGCAAACAACAAAGCAGCAGTACTAGAAGTTGAGTAAAAAAACCTTTCCACACTAATGAAAATTGGGGAGATGAAGTAGAGAAAGAAGAGTAAGAGAAAAAGGAACAGATGTTGATAGAGCAGCTTCAACATGATTTATTGTAAATTTGTCAAATTAATGGCAGATCAACAAATGGGAGTGTGCATAAAGTGAAGAAAAAGGTATAAGAAAAACAGGTTAGTCATGGTGCAGTAAAATGTGCTGATGAAGTTTTTGTTGAGGGTGATGACAACATGCAATAGCAACACAATAAGAGTGATGACAACATACAACATCATCATTTCTACCAAGTTGAAACAGAGAATGGTATTGAAGAGGTTCTTAAAGAGATCAATGATATAGTGGATGAATCACAGATAATACAGAAGCATGGTAAAGTAAAGATGAATCAGGAAATAGAGGTTATAAAGATTTATGATCAGAGACTTATAGAGTCTCAAAAGGTACAAGATCTTACTAAAGCTAAATTTCACCAACGGCTACAAATTGATAGTTCCAATACAAATGATTTAATTGAGCATCCAATTATGATCCCTTTATTAACTCAGTTTGGAGAACATGGAGGCTAACTTAGTGGTGGTGAATATAAAAAGTAAGTTTCTCCTACCTAGGTCCTGCATGAGTTAATGTCACATAATTTAAAAGAGTTAGCTCAAACAGATTCTTACATAGAGATAGAGGTAAAGGAGGAAGGGGAGTTAATTGAAGATCATGAAGAAGAAGGAAATAATGTAAATATGCTGCAAATTTACAAAGAGGCAGGTTTGACACCTGTATCATATGCTAAAGAAAGGAAAGGCAGAAATAAAATTAATGGCAGTAAACCTACTAAAGTTTTGCCTGTAAGAGGGGTAAAAGCAGTATCTAAATGAGTCACGATGCCCTGTTTGAAACATTAGATCTATGAGAACTCATCATGCTTTTCACAGAGTCAAAATATTACACAAACATTATAAATTTTTCTTCATTGCTTTGATGGAACCATTTCAGGAACCATGTCAAATACAGAGGTACAAGAGAAGACTTGGAATGAAATATGCTCATGTTAATCAGAATGGAAAAATTTCGATATTTATGCCTAATGATATTCAAATTACTATTTTAACTAATTCTGATCAACAGGTGACCACACAGCTGACTTTATTGGATGGAAAAAAAGTTGTTACAACTGTAGTTTATGCCAAATGTGATGCTGGTGAGAGGACTTGTTTGTGGAATGACATTTACTCAATTAGTCAAGATATGGCTATGCCTTGGCTGATAGGAGGATACTTTAATGTTATTCTACATGAAGAAGAGAAAATTAGTGGTTTACCAGTGTATCCACAAGAGTATGAGGACTTTGCCTTCTATGTAAATTCATGTGAGTTGTTTGACATCAGATTTAAGGGAAGTCTTTTTACATGGTGGAATGGGAGAGCAGGAGAGGATTGTATTTTTAAGAGGCTTGACAGAGTGTTGATGAATGAAATGTGGTTAGATTGATGGTTGAATGTTGAGGTCGAACACCTTGCAAGAACTGGTTCAAATCATGCTCCATTATTACTAACACGAGGGGGTCAAGTTTCCAGTATCTCAAGGCCTTTTAAATTTCTCAAATTTTGGACAGAACATGCTGATTTCGAAGGTGTTTTAGAAGAAAATTGGAGGGCTAGTGAAACTGATGATATTTTCATTAATCTGAAACACAAGATGAAAAATACTAAAGTTGCTTTAACAAAATGGAGTAGGGAGAAGTTTGGGGACATTTTCAATCAATTGAAGATTAGGAAGGACATAGTGAGGATCAAAGAAAATTTGTTTGAGGAAAATCCATCTCCTGCAAATAAGATGATATTACAACAAGCACAAGCTGAATTGAAGATATGCTTGTATTATGAAGAAGAATATTGGAGGCAAAATGCTAGTATTCAATGGTTTGCTGAGGGAGACAGAAACACAAAATTTTATCATAATTTGGTAAATGGAAGAAGGAAAATGTTACAGATTAGTAGAGTTGAAAAGAATAATAGGGAGTGGGTTGTGGGCCAAGAGGAGGTGGCAGCTGAAGCTATACAATTCTATCAGAATCAGTTCACCTCTGACATTGACAATGTAGAGTTGACAATGCTAAATAATATTACTGCTTGTATTAATACAGAGGAAAATCAGAAGTTGAATTCCATACCATCAGAAGATGAGATTAAAAAGGTGGTATTTAAACTAAATGGTGAGAGTTCCCATGGTCCTGATGGTTTCACTGGAACTTTTTACCAAACTTGCTGGAGTATTGTTTATAAAGATATTGTTAAAGTGGTGAACAGTTTCTTTTCAGGTTGTACACTTCCAAAGTCAATTACTCACAGTAATTTGGTCTTATTGCCTAAAAGAAAAAATGTGATATCATTTTCTGACTTAAGATCAATTAGTCTAAGTAATTTTCTTAACAAAGTGATTTCTAGGGTGATTCATGATAGGATGGAATATTAACTTATCAAAATTATCTCTTAAAATCAGTCAGACTTTGTGAAGGATAGAAGCATTACTGAGAATGTGCTATTGGCTCAAGAGATTATTGGTGACATTAGAAAAAGGGGTAAACCTGCAAATGTTGTCATTAAGCTAGATATGACAAATTCTTATGATAGGGTGGACTGAAAATTTCTTCTGAAAGTGCTGGAAAGATTGGGTTTTGATAATCTAGTGTGCACAAGATTTGGAGATTGGTGGCTAACAATTGGTATTCAGTACTTGTCAATGGTCAAGCTTATGATTTTTTTCATTATACTAGAGGAGTTAAGCAAGGAGATCCACTTTTCCCTGCCCTGTTCATTATTGTTGCTGAGGTACTCGCTAGATCCCTAAATGCATTATTTTTTAACAAGGATTTTAAGAGTTTTCGAATGCCAAAATGGAGTGATAGTATCAATCATTTAGCTTATGTTGATGATACTATCATTTTTTGTGCTGCTGAAAAGAAAACTCTACATTTAGTGATGCAAACTTTGAAGGAGAATGAAAATCAGTCTGGGCAGAAAATTAACAAAGATAAGAGTTTTTTCTTTGTTTTTCACAAGACTGCAAGATTGATAATTTAGGATATTGAAGATATCACAAGCTTTAACAAAGGAAGTTCTCCTTTAATGTATCTTGGGTGTTCAATTGGACAATCTAGGAAAAGGAAAACTAACTTTTCTGAATTAGTGAAAAAGATACAAAATAAGTTGCATACATGGAACGGTAAACTTTTATCATTTGGTGAAAACATGTTTTGATTAACAATGTTCTTCAAAGCATTCCTATTTATTTATTATCAGCCATTGTTCCTCCTAAGTGTGTTATTCATGATCTACATAGAGTCTTTGCAAGATTTTTATGAAATTTCAAGGAGGAAAGGAAGAATAACACTGGGTAGCATGGGCTAATATTTGTTGTCCAAAGAATGAAGGTGGATTGGGCTTTAGATCTTTATTTGATGTTTCTAAGACCCTTTTGGCAAAGCTATGGTGGAATTTCATGACCAGAAAAATTTTTTGGGCAAACTTCATATGGATAAAATACTGTAAGAGGCACTGACCATAAGTTTGTTGAATGGAAAGGTGGTTCTCAGACATGGAAATGCATGATACAAGCAAGAGACTATTTTGACCAAGAAATATGGTGGGAATCAAGATGTGATAGTGTTCGCACATGGTATGATAATTAGACTCAATTAGGTGCTCTATGCTATGTGCTACCTATTAATCATGTAATACAAGATGGATTGAAGGATATTACATCATTGATGTTGGAAGATAGATAGAATGTTCCACTGTTGAATGAACTGCTACTAAATGAGATTGTTTCTCATATTATAGAATCAATGTGGTACAAGCTGAGGAAGACTAGGACAAACCTTGGTGGAAGCTTACTGGAAATAGTAATTTTATAGTGTCATCAGCATGGGAGCTGGTAAGAGAGGAAAAGGATAAGTAGGACTTTTTTTCCAAGATTTGGGTTAAGGGGCTACCATTCAAGATTGCTTTCTTAATGTAGAGGGTGTCTAAAAGAAGAATTCTTATTAGAGAGGTTCTTATGCAGATGAATGTGGTGGAGAGTGTGACATGTTGTTGCTGCAATACAGCTGCAATAGAGACTTTTCAACATTTATTTTGTGATTTTTCTAACTCTAAGATGGTGTGGAATTATTTTGCTAATGTAGCTGGTGTTCAAGATCCATTTATTCAATTTAGTAATAACATTTTTAATTGGTGGAAAGCTGAGGGTGCCCCAAAGGTGAAGGTTATTTTTACTGTAATACCCACCATGGTGATTTGGCACATTTGGAGGAGAAGAAATGTAATACAAGGAAATGTACTATATCATGGAGGAAGGATGTCTGTCCACTATTTGCTGGTAGATATGAATAGGAACATTTATTTGTTTACTATTAATAGGTATTCTTGGCTGATGAATATTCCTAAGAGCCGGCCTTTTATTGTGCAATATCTGGAGGAGTATAAATCTGTCCTAAGGACCAAGATAGTGACTTAAAATGCTCCTAACAGTGGGAAGTTCAAATGCAACTTTGATAGAGCCTGTAAAGGAAACCCTGGACCTATGTCCAGTGCTTTTTGTGTAAGGAGTGACAATGGAGATTTTGTGTATACTAAGACCAAAGCTATGGGGGAAGGGTCAGTATTTGATGCTGAAGTAATAGCAATGAGAATGGGGTTGGAGTTCTGTGTAACTAATAATCTATTACCTCTTACGTTAGAAACAGATTCGTTAGCTCTTAAAAAGATCATTGATAGGGTGTGTGAAGTCCCGTGGTCTATATTGATGGAGATGAAGAAAATCAACTTTTTGAGAGACAAAGTCCCTAATCTAGTGGAGGTGGCTCACATCCTATGAGAAGGGAACAAAGTTGCAGATTTTTTTGATAACATTGTGTTTTCTTTTGCAAGTACAAGCCATATTAAATATTTCAATATTGAATAGGTACCAAGTGAAGGAAGAACAATTATGCATATTGTTATACCCTAAAAATTTTTAAGCTAAGACTCGAACCATTCTTCATTTGCGTATAGATCCGAACCCGATGACTTCTAATTATATATATGCTTTAGGATCAATTCCTAAGTCTTTGGAGTCTACTAGAGGTGAATTAGGGTCATAAGGAACCTCTAGTACTATGTCGAGTTCAAAGATCCTTTACCGATTAAGTTTTTTTATAAGATCTTATAAGGGTCAACTTCAAACAATCATATCTCTCATCATATAAAAATTTAGGTGGCCCATGACCTATCAAATTAAAGGTCTTTGAGTCTTCTTTCTAACTCCACCATGTTTGCATCAATTGGAGTTCGGAGTAAAAAGTTATACCCATTCTACTGGGCATTATCTTGCCGTGCGCCTGCCGCGCTCCCGAGGCATTTTCCGCATGCCCGCACGGGCCTGCTTATTTTAAATAAAATCCCAAAAATGTAATTCATCTTTCTAGTTCAAATATTTACCCTAGAAAGAGAAGTTTTCAAGAAACTAACTCACTCCAAGGTTCATCCATCATCCAAGGTAAGATTTGACCATGAAATTCCATAATTTCTTCATCTTAACACCAATTTATATCTTTTACCAATGGAATCTATAGATTTTCACAAAAATCCATCTCTAAGGTTCAAGAAACGAATTCTTGCCATCTTTTCCTCCAAAGATCTCACCTTTCTCAAGAAGTAGGAACGTATAAGGTATGTAAGGCTAAACTAAAGTATGAACTTTGTTCTTCCATGTGCCCATGATTGTGATAGGTTGATTTGTGAATAAATTGATTCCCCACAACTGTGATAGGTTGAATTGTGAATGCCATGAGTCCCTATGATTGTGTTTCTTGAGAATTTTCTTTAAACTTAACATACTTTTACATAATACCGCATAATTGATGATTTCTATGAACTTGTTCTTGAACAAATGATTTTGACTATTTACTTCATAAACCCTCAAGATATTTTGACTAATATTGGATGAATATGATTAAAGATTGAGTCTAGATCTTTGAACTTATGAATGTATGATTGTGATTGGATGGGAGCATGATGATAGTATTGATGAAACTCGATAGTCTTTGCATCTTCATTATTGAACTAAATTAAATGGTCTCAACTAAATGTTTTCATAAATGATTGTTCCAACTACTCATAAATGAATGATTTTGGGAAGGATTGGAAGATTGATTGTCTGAAATGATTGATTGGATAGAATTGATGATCTGATAAAAGTCCATATGAGAATTCTTGATTGGTTTGATTAAAAGATTGATTGTCCGAAAGAACTGATTTGATAGAACTGATGAACAGATAAAAGTCCCTATGAGGCTTGTTCATTGGTTTATTGGGATTGATTGTCTTATGAGCATTGAGTCTTGGGAGGAATATCGAGCACCGAATTGGGTAAGAGTAAGTAATAACTCGAATCCAATAACTACGTAGCCAGTGTAGGAGAGGATTGAACCGTTAAAGTTGAATGTTTTCCTTTATTTTAATGTCCTGAAAATATAGGACTTGATTGTTTGATTGGATCCTTGATTGGATGATTCGTCCTTTACCCTGGCAAAGTACTGGACATTTGTGGCAACAACAACAGGCTTGTTGTACGATCACTGGCTCATAAGTGATTGTTGTCGGATAAGAGAAACTCCCATATATGTTTTGATAGTACTCTAATTTGATAGGACTGGATTGGATTGGCTCAGATTTGGATTGGATTGTAATATGATTGGTCTCTGTCTAAACCTTACTCTTTCTTAAGACTTATGACATCCTGATTGAATTCCATCTTTCGGATAGTGATATATGAACTGGTATTATTCTACCTTATACATGTTTCATTCTGCCATATTACATACTCGTACATTCCACGTACTGACGTCTATTTGATCCTGTATTGTTTTATGATGCAGAGACATATACTAGAGATCATCAACATGCGCGCCGTTGAAGATCTATTCGTATCCAACTGATTGGTAAGTCCTCCCTGCTTTCGGAGGATGCCACTTTTTTATCATCTAGCTTTAGAGTTTAGACTTTCATCTATATTTGATTTGAGGTAGCAACGAACCTGTCATTGGCACCAATTAGACAGTTGATAGAGGCTTCATAGACTAGATTGTTAATTGTTGATTTGAAATTTGTCTTTTAGCTAGTTTCATTCGTACTAGTCTTGTTGATTAGATTAGACAGATTGTTGGCTTTTGGCCTTATTCTATAAGGATCTATTTGATCATCTCGATGAGTTAAGTCTTCCGCTGATAGAGAGTTGATTGAATGATTTTGTGAATAGGCCAAGTGGTTCGCTTGGGGACTAGCAATAGTTTCTGAATGTCGGCCACGCCTAAAGTACCCTCCCGGGGCGTGACACATATGGAGAAGATGCAAATCCCAAATTTGCGCATAAGGAAATACCACAACAAGAATTGTATATCCAAAACAACAAATTTTCAAGTATAACAACTACAATCATAAAAGGCTGACATGCTGGTTACAGTACAACTAATATGCAAGGATTGAATAGCAACTTACCATCTCCCACGACCTCTTGACTTCATAGATCTGATAAGAGTCATCTCTGAACAGTGGTATTAGCTCCTTTTGGAGCTCAACCTGTTAAGCGATGATTTGAGTCAAATCGTATGAAGTTACTTCCGACTAAAAGGTTTATGGTTTAGATTTGCTCACTGATACAGTCATTTTCTGGTTTCATGAAGCTATGCTTGAAAGAGTCTTCAACGAGTTAGATTCATGGCACTTGTAAGACATTGAAGTCCTCAGTGATGTCTACTCAAGCTAGATTGATTTTGGACCAAATTATGACCTATATAGAGCGATTTCAGCTGTTATCAATCCATGTGTGCCACTATTTTCGGAGCTTCCTTTCCTAAAGAAGAAGATTAACATGAGGGTGGTGTACTTTCCAATTCCTTTTCTGTTTGGATATTATGTTCTTTAGTTTCTTTTAGATTTGGGGTGGGGTGTGCAAAAATGGAACTGACCAATAAATTAAAATGAAAAAATGTTATTGGGTTATTGCTATTGAATTAATGAATTTTTAATGGTTTTATAAAAAAGATTATTGGATTATTGGTTCGATATTGATTTTTAATAGTGAGTTATTGGTAAATTGATAATTCATTAGGACAATTGTAATTTATTACTTTACCCTAAATAACTATTAAATATTAATAGCAATACCTTATTGGTTACTGTCTTTGTCCTTTAGCCTTCAGGTCACATTATTGTACTAGTTCTTTTATTTATGTTGCACTTATAGAGTTCTTTTCATGTTAGTTATTATTGTTTCTATTTTATGAGCATTCCGTAAAGTTAAAATATTGTCCTGTCGCGCTAAATTATTGAAGAAGTCATATAATTATTTTATGAGCATTTTCTTATTGGGTAAACCGAAAATCGAATCGTTAAGGACCATAACCGATAAATTGAAAACTGATAAAAAATATCTTATTAATTTGTTATTGATTTAGCATATTTTAAAATCGAAAATCGATAAACCAAATTAATAATACATAAAATCAAACTGACGGATGTACACCCCTAGATTTGGGCTACTGTTGGGCCTAAGAACATTTGTATTGTTTCTGCTGTTTTTATATATATTTGGGCCATTGTGGCCTGTTTTAATTTTAAAAAAATAAGAATAACTTACATAAATAGCTACATTTTATGGGTTATAGAATTTGAATAGCTATAAGTATCATATTTACTAATAATGACTATATTTTCTATCAAAAATTAGATATATATATATATATATATATTTAAATTTATACATACATACAAAATTTATATATTATGCATTAAATAAGGCAATATCAGTTATAATAATTGACTTCCTATAATTATGTCCCTAAATCCCTCAACTTTCCATAGTTAATAACTACTACTATTATAGAAATATATGAAAATTCAATTGGAATTATATCAAAATAGCGAAAAACATTGGAACACTTATCTTTTTCTCCCTTCTTCTCCATTTTATTTTCTTCAGTCTGTGTGAGGTTAGTCTGGAAGAGTGTTACTCAGTAAGTTTGAGTAGGTATTAACGTATCATTGTATATAAATTCTTTTGTTATGATTGTATTTGATTAGTTCACTGTATTCATTAAATTGTTTTTTTGATTCGTTTTTGAAAAAGGTGAAAAACATGACAAGAATAACGGTATAGATAAGGCATTTTGAAAAGTGGTGAAAAACATGGCAAATATTGTTCAGAATTTTACAAGCCCAAAATAATATTGAAAACATGCGAGGTTCTAGTATATCCTCTTCCTGATAAAAGTGAGTGGAATCTACCTGATCATATTGTTGAAGAAGTTGTTTTGCCACCGAGATACAACAGACCTCCAGGAAGGCCAAAGAAACTTCGGGATAAGTCGTTTAAAGAGTTGACTAAAAAAATGGTAGCAAATCTTGTAGTATGTGTGAAAACCATGGTCATAATAGGTGTTCATGTAGAAATGCACCACGTTAATTACAGAATATCATTTATTTATAATACACTATTGTTTGTTACTTCCTTTTGATAATGTTGAATGATTGAATAAGAAGCGGTTTTCTGTTAGTAATCTCTTGTATTATTTTCTTGTTTGTTAAATTAAAAATTCTCAATACACATGAATACATTCGTATCTAAAAATACAAGGATCGGAAAACTTTTTAATTCCAATATTATTCTTGGGACAAACATCTATGTTACTCATTCTTACTAAGCTTATTGATTTTTAAAAACTTGTAAACTAAATATTTTTGTGTGTTTGCATACAACATGACTAAATTAGATATAAGTACGAAGTGAAAATCGTTGATATTTTCATGTCGGATAACAAAATTAATTTCTTTTATTATTTTACAAAAATTCACCTAAAATCCCCTTATCAAGCTATTACTCATTTGAATAATATTTGTGTATTAGATTTGTCAATCATTTACTTGTATACTAACATTATTTAGATTGAAAAAAACATACTTTAATATGTTCATTCAGTATTCGGTAATTTGCCCTCTTCAGATCTAATTTAATTCATATTTTAATACTAACATGATTGAGTATTTTATAATAATAAGATACAATAACACATTTATGCTAAAATATTTCTCGTACCAATAAGACATGACACATTTAGAAATTAAGATGGCTTGATCAAAGGTACTTTAATTGTTAAGAACTCCATTAAATAGAAATTTACCCCAAAATAAAATTAACTTGTTGCATATTGTACCTTAAAACAAAAAACTACCAAAGTATAATATCAAAAATAGAACTAGTGTTTTCAAACCAAAAAAAAGAGCTTATACATGCGTGTAAATACGCCAAAGCATGAATTCTTGAATTTATTCAACAAGACAGTGGTAAGCTTGTCTTCAAGTCTTGAACTATGTTGTGATTTGCATATATCTGCATATGTGGTGCTTCAATCGAATGATTCACCACATAAAATCTGATTTCCTACATATGGGGATGCAAATCTATTAATATAGCAAGGATACAAATCATTACAAAACTTAATGAATACAAGTAGTAATATAACTAAATCTATTAATATAGCAAGGATACAAATCATTACAAAAATTTAATGAATTACACTTGTGGATACTACTATAAATGTAAACAAGTTATAATGAGGAGACTACATATGGATACTACTATACATATAAAGTATAATTACACTTATGGATACTACTACGCATATAAAGTATAAGTATATCAGTATAACAAATTAGTTAAAGTATAAGAATATCAAACATGATATAAAAAGTATTAGTTAACCAAACAAGTTAATTAATAAAACAAACATGTTAAAGTAGACATGTGAAATTACAAGTATAAAAGTATATTGAACAAAGGTAAAGTATCAAAAAATCAAGAATGTTACAGTACCAGAATATAAAGCGTGCAAAAGTATTAGAGTATCAAGCATGTTAAAGTTTTAGTATAACAAACAATTAAGAAGCATGTTAAAGTATAAGTATATCAGATTGTTACTTCTATATTTATTGAATATGAATGAGTCTGACTACCGTATTCAAGGATACTAACTTATACTTTAACATGACTGCATTAACATGTCTACCTTTTTATTCAAATAAACACAAGTATGACTTCTTTCAATTAGATTCCACTTTTGAAAAAAAATGGTGTAGCTACTGTATTCAAGGATGCTCAAAATTTTAGTTATACAAGGCACAAATGATAACCCTCAAATTGACAACCCATACTCATACATAGCACAAAATGGCAAATCATAAACATGGCACAAATGACAACACTAAAATTGTATTCAAAAGTATATATATATATATATATATATATATCACTCTAAAAATTTCTCAAAAAAAATTAAAAAATTAAAGTATCTGAAAGTATAAACAAATCAAATTTGCTAGAAAAACTTTGGTATCTTCATCCTTCGCTTCTTGCTGCTCGCCACCAATTATTTCACTGCTATTCGAATCAACATTGTTGATTTTTTTTCGAGGCTATTTTGCATGTCTAATGGAATTGAATCTTCTTTCCTCTTTGGGGATTTTGCCGATTCAGTTTCATCCGTGAGATTTAATGGTATAAGATCATTAGCCTTTTTTGATCTTCTTTCATTCTTTAATGCAGAAGTAGAGCCTGAAGATTCGGCTTGAATTTGAGTAATACCCAAATTAAATGATAGAATTTCGTTCAACAAATCATCAAATAAATGTATACCTCTTGTAACCCTCTTAGAATAGTTGATTTCCGCCATTTTTATGGCTACAACAGTGGTTGAATCAAAATCCTATGAAACTAGAAGAAATAAGAATATGTATACAATGATAAACTTGAATTTTTTTTTAGCAAAAATCGAAATTAGAATATATCTACATAATTAGAAGATACCTGATGAATATAAATCACTGAAATCACTCCTAAATTTGTGCAAGAAAATTCAGTTGATTTGAGAAAAAATCAACCTAAAATCGGGATTCTCTATTCTGTAGCGAAAGGTGAGAGAGAGCTTTGAAGTGAGTACATCCAACTTAGTTTCTCTAGGTAAAATATAGGGAATAAGCATAATTTTAGGCGTGTAAAAGACAACATTAATTAATAGGCGTGTAAGTATCTTTATTTTTTTTAATATTTAATTCTCAATATATAATATTAAAATAAAAAGTTATTATGAAATATTAATTATTTTTGCTATTTATATTATAAGTGTATTCATATAATTTTAAAAAAGTAAACTATAGCTATTTAATTGAAATATGTATTAAGGTTTGCTAGATTTTGTTGTTTTTCCAAAAAATAAATTGTAGGAGTAAAATAAAAAAATTAATTAATTATATCATAATTTAATAAGTGATCATATAATATGAGACAACTATTTTTAATAAAATATCATCTAATATAGGATAGAAGGAGTATAATTTATAACCATACAAATAATCAAAAATTATTTGAGATCATAAATTTTAAAAATCATGATTCTAATTTTAAACTCGCCATAAAATCGTGTACAGTAAATTCTTGTGATTGGAACTCTGTGTATAGTGACAAGTTAGTGCACAAAAAGAAAACAATAAAATTTCAATTTCACAGCTCACTTTGCCAGTATCTGAACTGTTGCTTTTGCCGTCAGCTTCACCAAAGCATCAGAATCTCCTCTCCACCACACCCCACCACCGAAACCCCCAAATACTGCTTAATATTCTTCGCCCTAGAGAAGAACTAGACAATGTCCACTTCCCAAGAAATGTAAAGTTTCTTCATATGGGATCAAACTGTACCGTGTAGTTCTTGAAGCATTCAAACACGCACATACTGTCGCTCTGTATCTTTAAGCTTTTACCCCTCGAAATGCACGACCCAACGCGCCTGAAATCTCAACCCCACCAACACAATCGCCGTCTTGCACCGCCGTCACATCATCGCCGGGCTTGGTGTTGCTCCTTTACTGTGCCACCACATAGCCCGGAGAACCCAGCTGCAGTTCCGGCTCAAAATCCCAAGAAAAACCAATCTTTTCTAAAACCGGAAGTACCCACAAAGTCTTCTTCCAATTCCTTATCTTCTTTCCCCAATTCTCCTCAAAACACCTCCAGACCGGGCATTGTGACCCGAATCGACCCACGTCGGATCCTATCACCGGGTCGGGTCTCTCCGATTGATTCTATCGACGAAACCCTAAACCCGACCGGCCCGGTTAATTTCCCTGAGATACCGAAGTCGCCGACTCCGGTTGATTGTGAGCAGCAAGCTAGTGGTAGGGCTGGCGTTAGGGATGATTGTAGTTTGGGGATCTTTGATGTGAGGTTGAATCTGAAGGGAAAGAATGGTAGTGGCTTAGTATTGGAACTTAGCTCTGAGGTTCTTAGTACTAATAGTTCTGTTTTTGCTGATTTGATTGCTGATTATCGGAAGAACTCGAGGGGTTTGTGTAGGATAGAGGTGCCTGATGTGGAGAATTTAGGTGTTTTTCGCGATACAATTGAGCTTATGTTTGAGGATGATATTCCTCGGAAACTTCTCAGGGTTGGTGCTTATCGCGCCATTGATGTGCTTGAGGTAATCTTCTGAAGATCCAGGATATTTAATACATCATCAATCCCATTTCTTGTATGCTAACTTCTTTATTTATTTTGAAAAACATTAGTAAGTGCTTATTAAACTAGGATAAAAATGCTATGAACCAGTTAAGCTTTGTTTACGAAAAGGAGAAATAGAATATGAATAATTTGGTAGTCAAATTTGGCAAGTCAATATAGTGTAGTTAATTTGGGATAGAGGAGGTAGGTGAGTTACTTAAAAAACTGAATATTTGTCAAATGACTACTAGGTATTGGGGTGTATTTATAGTGATTCCTGAATGAATTGCTTGTTCATTTGAGACTGGAACTTCTCATATGTTTTTGAACAATGGGAAGAGTATGTAGAGAACTCGTGATGAAGTTGGCGACATATATTCCGTGTTTGAACACTAATTAGGCACACGGACCTTAATAGAATAATTAGGAATTGCATGGTTATTCTTAAATAATTACTTGTTCATCTAAGAATATGGAAAATCCCATCTGTTTTTAAAATAGAGAAGAGTATGGAGAGAACTTGAATGAAGTTGGCAGCTTATATTCCATGCTTGAAGGCTTACTAGATAAGCTGCTAAGGTTGCAAATAGACTAATTTGAATATGCATGGTTGGTTCAGTTTACAGAGATTAGTTCTTGCACTGCTGGTCCTTTGAAACTTCTTTCCTTGCAGTATATTGTATTTGTCAAAGAAACTTTAGTGTTTTCCAGATTCCAACAGCTAGCTAGAACACTGAATAGATGCTACTGGGGTAAAGTAATGCGGTAAACTTGAGATCTATCGCATTCCCAAACCTAGATCTAGCAAAAACTAATTCAGTGTTCTTAATAGAAGTTTGACTACTTCCTCAAGTTTGGTGTATGCCTGACCATTCTCTTATAGGTAAAGTTCTATAGTGAACCTCCTCTTCTTTATTCTTGAAAAAATTTGTAATTGCCCATTGAAAGTTACAAAGTTCTTAAGGTGGTGCAACCTCAGTAACTCAGTGTGATATAATGCTGCCACCTAACATGTCTGCTTTGTTGCATTCTTTTCTCCATCCAGTTAAATTCTTCCTCATCCTGATATTTCCAAGCTTTCAAAATCTCATGAAGATCTATAGTTCCATAACTTTCAGGATGCAGAATAAGGTGCCTGAAATGGCCAGAGCTTTTCAAAACAGTGGAGCAAGTCTGTTTTCCGTAATTGTTGCCTCAAAAAACCCTTAACTTTTGTATTTGATGTGGAGCTTTCTAACTTTCTAATCCTACCACTCCAAGGACCTCTTGCTCTTCCCAATGTTACTTTTCTATTATGCCCTGGTATACAAGTATAAATTTTCACTTCATTTCGTTTGACTCCTTTTTCTTCGTTGTGGCCATGGTTACTATCCATATTTCTTAATCTTCTTGTCCATCTCCTAGTTTCTCATTAAGTTGCTTCAAACCGACTTGGACTGTTGACTTTCTTAGTACAGTTCAGAGAGAGCTAATAATGGACCTCTATTATCTTTGCAAGAGGTGAAAATTATCTGATATAGGAAGTTACCAGATTCATTTTTTTTAAAATCTGATATAGTGACCATTATTGTGCAAAGAGAATGATGTTATTGCATTTCTGATACCGTGTATCCATTTTAGTGAAGAGCCCTTTACCATGACATTTGTTTGAAGCTCCGTTCAAAACTTAGTATTATTACATTCACATGATAATACCAGAAATCCCTTCCCCCTGGGGGCTGGGTGTCTTCCCTTCCTTTTTCTCTCTCAGGTTATTGGTTTTCTTGCATAGTTGCTAGCCTAAGATAGAGCTGCTATCGTGATTCTTATTTATCTTCAAAAATCATTGATTTATGTCATGTTAAATGCAGTCTCAATTGTGCTTGTGTACTGTTCATTCAATAAAAAATTACCGAGAAATGGAGTGGATCAAATGTGTTCAAATTGGTCAAAGGATAAACAACAATCCTCCCACCGATCCCCCACCAGGAAATAAATATAATAAAAATGAACAAAGGAAGATTAATTATTGAATAAATTCAGAAAAGGTTAACAGCACTGAAATAGAAAGTAGCCTAATTTCTGTTTAGCTATGCAAAATCTGGTAATGTTGTTCATCTAGGATTGAAAAAATAAAGAAAAGGATTGGAAGTGGGTGAATCTCTGTTTTCCTAAATGTGGAAGCAAAAGCTTATACAACTTTTCTCTTAACATTGAGAAAAAATTTGTAATAATTTTCTCTAATTTCTAAGTATTAGTTATAATTGAACTGCAAAGTTATGTCATGTAGGAAAAAGCTTTGCCTTGTGGCCAGTAAAACCTGTAAACACTTTTGGTTGGTATGTTTTCTCAGAATGCATGTGCATCCTTTGTTTGGTGCACTCTATGGGGTCGTTTGGTAGGATGCATTAGAAAATCTAATACATGTATTAGCCATGGTATAAATTATAATTTAATCTTTTGTTCGATAGGATTTTGAGCCCATGTATAACTAATACATGTATTAGTTAACCATGGTATTAACTAATACATAGCTAACCATGGTATTAGCAATACATGGGCTATTGATGCACGGATAAGCATGGGTAAAGACAGAATTACTCTTGATACACCAAACCAAACAGTGGATAAGAAATAGTCCCAATATAACTAATCCCACCATTACTTATACACCATAGTCAGTACTATTCTTGTACGCTCTACCAAACGACCCCTATTGGCTTTCACACAATAAAACACGCCCCTGGTTGTTTGGCTAGTATTTGACTTCTCTCTCTCCTATCCTATCTTCAACTTGTCTGGGTGGTTTCATGCTCCTTGTTAATGTTTAGGTATCATCTGGAATCAAATTCAACCGGAGTGTTCTATCGTGTTTGAAGTTCCTTGAAGCTGTTCCTTGGACTGAGGAAGAGGAAGAGAAATTGAGAAGATTGTTTAATAAAATTAAGTTTGATCATGAAACAGCTAGAGACATTTCGGCCAGACTCTATGCTCTAGATATGACAGATTCCCAACAGACTTTGTCTAAGCAGCTTGTTTGGTCTGTGACCACCTGCATTGATGCCAATTCCAGAAATGAGCTAAAATCCTTAGTCAGGGGTCTCCTGTGCAAAAGCTCAGTCTATGAAAAGGACTGCTCTGATCTGAACAAGGTGGATATATTTGCAATTTGCCAGTCTTGTATAAGTTCACTTGTTAGTTTGCTTGAGGAGGCAACCACTACTAGTCCATCTGTAAAATTGGCAAAGAAAGAAGACCGGACCTTGATTGAGCGCATATCTAAGCAGGTTGACAACATCATATGGCTGCTCGAAATTTTGCTTGATCACCAGATGGCAGAGGACTTGGTGGATATATGGACCAACCAAAGTCAGTTGCTTGCAATGCATAAATGCGCATCTTCATTGGTCAGATACGAGCTTAGCCGGGTGACAGCTATGTTATTCATAGCAATGGGTACAGGGAAAATGCACTGTCGCTCTGAAGCAAGGTCGGGGCTTCTTCAGACATGGTTTGGACCGATGCTATTGGACTTTGGATGGTTACAGAGATGCAAAAAAGGCCTAGACATGAAGGCATTGGAGGAAGCAATGGGTCAAGCACTACTTACTCTTCCTTTGAAGGAACAATATGTTCTGTTTATGGATTGGTTCAAGTGTTTCTCTAAGCATGGTACTGAATGCCCTAACCTTAGCAAATCATTCCAGATATGGTGGCGACGATCGTTCTTGAGAGGTTCTGAAACTCATGCCAGTGAATCTAGGTAGAATGTTTGTATTTTTAGTCCTGTTTTTCTCTCTAGTGGGAATGCTGTAAACTTGGACAATCTAAAGCACTTGGGAAGTCAATAATGTAGATTAACACTGTAGATTTACTAATTGTTGTGAGAGGAAATGGAATCCAATTCAGTATATATGATGCTTTTACCATGATAGAGTATCTACTTTTCTTCAAGCATAAATACATATAATCATGGACAATCATACACATCTATCAACCATCTAACTTAATGCTAGTTTAACACTAATACCTAAATCATAGTCTCAATATTGGTACTGTTTCTGGTTCCAACAACAACAAACCTTTACTACTTGTTCCATTTGCCAAATTTGATAATTTAAAATTGATTTTAAGTTTTATGTCATTAAAATTGAACTTAAGTTTTATGCAAGAGCTTGAACTCTTTAAAATTTTATGTGATCGTATGACTGCTCATCAGTCTGAATAGATATTATGAGAATTTAGACAAAATTAAAGATTGAAAATGGACTACCTTTTTTTAAAAATAAAAAATAAAAAATCTATAGTGGTGGCTAGTTTTGTTTTTTCTTATCATAGCTGTGAATCATGTGTAATGTGTTTCTATTTGAGACGTTATGCCAATTTTACTTTGAAAGATCCTCATGACACATGGTTCCTTTGCTTCAAATCCAATTTACCATAAAGTAGAAGTTATTCGAACAACAGTATCAAGTTAAAGTTTTCGTGCATTTGCTCGTGCACAAAGCTAGAGTTTTTCTTTTTTAAAAAAATAATTGTGGTGTCGGCCAGCTTGCACGCACATCAATTAATTTTATGGAGGCTTGTTATCTCTCACCCGCACAGATTAATTCTACGGGGTATCTGCTATTTATGAGAAGAAGGATCTTATGATTCACACCCACTCTATTGATCACTGGTCTTAGATGCCTAAAATTCTTCCTGTGTACACTTATGTAGCTCTATTACCATATTAGTAGTATCTCCGTTTTTTGGTTCTTTGCAGATAAAGCCTTCATTGTTTGATTTTGAGACTTTTGACTACTTTACTAACTGAATGGTTAGCTTTTAAAAGCCTACTCATTTATATAATCTTTATTCATTCCAATGACTAGAATTCCTTGTATTCTTTTAAAGCATAGTCCTTGTTAAAATATAAAAATAAAAGGAAAAGTTAATGGGGGAGTGTGTTGCAACTTGCAAAGAATCTACACATGGGGAGAAATGACCTTTTTTTTTTTTGGGTTTCACACTTGGAGCGCTGATAAATCCGAATCACGTACTTTAGGGCTCATTCTGTTGGGAGCCTTGCAACCCTATAAAACATCCCTAAGAAGCACAGAAGACTAGATTAATAAAAAAGGGCAGCCCGGTGCACTTAAGCTCCCGCTATGCGCAGGGTCCGGGGAAGGGCCCGACCACAAGGGTCTGTTGTACGCAGCCTTACCTTGCATTTCTGCCAGAGGCTGTTTCCAAGGCTTGAACCCGTGACCTCCTGGTCACATGGCAGCAACTTTACCAGTTACTCCATGGAGATTTTAACTTTCAACTCCCTTTCTTTTGCACACTATAGTCATAATAAATGAAGCTGAATCTCAAAGCTTAACCACCATATTTAAGCTGTCAACTTTTTCAACAAACAATTCAGAAGAATGACGGTCATTAACTCGGCGAATGTGAGAGAAGCCTTATGCATCAAAGGCTGAACAAAAAGATTTCTTGTTTTAATAAGAAAAATGGCTGATTAGAAGTGCTTGATGTTATTAAAAATGGCTGATAAGAACTTACAAATAATATAATTAAAAGTTGGTTGGTTACGAGCAGTGGCGGAGCCAAGATTTTTAATAGGGGTTCAAAATATGAAAAAGTAAACACACGAAAACCGAAAGGGTACGACATCTACTATATGCACATAAAAAATAACTTCAACCATGTATAAATAGTGTAATTTTTCACTGAATGAACCCTCTAAGGCTCCGCCCCTGGTTACAAGTGCTTGGGTGTTAGATTTCACCTTTGGAATAAGACTTGACTTGCTGAGTTACAATTTCTCATAAACACGACAGTCCTGTTGCATCCACCCCACATTTTGGATTCACAGATCCAGCTTTCAGCCTTTGTTGGTAATTTACAAAACTGAATCACCAAGAATCCCCATGTGGACACACATACCATCGAGAGAGTGATGAAAATGGTTGTCTCTACCAAAAAATCTGTCCCTTTAAAGCAGGAAATGAATTTGATAAAGGCCAAGGTTTTTCAACTTTCTCTATGAACAAACCAAGGCTCATCATTTGCTATGAAAGGAAAGAACTTTAGGCATCAGAGGTCAAACACACCAATTTGGATGAGATTATGAAAGCAGAGTTGATTAAAGCTGCTTGGATTGTTGGATTCAGACACTAGGGTTAAACTTGGCTGTTCAGTTCCAATTTTGTATAAATGCAACTGGTTTGTTGCATCCTCCCCACAACTGGATTCACTAACATCCTGCTTTCAGGTACTCTCAACTCTCGAAGAACTTCTCAAGATTACAAATCTCAATCACCAATAATCTCCACATGAGCAGACACCTTCATTGAAGTGATGATAACGGTTTGCGTCTCTAACATAAATTTCTCTCCCTTCAAAGTTGGACATGAATTTGATAAAGGCATGGCAGTCCCCACAAATTCTAAGGTTCTTTATGACTCTTAGAGGAGTCCCTGGGTTAGTGTTCAAAATTCCTAAAACTACAGCCAACTTCTCACTATGCCCACACAAGATCAACTCCTTGTCCTGTTCTTCAACATCTTGCAAAACAAATTCCGTATTATGTGAAACACCTGAATTCTTCATGTCCATGCTTAATTTTCGCAACTTTTCCATAATCTGTGGCATTTGAGGATGTAAATCATCTCCTGCTAATAGCATGTGAACTTTGTTTTTAATTTCAATCCAACTACATCCAGGATTTTTACTCAAGCCTACAAGTTTCATCATGTCCCTCACCTTGTCTACTTCATTCCATCTGTTGTTAGACGCATAAATATTGGATAGTAGAATGTAGTTTCCAGGATTCTTGGGTTCAAGTTCAAATAGTTTATTAGCAGCAATCTCGCCTAAACTCATAGTACGATGTATTCTACAAGAACTTAGTAAAGCACCCCAAACACATGCATCTGGTTCAATTGGCATTGTGGAAATCATGTTATAGGCTTCTTTGAGCTTTCCTGCACGACCAAGAAGGCTCACCATACAAGCATAGTGCTCCACTCTGGCCTCAAGTCCATGAACTCTAGACATAGAATCGAAGTAATGTTGCCCTTGTTCTGTAAGGCCTGCTTGGCTGCATGCAGATAAAACACTGGTGAAACTAATGAAGTCAGGTTTCTGGCCACTTCTTTGCATTAAGTCAAAGATTTCAATAGCTTCCTTAGCCTTTCCATGCATTGCGTATCCACTGATCATTGCATTCCAACAAACCAAATTACGTACTGGCATCCAGTCAAAAATGATGCGAGCCAACTGAATCCTCCCACAATTGGCATACATATCTATTAATGCACTACTGACATAGACATCATCTGAAAAACAATTTCTCAGAGAGAAGCAATGTGTTGCCTTTCCATGTACTAATGCAGCAATATTGCCACAGGCTGGAAGCAAACAAGAAATCGTTATAGAGTTTGGCCTCACCCTAGCCAATTGCATTTCTCTAAAAATCTCTAGCGCCTCAAGGTCTTTGCCATGTTGCGAGCAGGAAGAAATCATCGAAGTCCACGAGACCACATTCAATTCCTTCACTTTGCGCTTTAACTTTTTGAAGACTTTGAAAGCCTCATCAACAAGACCATTCCGTGATAGCCCAGCTACCAAAGCATTAAAACCACCCAAATCCATTTCCTCTGCCCCTTCAAAGACCAGTGACATCTCCGTGGTACACCTACACTTTCCATACATATCAATTAACGCGCTGATAATACAGTTATCAGACTCAAAACCCGTCCTAATCACATGACTATGAACTTGAACCCCCATCTTGAGATCCTCCAAATCACTTATTGCAGGAAGAACACTCGAAATACTCGTCCCGTCACTCCTAAACCCTTCAGAATTCATCCTCTGAAACATCAAAACTGCCTCCGAATAACGTCCACTCTGATTAAACCCCGCAATCATACCATTCCACGAAACAAGATTCGGCTCAATACCCAACTTCCCAGCTTCATCAAACACCATTTTAGCATTAACAACATCTCCTTTTTTTGCATAACCACCAGTTAAAGCACTCCAAGAAACCACATCCGGTTCAAGCATTTTATCAAACACCTTACGTGCACATCTCAACCTGTCACATTTTACATACATATGAACCAAAGAAGCTTCAACAAACGAATCTAACGCCAACCCAGTTGTTAATCCATACCCATGAATTTGTTTCCCAACTTCCGACGCCGATAACCCAGCAGACGCTTTAATAGCACTAGGAAGTACATGTACATCAGGTAAAATGCACGCTGATAATAACCGAGAAAATAAAACAAGGGTGTAACTAAAAAGATTGGATTTTGAAGAAGCGTGAATGAGAGATTTGAAAGAGAAGATATTGGGGTTGGGAAGCGAATGGAGAAGAGATTCTGCATTAGCAAAGCAATTGTAGTTGGCGTACAGGGAAAGGAGCTTGTTGATGAAATGGGTATCATTGGAATGGCCAGTTTTGAGGATATGAGCATGAACTTGCTGCGTTTGGGAGACAGATGTTGTTTTTGCAATGAGGGTTAGAATGACGTCGGGCGTAAGGCTATCGAATACACGCAGAGTTTGAGCTTGCCTAGCATTCATGGAGTTTAGAAGTACAAAACAAGAAAGAAGATATATTTCAAAAGTAGGCTTAATATACGCTCCAATTTTATTTTTTTTGGTAATTAAGTATTGTTTATTAATAAGTATCAATAGCTTGTTACAACTCATCAAGCTTCAAAATAAGAAAATACAATTAGAGCTACCTAAGACTATTGTTGCTAAAAATACATAGCTATGAATGACAAATTGCAGTTGGATTAAAACTCTAACACATACCACATATACAATCTTCTTTGCTTCGTGTGTGTGACTCGGGAAATTAAAGGTATTATTGGAACTCTATTGGCTCCGTTCATTTTACTTCCGCTATCCTTGCTCCTGGAGTCCATTTAGGTTGTTTTCTTATACTTATGCTTCTTCTCAAATATTCTACTATTCCTTTCCTTCCATTTGCATGTATAACTTCCGGGTATACCATTTTGAACAGCCTTGCCTTTGGATAGTTTAATAACCCATTGCAAATGGTGTTCCCAATTGATCAAATCATATTGCGTTCTTTGCATCCATTTCAACACTTTATCCCACACAACTTTAGTGAAAGAGAACTGAACAAACAAATGTTCTTTAGTCTCATTATGTAGTTGACATAGGCTGCACTTCTCATTTATCTCCAGCCACTATTTCAGGAGCCTGTCAACCGTTAATAGCTTTCCTTGTAATTGTAACCATGTAGTAAATCTTGCCTGTGGTCTTTCTTGGTTGGAATACATTAAATCTTTCCATACTACCTTCGGGTGATCTCCAAGTAGGTGACAGTATACCTTGTATCTTTAACTTGCCCAACTTCTTGTACTTGTGTAGCATAAGCTCTTACTTCTATGATCCTCCTAATCATCCAACAAGCTTGCTTTGGCACCTGCACATTGCTTATTTGTTGATCTTTTATGTAATAAGTGTGCACCTATCTAATCCACATTTTGTCTGCCTTATGTTCCAAGTCCCAATATTGTTTTACTATTGCAGCTTTGTTTCATATATTGATGTTGGTAATATTAAGCCCTCCCATATATTTTGGAGTACATACTTTCTCCCAAGCAACTAATGCTTTCCTTGTAATAGTGTCACTACTAGACAACAGAAAACTTCTACAATGTGCTTCAATTAACTTTACTACTTGTGAAGATAGTATGAATAGTTGTGCCCAATATGCTTGAATTCCAAAGATGACATTTTGTATGAGTTGCGCCCTTCCTGCATAAGATAGAGTCTTTGTTGTCCATAAAGTAATCTTGTGTGTGATTTTGTCGATGAGTGATTTCCATTGGGTAAAACTTATTTTCTAAGTAGATAGAGGAACTCCTAAATATTTGAAAGGAAATTCTCCTAAAGAGTATCCCAGGTGAGTAATAATCTGCATTGCTTGAGACACTCCTCCAAAATAAACTAAACTTTTGCTGAGATTAGCTTGTAGCCCTGAAGCTTTTGAAAATTTGTCAAAAGCCTGCTATTGACACTTAACAGCTTTCAACTTACCTACAGAGAATAATAATAAGCCATCTACAAAGTACATATGACTTATATTCAGCTTACTGCATCTTGGGTGGTATTGGAAGTCCTTCGTGTTTTTTAGTATGTTAAGCTGCCTGCTAAGGTGTCACGACCCAACTCCGTAGGCCACGACTGGGGTCCGATCTGGACCCCGTATATATATTTACCAGTTGTGGTCAAGTCGAACTATAAATAACATAATATTATGCATCAGAACCCTAATGGGTTATAACATTTCCATAAACTTGTAGCCTTTTTCATTTGCATCATATCGTGAAAGGGCGCGCAAGCCGACAAGGCTCCTATAACATAATAACACGTACCATATATCATATAGACCCAGCTGAACCAAACTGACATATACAACCCAAATATACATGTCTGTAGACCTCTAAAAATGTTAACGGCAACATATGGCGGGATAAGACCCCACCGTACCCCTGAATAAATAAAAGGGAGCCTCTTTCAGGTGAGCTGAGCGGAATCCTAAGCTGACGGACTCTCAAAACCTGTATCTGTACATGCGGACATGAAATGCAGCCCCCCCGAAGAAATGAGGTCAGTACGACATATGTACTGAGTATGTAAAATATAACATAGTACAACTGGAAGCATATCTGAAATAGAGAAGGAGGGGGTAAAATATCAAATCAGAAATTTGTACCTGTACCCTGTGAATCATAAAAGTATGCATGCTCAAATTATACAATATAGCCGGCCCTTTCAGGGATCCGGTGAATCATATCTGTAGGACCATCATAGGCCCGACATCATCACCACCTTATTACATCACATCATCATATATATACATACATACATGTCCCTCTAATGAGGGACTCGATGAGTATTTTATGTCATTGCATTATCATGTCCTCGTATAGTGTACCCAACCCTTTAGTGAGAGACTTAGTGAATAATGCAGTGAACTACACACATTTATGTACCCGGCACGGGACTCGGTGATAGAAGAATTACAGTATGCACGAGTAGAGTAGTGAGTAACCATATGCAATTTAAAACATTATCAAAGACTTGACTCTATAAGAAGATTAAGCTTTCGTCTGAGGACCCGAGTAGTAGTGTAGTCATCTCGAGTGCCCTCTAAATGCCATTAGGGGCTATATCAATTAGCATCTCGGGGACCCTAGACACGTACTAAAGTAATGCTAACCGCTTAAGGAATCCAAAATACTTGTTATCATATAGTCTTTAAGGCTTGGAGCCTGTACATTTGTTACCTCTTTAACATATAGAAGTTTCAAGGAAAATAGTTCAACTATTACACGAGTTCGATATCCAGAAGTAAATAGAAGATGCTTAAGAGTGGAAATACCTCAGAGATTGTATCATATTCTACTTACGTCTAAGACATGCCAAAAGAAGGAAGAAGATAAGCTTTACAGAGTCTATACTTTCCTTCATAGGGTTATTATGTACACATTTTGTACTTGGCCCATTATGGGGCTCGGTGAACAACCATGGCATCATAATCTCATTTTCATGCCAACTACCTCTCAGGAGAAAGGAAGGATAGGCTTACATACACTACCTCTTAACACGTGGAAGCCTTGAAAGGCAATACTCGACTCTTGTAGGGGTTCCAACATCAAGCAGTGGATGGGGATTAGGAGGCGTACTTGGAGTCATGGGAATGAAATTATCCCCCTATTTCATATACAACCCACTTAAGGCTAAGACATGACAAAAGAAAACAAGAATAGCTCTACATACTTATGCCATAAATATGCCAAGAGAAAGCTCCACATACCTCTTTCGGGTTACTCTTTGTCACGTTCTCCTCGTCGTCCTTTGAAACTATTCAACATGGAAGCAATACGAATATCAACAACCCTTGACTTTTCACCATCTTAAGTTACACCCAAGTATTCATAGAACTCATTTTCTCCTCGTCTTCTCGACTAGTTCTTTAGTTAGTTAAGGCGTTACCAAAAATCGGGTAGCATCTTCTCTATAACATGCCTTATCCGAATTCCCACTTACATCCCTAATCACTACAGCCAACCAAAAACAATAACCTGTAGCTCATATACACATAAAATATGGCAACATTACACAATACAAGCTTCAAACAATTTACTTAAAATTACGATATCAAAATAGGGTCTTTAATTTTTATTTCGTAAAACCTTTAACTATATGAAATGGGGGGGTTGTGTGGCTGCGACTAGAAGCACCCACGCCCTATTTCTACCATGTTTCAGCCCTGCAACACCCTACCACACACCTGCATCCGCGCACCACAAGCACAACATCTTACTTCAACTACAATTTAACTATAACGACTCTAATTTAAATTGCTTCTAACGTCAAGCATATTTATGGAATTTTCATATTTCCAGCCACCTACACGATGTGTAATACACTTCATAACAACACCATAAATCCCAAGTTGAAAGGAAAGACCTTACCTTACTCGAAATTGGCTAAAACTCGCCAAAACCCGCTTCAGAAACCTCTTGATGTGCTGAAATAGAGCGGACTATTTATGTCACCTCTTCGCTGCCCCAAATAGTGATTTTATGTTATTAAACACCATTATGTAACCATGGAATACCTTAAATAATTAATTCATGGAACGAAAGTCGGAGGCTTACCTTTTTGGGACCAAACCCGTAGCCCTCCTCTTCTTGCTCCTAACGTTTTTCTCTTCCAGTTTCTAAGTGTAGGGCTGAAGAAATGACTCCTTAGTCATCATCATCATATATATATATATATATATATATATATATATATACCTCCACTTGATCGAGGAACAACTTAGATAATTAATTCAAGGAGAAAAATTGGAACTCACCTTGGATTCTTGGCTGCCATAGGTACTCTCTTTTTCTCTCTCAAATTTTTCTAAGTTTTTCCTTGGCTAATGTTTAAGACCAGCTGAAAATAAGGCTTAGTAACTAATATATACACATACACCTCCTTAGGAGGTGAAACGTGTCAACCCCTAAGGGTGACACGTGTCCAGACCCCTATTGGGCCACGTATCCATGCCATACCTCCTAGGCTGCCACGTGTCCTTGGTGGGGCCCACCCCCAAGCAGGTGGGTCACCTACTTGACCCCAAGCATGTGGGTCACCTGCTGCCACATGTCACTTTCCCAAGCTGCCATGTGGCGCCTCCTCTTGCTCTTCGTGGGTTCGTAATCTCGTCTTACTTTAAGAATCCGTGTACTCCTTGCTACGTAAACTCGACTTGCATTCAAGTAGCTTAACTTCGTAAGACTTCTGAGTTGGTAGCTTCCGTAAGTAAGTCGAGTGGTACGACTCATTTTTTGTCCTCCCACTCCCCTCGAATTCTTATAACCTATTTCCAATCTTTTCTACCATGGGGTATCATATTCTCCATTCCTTAGAGTTGTGTGATAGTGTAGTAGATTATCCGACTCACTTGATAACTTCTAAGAAGCTTAAGAGACATTTCGAGCTCAAGAGTGTGGGGTGTAACATAAGGAATTCCATAGCTATAATATATACGCTCCAATTAAACCGTATTTCAATTAAACACCTCACCTATTAATAAAATGTTTTAATTTTGAAAGAAAAATTGCACATATTTTTATAATTGGGTCGCTAAGCATCAACAGGTTGAAACCCACAATCTGGGTTTTAAAGGAAATGGTTTAACAATACCATATCTGTAATTGCATAAGTAGTGTCTGAAGACGACGACATGTGCGCAAATTTACCCTACCTTATAAACATAGAGATGTTATTTTTCATAGACCTTCGGATCAAGTAAAAGTAATATCAAAAAGAAATGTGTAAAAAAAAATACAGTAGCGAAGAGAAGAAAACAGTAACCACAACAATTAGTAAGATAACTGAAATAAAGAAAATAACAAGTAATACTAAAATCGAAGAAATAAGATAGTAAGAGATTAATAATAATAATGTAGTATAGATTTATCTAAGTGCTAATCATGACAATGTCACTCCACGCAGAGCAACAAATTTTATTTAGAGGAGCAATTACTCACTAATCAATAAAATAGTTATTTCACTAGAGAAATATTTGGTAATAATTTAAACATCTATATATTATTAAAAGGAGAGGATACAACCACCACATTTAGCCAAGTGGCAGCCTATGAATTTAATATGTGTCATCTTAGGAAAATAATTAGTTAAATTAGGTAATAATTAACTTACTTTTAAATTTTTATACCTTTTTAATAAATTTAATTTCTGAATAAACACGTGTAATCTTAGGAAAATAATTAGTTACATTAGTTAAATTAGGTAATAATTAACTAACTTTTAAATTTTTATACCTTTTTAATAAATTTAATTTCTGAATAATGTTTTTATTTTAATTTTAAGTTTGATATTGTGACAATTTTTTTAAATTTTGATTTCATTTAAAAATATTTTCAAATATCTTTCATATTATATCACTATATTTTTTTTAAAAAAAAGTAAGCCATTAAAATGAAATATATCGTGTTTGTCACACAATTAAATAAGATACGATGTTAAAAACAAACTGCATAATATCCACAAATACCAAAAAAAATATAGTTTAATTTTTTGCTAGTTTCAAGTAACCCCCACTCACATTTCTTTTATTATATTTTTTTTTATAGAAAATAGAATTATATTTTTAAAAAAATTAGAAAGATAAAGGTAAAATTTGAATTAATAATTATGATTTTGGAGATGGTTACAACTTCCCCATTTTATCATGATTAAATTATTTAAAATTGTCTGCATTTTAGTTTGAGTTGAAATCCAACACTTTTATTGTGAAAATCCAACACTTTTATTGTAACGACCTGCTTTCGTCGTCAGGGATAGGCCAATGGGAAAGGATTTTGAGCCAGAAAACTTTGGGTAGTAACTTCGGCGAATTTGAGGCTAAGCCAGACTTGGACGAATTCTGAGTCAGGTGAAGTCTAGGGTGATCACGTGAATGATGGGAGATCAAATTTAAAATTTAATTGGACAGGTTGATAGCCAAGACGATACGGAGCATTTACGGCTTCGCAAAATCACATTCGGACTAGTAAAACTCTTGAAATCAAAGTTTGCGTGAAGGGTATATTTTAATACATCTTAGAAAAGGGGAGTGTTGTGAAAAGTGATCTTGGAGCACAAACTCCGATCTCTCTATTTCCGCATATCCCGCCAGAACGGGAATATTCCCATCAGAGCGGGGCCAGTCCCATCAGAGCAGGACAGTCGCGACTTAAGTCGTGAAAAAGACCAAAAATGATCTTTTCTACAACATTAACTTTCTAAAACCCCAAGAGGCGATCTAGAGCGATTTTCATTGATTTTCCACGGATTTTCACACTTAAGGTAAGGTTTTTACTTCCTAGATTCATACCTTGATTCTTAGAAACTAGAAGTATGGGTGATGATCATTGGGGAGGGTTTGAACTGAAAATCCATGGTGGAAAATAGCCATAGGGTAAGAGTAGGATCATGGGTTTGGCCTAATGAATGAAATTTTATTATATTTCTTGATAGTTAGACCATTGTATTGATCATTGATATGTATTTAATGTGTTTAGAACAAGAACGAAAAGAATGAACCTGAAAAGGGAAGGCTATTGCGTTGTAAGGTTCTGATAGCTTAAATTTAAGGTAGATGTTGGTCTAGTTTCCCGTATGTATTTCATATACTTGTTAAATTGCTTCATGATATGCATGTGTGTATGTGACTATGCAAACATGCTAGATTATGTGTAAAATGATCACTTGCTGACCTGTTATATTAATGAACCTATTCTTGGTGGTATAAATGTTGTAAACATTATATGTTCTTGTAATTGTGATATTTGGGATCGGGTGTCATGTTCCGACACATGTATGGATCGGGCGTCATATTTTGATACGTATTTGGATCGAGTGTCACGTTTTGACACATGCTTGGATCGGGTGTCACGTTTCGACACAAAGTTGATTATTTGTAGGTCCCTTGAGAGGACCCTAGTGTGAAATTAAAGCATGTGAAAGACATTAAGCTGTGATATTGAATGCGGTTGACTTATTCTGTATATGTATATGCTTATTGTGTTGAAATTTACTTGTCTATAATTCGCTTACTAGCTAACCGCGTGATCCTACTAGTACACCATAGTTTTGTGTACTCATACTATTCTTACTCTGCCTTTTTATTCAATATAGGGAATATTCAGCCAGTAGCAGAGAGACCTCGGTTGGAGGATTAGCAAATTGTTCAAAGTCTAAGGGTGAGCTATTATGTCATGCTGCCATGGACTTTTCTATTGTTGTTCTAGTCCTTTTCTCTTTCAGGACTAGATGTTTAGACAATATTTTGTTTATTACTAGTTTCTATTTGGAGTTATGCTCCTATTCTAGACTTGTTAGATTAGAGTTTTGGTACATTGACTTTCAGTCGAGTTTTGATATGTTGACTTTCAGTTCCTAAGGGTGTTTATTTCCGCACATTTGAGGTTATGACTAGTTAGTTTTCTGAGTTTACAGGAACTCAGTGCTTGTCTTGATTTAAACTGCTTTTGAAATCTTTAAACTTGTGCACAAATTGCAATTTATTATTGTTGGGCTATTGGAATGGTTCTCCCACTGGAATAAGTATTGTGGGTGTCAGTCACAGTGGGTTGGGGTCATGACAAAGTTGGTATCAGAGCCTAGGCTCATTGATATCATCATACCAAAATGAGTCAAGTAGAGTCTCGCAGAACAGTAGGAGACGTTTGTACTTTTCTTCGAGAGGCTATAGGATTTTAGGAAAAGTTTTACTATCTTCCTTCTTTCAGATTCCAATTGGTATTTGGTGATCCAAATTGGTATCTAATTGATTTCACTCTCTTGTCTGTAGATAGTTGACACGCATTATAATGGTGTCAGGCCAGTAGCTCCAATTGAGCCCGTGGAGAAGCCAGCCGTTCGAGGGTATGGTAGAGGGAGATGTAGGAGAGGTAGGTGAGGCAGGGGCAGAGGCAGAGGAAGCGCAACACCTGTCAGAGTAGAGGTCCCTGTTGATGAGGTACTGGTAGGTAAGGCCCCTCTTGCTCTCCAGAATGAGTTTGAGGGGGAGATGGAAGCTGAAGAGGAGCAGGAGCAGGCAGGACCAGAAGAGGGTGCCCAAGATGAGGCGGCTGGTATTCCCCCTCTGAATCCAATCTTGTCCTAGCAGATCATGGCATTCTTGAGTGGGCTAGCGGACATTGACACCATTCCCACTATACCCACAACACCAACTCCTATGGACCGTTCAGTTGCTGATGTAGTTCAGCCAAAAGATGCAGTGTTGGGTACAGATGTATTCTTCTGGCCCTTAATGGGTCCACTGATGACTGGTAGTGAGCATGACATGCTCACCAAGTTCCTCAAGCTCAAACCTCTTTTTTTCCAGGGTACTGAAAATGAGGATGCCTACGAATTTATTCTGGATTGCTATGAGAGGCTACACAAGCTGGCCATTGTGTATCAACATGAAGTAGAGTTTATGACTTTCCAGTTGCAAGGGGAGGCCAAGAAGTGGTGGAGGGCCTATGTGGAGTGTCGTTCTCCTGTCTTTCCCCACTCACTTGGGCTTAGTTCCAATCTTTATTTTTAGAGAAGTATGTGCCCCACACTTTGAGGGACAGGAAGAAGGACGGCTTTATGGCCCTTGAGTAGGGAGGGTTATCAATGACTACTTATGAGGCCAAGTTTCATGCACTGTCCAGGTAAGCTATTCAGCTGGTCACTACTGAGGAGGAGAGAATCAGGTTGTTTGTTAATAGGTTGGACCCGAGTTGCAGGTACTCTATGTACATATGACTTTGTCTGGTAGGAGCTTCAACGAAGTCATAGACTTTGTTAAGAAGGTTGAAGATGTTAGGAAGGATGGGCAAGCCAAGGTTTTGGCTAAAAGGCCCAAGAGTGCCGGTAACTTCTAAGGATCCTATTCTAGAGGGTCAGGCAGGTCAGTGATTGCTGTCCGGTCAATTCAGTTAGCACTGCTCGCTTCCACTGACAGTTTTTAGGTACTCCACAGCAGCATCAGTCCCATGAGGGTCAGGGAGCATCATTCCCACTCAGCCGCCCTCCTTTTAATCGTGGCTATTTTAACTATAGAGAGCCGGGACATATACGGAGGGAATGACCTTACCCCCGCGGGACAATTTCATCACCCTAGTAGGCCCGAGCAATGGTCCCGATAACTGGAGGGAACAGTGGCAAATGACATCCATAATGGATGAGGAGGAAATCTGAGAGGCCATGGGGGACGAGGTAGTAGTAGTGCAGGTCTGTCAGGATGACCGGGCTCAGTTTTATGCATTTTTGGGTAAAACTAGGGCAGAGGCGTCTAACGCAGTTGTCACAGGTACTATTCTTGTCTATGACCTAATGGCTACTATTTTATTTGATCCAAGTTCTACTTATTCTTATGTGTCTGTGAGGTATACCTTGGGTTTTGATGCATTGTGTGCTATGTTGGATGCCCCTGTTCATGTTTCTACCCCTGTTGGAGAGTCAGTCATAGTCACCCATGTGTATCGTTATTGTTCTATGGTGTTTATGAGATACCAGACTTGGGTGGACTTAGTGATCCTAGACATGACAGATTTTGACGTGATCTTAGGCATGACTTAGTTGTCCCCCTACTTTGCTGTACTTAATTGCATTACAAAGACTGTGGCTATAGAGATCCCGGGGAGGAAAAGGTTAGAGTGGGAAGGTATGTACAAGCCTAAGGCAACTAAGATCATATCCTTTCTCTAGGTTAGAAAAATGGTTGGGCAGGGCTATTTGGCCTATTTGGCCTATATTCGAAATATGAAAGTAGAGTCTCCTTCTATTGAGTCTATTCCAGTAGTGTGTGAATTTTTGGAGGTCTTTGCTTCAGACTTGCCTGGTATGCCTTCTGACAGAGACATACATTTCTGCATTGATTTAGAGACAGGTATCGTCCAATTTCCATTCCTCTCTACCGTATGGCTCTGGCGTAGTTAAAAGAGCTTAAGACTCAAATTCAGAGCTTCTTGACAAGGGGTCCATTCGTCTTAGTGCTTCCCCTTGGGGTGCTCCGGTATTGTTTGTCAAGAAAAAGAATGGTAGTATGAAAATATACATTGACTACCGATAGTTAAATAAGGTCACCATCAGAAATATGTACCCTTTGCCTCGTATTGATGACCTGTTTGAGCAGCTACAAGGTGCTTCAGTCTTCTCAAAGATTGATCTCAGGTTTGGGTATCATCAGTTGAAAGTTAAATCTGATGATGTGCCCAAAATAGCTTTTAGGACCAAGTATGGGCACTATGAGTTTTTAGCAATGTCCTTTGGGATGACCAATGAACCTGCAACTTTCATGAGTTTTATGAATGGGGTGTTCAAATCGTTCCTGAATTTGTTTGTGAGAGTGTTTATAGATGATATATTGGTGTATTCAAAGAGTGAACAGGAACATGCATATCATTTTCTAATTGTGTTGAGAGTTTTGGAAAGACAAAGGTTGTATGCAAAATTGTCTAAGTGTGAATTTTGGCTGCCTTCAGTTGCCTTTTTCGACCATGTTGTTTCAAAAGAAGGGGTAATGATGGACCCACAAAAAATTGAGGTAGTTAAGAATTGGGCTAGGCCTAGTTCTGTGAAAGAGGTTAGAAGTTTTGTGAGACTGGCCAGTTACTATTGCTGATTCGTGAAAAACTTTACTTCTATTACTACGCACTTGACTAGTTGACTAAAAAGAAAGTACCATTTGAGTAGACTAACCAGTGTGGAGAGAGCTTTCAAAGGCTAAAAACTCTCCTAACCACAACCCTAATTTTGACCTTGTCGGTCGAAGGTAAAGATTTTATTTTTTATTGTGATGCTTCACATTTCGATTTGGGTGCTGTGTTGATGCAGGATAAGAATGTGGTAGCATATGCTTCGCGACAATTAAAGGTGCATGAGAGGAACTACCCGACTCATGACTTGAAGTTGGCAGCGTAATGTTTGCACTAAAAATCTGGAGACATTATTTGTACGGTGTCAAATGTGAGGTTTTTACTGATCACTGCAGCTTACAACACGTATTCACCCAGAATGATTTGAATTTGAGACAATGAATGTGGATAGAGTTGCTTAAGGACTATGATGTCACGATCCAGTACCATCCAGGCAAGGCTAATATGGTGGCAGATGTATTAAGCCGGAAGCCGGTGAACATGGGTAGTCTAGCTTGTTTGGGGGCCCTTAAGAACCCCTGGCTAGAGAAATTCAGCCCTTAGAAGCCAGATTCATGAGGCTAGGCATCTCAGAGAAAGGTAGGATAATGGCGAATTGATCTAAGACCCACTTTCATAGAAAAGATCAAGGCCAAGCAGTGTAAGGATGTATACTGAAATGAAATTAGAGGGAAGGTGTTGATGGGCAAGGCTCCAGACTCAACACTAGATGCACTAGGGGTGCTCCATTTTAGGGGAAGGATTTGTGTTCCCCTTGTAGATGGACTAATTCAAAAGGTCCTGTTTGAATCTCATGGTTCACGATACTCTATTCACCCCGAAGTGACTAAAATGTATCAGGACTTGAAACGGCTATATTGGTGGCCGGGTATGAAGAAAGACATAGCCGAATATGTAGCCAAGTGTCAGAACTGCCAACATGTGAAGTATGAGCACCAAAAACCTGCAAGTTTGTTGCAAGGAATACTCATTCCTGAATGGAAGTGGGATAGAATAGCCATGAATTTCGTTATGGGACTTCCAAAGACTTTGGGAATAGTCCAGGTGCTGCTCCAAGATAGGTACCATAAAATCAAAACCCCTCATCGACTATTGGCTCAAGATTTTCGACAACTCGGTAATAGCACCATAGAGGATCAATTGTTCGCTCTTCTTCAAAGAGTGAGGGAGGGAAAGCATAACTCTATTTGTGTGGTGGATGACAGGTTAACGAAGTCAACACACTTTATTTCGATTTTTGACACCCAATTTTGACCGATCTATAACTACTTTTGGATTGCTATCTTACTAAATAGACATTTTTTAAAACTTATTCTTTTATTAAGTAAATGAGTTTATATTTAGTTTTACCCAGTAAACTGTATATTTTGTCAACATTTTGTTGTTGTTGTTATTGTTATTATTATTATTACTTTTATCTTTATTATTGATATTTTTAATTAGAAAATTAAAGTAACAAGCTTTGTACGTTCAAATATTTTTACATGTCTATTTTAGTATATATATTATATATGTGTGTATATTTTCTTTATATAAAAATTAAGTTTATAATTTAATATATATATATATATATATATATATATATATATATATATATATATATAGTTATAACTTGATAAAATTTTATGATTTTACTTATTCAATATATATATATATATATATTATGTTATTAATTAAATAGCAATCTATTCAATTTTTCTTCATTTTATTTTAAGCATAATTTTTTTTATCCAATTTATTTCAATTCTAGCCTAATTAAATTTAATATAATCTAAGTTTTAAATCCATCTTTCAATCACAACTGTCCTTGCATTTTGATCAATGACCACAACTAATTCTATTATTTTTCTACCTCTAGACATCCAAACCCTAATTTTTTTTTGATTCATCATCTTCCCAAAAGAGAAGAGGGATCCGCCACTTCCTCGTCTCTCCAACAAAAAAACTCACGCTGCCATTGTCTCCTCCACTGCCTCACTTCCTTCTCCGGCGAACCCTCTCCCTCACACGCTGCTCGCCGCCCGTCAAGAACCACCAACCTTCGCCGTCTCCTCTCCGCGCGAGCCGCTGTCCAGAGAAGAAAGCAGCAACCACCCGTCACCGGCGAACAGCGAGCTCCGAGCTCGCACGATGAACAAAAGCCCACGTTGATCCACCATCAGCAGCCCCTGCTTCTTCTTCCTCTTCCTCTCCACCGCTGCAACAGCAACTTCGACGAACACACCGAACAAGCTGCAACGACGAACAGCAACCTGCAAGCGGCCATGGCTGCGCTGTTTCTCCTTCAATCAGCAGCTCCTCTGCAACCTACAACCAACAGCAACACCAACGCAGCAACATCACCCAACAGCTGCAACAGCAAAACCTCCAACCAGTCAGCGCCGCCCTCCGTGTTCTCTCGTCAAAGCCGACGAGCAACACAAACAAAGAGCATCGATGCTCCAGTCAAATTTCGGCCAAGGATTCTAGGATAAATCGACAAAGGTGAGGACGAGGCTTTAATGGATTCTTAAGATCCGACCTTGTTATGGTTACTAAGACTCATATTTGGCACGTATTTTTTTTTTAACAGATCTAAAGTTCATACTCCGTATAGAATTATTGTACTAATGTTAGTCTGATCATATTTCTTTATTCATGATTCTTAATATTTGTTACTGAAACTTCGTTTCCAGAACCGTATGTAGTTGGTTTGTGTTACTTGCATGAGGCAAATTTTTTGTCATTTGTGTTAAAATTGTTAACTACAGGTTGTTCAAATATATGCCCTCTATAATTTATTTTTAGCAAGAACCTCGATATTGGCTGATAACAGTAATACAGACCTGTTCATATCTTTTTTTTTTAGAAGATCCTTAATTAACTTGTTGAATCTTCATGTGTGTCTAATTAGCTTTCTATTAATTTTGGCATGGAATTAATCATCTCTAGCATATATTGCTCTCTTAGTTGATTCTGTAGATTATCAAATCTGATTTGTTGACTGATCGACACTTCAAAAATTGGGAGGGGCCAATCTGATAAACCTCCCCAACATCTTCTGCTCTTCTGTAGTCATAACTGGCCTAGCTACCATATGCTGAACAACTGTGGGGATGATGTCCGTTGTGGAAATGGGTTAAAATGGCACTTTGGTGTAAGTATAATTTTGCACTTTTGATACCTAAATACATATTCTTCATTTTGAGCATTTTTATGATGTGTTAGTTGATTTTTTGTTCTGTTCAAATGAATGTTTCAATAGTCCACTAAATATGTGATCCATCATGTTCCTTTAAATGTCTGTTATTACTTGATTACTCTGGTTAATTATGATATGTAATTCATTGATTTTAGCCTGTTTCATCTTGTGTATCCAACATAATTAGAATATAAGTTGATTTGTTGTTTTGGTACGCTTGCTTTTGGGAAGTAACTATAGTAATCAACATTTTTCTTGATCCGCTAACATGTAGTAATCATGTTGGCATTTAGCATAATTAATCTTGCCCCTTTATTAAAATTTAAATAAAGTTAGTACCACACTATTTTTAAATAAAGTTTAAAATAATTTGGTTACTTTAATTATTTGGAGGGATTTACATGTCTACTACTTACGTAATAGACTTTGGCCTTAAATTTCAGCTTTCCTTATTTTCAAGTAACTTGTTGTTGCAGTTTAAACAAATTCTTATTTTTGGGTTTTATGGTAGCCTTTGTTTTTGTTTTTTTATTTTTACTTAATCTTTATTCATTTAAGAAAATAATTATTTTACATTTATTGAGAAGGTCCTCTCTTGCCATAATTTTAGGTCTTTATTTAGTTGTGTTTCTTGACTTTTTCACCAATTTTTGAATTATTTGACCAAACCCTTGAAATCGAAGTTTGCATGAGAGGTATATTTTAATACATCTTTGAAAGGGGGTGTGTTGAGAAATGGGGGCTTGGAGCACAAACTCTAAGCTTACTATTTCCGCATATCCTGCCAGAGCGGGATCTGTCCTGCTAGAGCGGGGTTGCCAGAGCAGGATTTGTCTCGCCAGAGCGGGACAGTCGCGACTTAAATCGTGAAAAAGACCAGAAACGGTCTTTTCTGCAACAATCAATTTCTAAAACCCCAAGAGGCGACCTAAGGAGATTTCCATTGATTTTCCACGGATTTTCACGCTTAAGGTAAGTTTTTTACTCTAGATTCATACTTTAATTCTTAAAAACTAGAAGTATGGGTGGTAATCATTGGGGGAGGGTTTGAACTGAAAATCTATGGTGAAAAATAGCCCTAGGGTAAGGTTAGGATCATGGGTTTGGCCTAGGGAGTGAAATTGTATTATATTTCTTGATAGTTAGGCCATTTTATTGATCCTTGATATGTATTTGATGTTTTCTAGACCAAGAACGAGAAGAACGAATCCAGAAAGGGAAGACTCTTGCATTGTAAGGTTGTGAAAGCTTGAATTTGAGGTAAGTGATGGTCTAGTTTCCCGTATGTGTTTCATATACTTGCTAAATTGCTTCATTATATGCATGTGTGTATATGAATAGGGAAACATGCTAGTGGAGATGCAATTTGGAGAACTTTATCTTCGGCTATAAGATCTAAGGGGGACATTGTCTTAACAGTTGCGTCTAGCGTAATTGCATCTCTTTTATTACCGGGAGGCCATAAAGATCATTCAAAATTTGCAATACCATTAATTGCAACTGAAGATTCAACATGTAACATAAAACAAGGCAGTCCTCTTTCAAATTTGATTATAAAGACAAAGTTAATTATTTGGGATAAGACACCTATGATGCATAGATATTGTTTTGAAGCTCTTGACAAAACTCTAAGAGATATTCTTAGATTTCAAGATGCTTCCAATTTGGATCGGTCATTTGGAGGTAAAACAATTGTTCTTGGTGGTGATTTCAGATAAATTCATCCAGTCATTCCAAAAGAAAATAGGCAAGATGTTGTTAATGCTACTCTTAATTCTTCATATTTATGGACTAGCTGTCAAGTCTTAAAGCTAACCAAAATTATGAGGTTAGAAGAAAATCATGCGGATTCAGATTTGGAGGATTTGAGAGAATTTGCTGATGGTAAAATTGGTAATTCAGTTGATGGTATTGAAAAAGTTCGCATCCCCGATGATCTTCTAATTGAGAATTGTGATGATCCAATTTCTGCAATTGTGAAAAGTACATATCCAGTTTTGTTTAGTCATTTTAATGATATAACATATCTACAAAAAGAGGAATTCTTGCTCCCACTCTTGACATGGTTGAATCAATCAATGAACACATGATTTCACTCGATCAAAGTGAAGGAACAACATTCTTCAGTTTTGATACCATTTGCAAGTCCGATGATGCATTCACAGGTTTGGAACGAGTACATACTACAGAATACCTAAACACTATTAAGTGCTTTGGAATTTCAAATTATATCATCACTTTAAAAGTTGGTGTACCGGTGATGTTATTGAGAAATATAGATCAATCTTCAAGGCTATGTAATGGAACAAGATTAATTATCACTAGACTTGGAAATCGGATTATCGAAGCAAAAGTTTTGTCAGGTAATATGATTGGACAAAAGGTGTTCATACCAAGAATGTCGTTGACTCCATCTGATGTAAGAATACCATTCAAGTTTCAACGAAGGCAATTTTCTATAGTTGCATTTTTTGCCATGACTATAAATAAAAGTCAAAGGACAATCATTGTCTCATGTTGGGTTATATTTGAAGAAATCAGTATTCACACATGATCAACTATATTGGGTTATATTTGAAGAAATCAGTGTTCACACATGATCAACTATATGTTGCATTATCACGGATTACAAAAAGAAAGGGATTAAAAATTTTGATTTATGATGATGAAGGAATAATTTCAAGAGAAGCAACAAATGTAGTGTACAAAGAAGTTTTTCAAAATGTACATGGTGAATGAAAGCAAATGTGATCTTAAATTTCAAATTTTATATGCTAATATATTATTTGTTTTCTGATACAACATCATGGAAATAAGCTTCAAAAGAATTTATCACGAACTTCATTTGGTAAGGATATCAGTGTACTCAAATTGTTAATTTTCTTTTTCATGTAGCTATTTATTGAATTATATATTATCATTATTAATCAATTATTGTAATTATGAAACAGGAAGATTGTTATTGCTGGAGTATCTCAAATTTTGAATTGTTACAACTTGATAGATGATGGTTATATTTGAGTTGCATGATGTTTTAAAAATAAGTTGGAACAAGATGAAACATTTAGATCGAGTATATTTTCTTATTATGTTGTAGCAAGTGTACTTTCTTTACATTTTGTAAAAATTATTATATTATCGTGTTGTAGAAATAGACTTCCTTTACATTTTGTAAAAGTTTATTTTCTTATCATTGCGGGAGCTTTAGTGCACCGGTCTGCCCTTTTTTTTATGTATTAATTGTGATTTATTTACATTTTGAACAAGTTATTATCTGCTCATATTGTATAAAGTACACTTTTTTAAAATATTGATTTTCATATCATATGGTAAAAAGGACTTACTTATTGTATAAAGTACACTTTTTTAAAATATTGATTTTCATATCATATGGTAAAAAGGACTTACTTTTTACTTTGTAAATTATATTTCTTATCATGTTATAGAAATGTATTTTCTTTATATTTTGTAAAGTATATTTCTTTATTTGTAAAAATATTGTACAAAGGGTATTCATAAGTTTCTTCTATAGATATTATTCTAGCTCACTCATTGACAAGTTGTGCATTTTTTTCCTTAAAGGATGTTTGGCTAAATTAATTTTTTTTGTTAAGAATGCCCTTGAGAGTTTATCTAAATATAGTTCATATGTCCAGTTCTATAATGAGTTATTCAATTTAATAATGTTAAGATATTCATAAATAAGTTGAGGGTGTATTGTGGTTAGGCTTCACATAATTATATGTTGATTGACTATGGATTTAGGGAGTCATTGAGTAGATATTGGTCCATTGTTGTAGGATTATTATTTATGAATAGGGTGCTTGATGATATCTATTACAAGTTAATAGATACTTACCGTTCATCACAAATAAGACTTTCATAATCATTAATCATACTACAAAATTAAATGTGATAAATTCTTTATGAGAATATATGTCTTCAATTTTTTATGAAGACTATTTTTTATAATTAAATTAACTCAGAATTCTCCGCGCAACGTGCGGGTACGTATATTAGTTTATATTAACACTGACAAAATCTCTGATAATACATCATACCTAAACAATCTGTTCTTACAACCACGTCGAATTCAAGCAACAGTAAAGAGTTATGTCATGAAAACATGAAAAGAGACATTCTCACAACAAGTACTTCAGTTGTGTCTTGTCACAATCCTAATGTAGATTAGCCATAAGCTTCTTTGACATGATCTGGTGAAAGATCTTTTCTTCTTCGTCACATCCTTCCATCTTCTTTGCATTTCGATCAGCAAAACACAATCCCCGTTCAAAATGCAAATGATATAATCCAGGAAAGCATAACTGAGATGATCATATCATAGTCGCATTAGCCAAGACCTGTAACTATAGTTATCTGAATCCAAGCTGTCCTGTTTTCATTTGATATAAATGTTATTATAATGACTAATAAAGATGATCTGGAACTTATAGAGCAGAGTAAACTAATTGAACGTGAAGGAAAAAGAGAGGTGGAAAGAGAAGGTAAAGATTAAAAAGTTTTCACAGAAAAGATCTCGATGTTTTTGTTTTCCTTTAAGGGGAAGTAGTTGGAAAGTACAATGGTTAAAGACAAACAATCGAGAACTTACTGGTGCTTTCTACTTGCTGACATTAGAATATTAAGTTTTCGGTGACATTCAGCCTAGTAACAAGGGTTAAATTAACCAGCAATCTTTGACCTAATTCGAAGCTCGGGGTCCAAGGTGGTTGTCTTACCCTCATCACAGTGCAGTCTCACATTTTCCATCAAAATTCTCAAATTTCATCTGCTTCACCATGTTCTATGAAATTATTTCCAGACCGATTGGTGTCTGTCATAGTTTCTTCATGGATCCATGTGCTTGTACCATTCTCAAGGCCTTGAGTACCTACACATCTTAGAAGAATTTGAGAAGGTTTTTAGCATTTCTGAGTTGCATTGCTACACTGCTAGTCCATGCTATTGTTCCTGAAGTTCAAGAGAGCAGCATTAACTCATTTCTGTTTTCTTCACAGGTAAAATCATAAATGTCAGAATGTGGCACCAAGTAACATTATTTACGTCAATAATGAGGAACCAACCCAACACAAAATCTGGATATACACAAGACAGGGGAAAACAAAGTGGCCTTTTCACTTTATGGTTGATCTTCGAGCAGAAGTATGCCTTTTAAGAACTGTAATAACTCCTTTATGGGAGATTATGTGAGAGAGTTCGACCCACATTGTTAGAAATATAAACACGAAGCAATCATGTCCGATATTACTAAAAAGATTGCACATAACAAGACGTGTGTATCTGTCCTGAGCATGAAGAGAAAATGTGGAGTAGAAAATGTTACACGCTCTTTAAACACAGAAGGTAGAGCTCAAGGTACTTAAAATTTAGGGACAAAATACAAATTTTCTTTCATATGGTAGGAACTACGTACACAGTCGCTACTATGAATATTTGCAGTTTCAGAACATGAAATGTAGATAAAATATTGAGACTACAGTCTTTCAGCATAAAGGTCCCTTCAGCTTATACCTGGATGCTTCCCGACAGAATCTGCAAGATAGTCTTGATTTTCTACAAGTGCAAAAATCATCAGCAATTGACACCAGTATTTCCAGAACCTCTGGCCATTATGCTATCACTCATGTGCTATTCAGAGAGGCAGAGACCATGAGAGTAACCTGGTTCTAACCATGAGTTAGAAAGCAATTAAATAGTCAAAACCAGCCTTATAAGGCAAAAAAAAACCTCTAATCCATTGGATGGATGACTGCATATATAAAAGATGCTTGTGTATATGCCAACAACCAATTTTGGTAGGAAAACATGCATCATCCAATCCCAACAATGTCCAACATGATAGTCAAATCCAGAATGATTTCACGTTACCACAGATAATTTAAACGAGTCTTTGATAGTTAAACCATTGCATTTATGGGAAATTATTTTTGCACTACCAGTAGTCTCCACAGGAACAAGAACCATTGCGAAAATGATGGAACCGATTTGTGTCTCTCAAGATGATTTCCCTGTCCACCACCTTTGAAACAAACTTAAACGCAGTATGGCAATCACCACAAACTCTGATATTCTTCTTTATACGGATAGGGGACCCAGGTGGAGAATTGAGAAGTGCAAATGCTAACGCAAGTCGTTCACTATGGTACTGCAACCTCTCTTCCCTCTCCTGCTGATCCGTAAACCAAAGCACGTGGCTAGCGTCTGGCACATAGCCAATTTCCTTAATTTTATCAGTTATCTTCTCCCACATATTGCGGATCTCCTCTCTCTGTGGATGGGCATCATCATTTGCTACAAACATATGAACAGCATTCTCAATCTCCACCCAACTACAAGCAGGTTCTTTCTTAACTCCACTCTGGTTCATCATTTTTCTAACTCTTGCAGCATCACTTCTCCTACCAGCAGAGGCATAGATGTTGGACAGCAAAATGTGTGGCCCTGAATCATGTGGATCAAGTTCAAACACACGTTCAGCTGCATAAACACCCAACTCTAAATTTTTATGCATCCTACAAGCTCCAAGCAAAGCTTTCCAAACGGCTGCATTTGGTTCAATTGACATTTCATTAATGAACTTTTCAGCACGGCCAAGTTGACCTGATCGACCAAATAGATCAATAATGGTCACATAATGTGAAATATTAGGTTCTATTTTAAATTTCTTCATCAATTCAAAATAATGCATTCCTTTGTCTAGAAGCCCAGCATGACTGCAAGCTGTGAGAGCACAAAGAAAAGTCACTTCATTAGGTTCAGGTCCTATCCTACGCATTTCCTCAAAGCACTCTACGGTTTCTTTTCCAAGTCCATGTTGAGCATAGGCGGTAAGCATCGAGTTCCAAGAGACCACATCCTTTTTCACTAACCGATCAAAAACCTTTCGGGCATCATCAATGCTACCAGACTTAGCATACATATCAAGCAGAGTATTCCCAATAAAAGCAATAAGTTCTAACCCTGATTTGATCATATGCACATGCACCCATTTCCCGGGCTCTAGAGCTCCAATGCTTGCACAGGCTGCATAAACACTAGAAAACGTAAAGTGGGTAGGCTGAAAACCGCCTCTTTTCATCTCAGAGAAAAGCCTCACAGCAATTTCTCCCTCACTTTTCCTTGCATACCCAGCAATCAAACCATTCCAAGATACCTCATTCTTGCAACTTAACTTGTCAAACACAATCTTCCCTTCATCCATTAGTCCACACCTTGCATACATATCCACAAGAGCACTCCCAACATAAACATTCTCTTCATATCCACACTTCACACATGTCCCATGTAGTTGCCTACCCGTTTCGCCACTCTCCAACGCTCCAGCAGCCTTGAGAACACTCCCAAACGTAAACTGGTTCGGCATAAACCCAATCCTCAGCATCCCAGTAAACAAAAGCAACGCCTCCTTAGCACCTTCATTCTGCGAATACCCAGTAATCAACGCAGTCCAAGAAACCATATCTCTTTCAGGCATTTCATCAAACACCTTGCGAGCATCAGCCATACTCTCACACTTCGCATACATATTAATCAACATGTTATTCGGAACAGTATAATGTCTAAACCTCGATCTCAAGAAGTGTTCATGAACCACTTTGCCTTCTTTCAGCCGTTTCCATTCTGTACATTTCTTCAGAAGCTGGTTGTACAAACTGGCATCTGGTTCCATTGCCCCATTGTCAATAAGATATAGTACTAAAAGCTCCCCATTTGGAGCCTTTTTGAGAAGATCTTTGTCTTGTAGAACTCCCATAGATGAACCAAGTAATTTGCGTACCCCTTCTGGATCTGATTCTAAACTTGCTACTGCACATGATGTAGAGAAAAATTGGCGAGCTATGGGAATGATTGAATTGAAAATTGATCGATTTGTCACGTGTATAGCCTTTGTCATCTCTCTCACCTGCAGCTAGCTCTCTGAGGTGCAATTGTAGTGAATTGTTCTAATTAATCATATTGAATTATTAAGTGCGGTTTTCTTTCTTATTTTATAATCACTCGTATGAATGAGTTCATGGATTGAGGCCAATTTTATTACTAACCGTCAACCATCCATACGATTATCAATTATTACCATCCAGGGGCGGACCTACCTTGTGCCGAGGGAGTTCATCCGAACCCATTTCGGCGGAAAATTATACTATTTATACATAATTAAAATAATTTTTTATGTGTATAAAATAGATGTCGAACCCCCTTCGACTAGCTCGTGTGTCTACTTATTTAGATTTTGAACCCCCTTATTTAAAATCCTGAGTCCGTCACTGTTACCATCCATGATCATAATCCATAACCATCATCCTTAATTACAATTATTATTATCGTCAATCATCATAATCAACAACCAACAATCATATTATAAAAAATAATATTATGTTAATATATTACTAAATTAATTAGTGGTTTATGTAACATTTGTATTTATTAAATTTTAAATATAAATAGGTTATATACTGTCAAATATTAAATTAAAAAAACATCTTAATGAAGTAGTATTTAGATCCTAACAAATATTTTAATATTAAGATATGTATTCAAATTCAAACACATTGATCTTCATAAAAAAAAAAAAAAAGCCTAAATAAAACCGGTAAATATTGACTTACCTCATGCACGCAATTTCAAGTTTTCTTATTACCTTTTTTTGTTTTATTTCAAAAATAATTATTAAAATAGTCGTTAATGTATAAGCTTTGGTTTCAGTTGATCTTTAATGTATAAATATAACAAAAATAATTTTCAATATATTTAAAAAGGTGATGATTCTTAAATCTTAATCATAATATAGGTAAAAATAATTGAGTGAAGAGAATATTTATGTATTATCCAAAAAATAGGATTTTAGAATTTGGTCTTCACCCCTTCCAACAAAAAGAATTAGAAAGAGAGGTGAAAACTATAGGGACCACCGATTTAAGAGTTGTAACAGAATTAGAGTAAATGACGGTCGACCGTCCACGTGTCCGTTCGCTCTGAAGGTATCAACTGTCTTCCGTTTTAAATCCTTCCCTCCATTCCCTCCTCTCCCACTATCCGTTGTCTCTTTCTCTTTTTGGGTCTCCGCTTGGTACATTTTCCTTTACATTCCATTATTTCACCACTCATAATTTCCCTTCCAATCCCTCTCACATTTTTTTTCCTCCTCCTGAGTGCTGATTATTTCCCTATCCATCCATGCTTACCTATCAGATTTTGTATCACTTAATTGATCCGTTTTTTTGTGTGTGTATATAGTGCATGATAATGTATGTTAATTTCCGAAACGAGCCTGTTTATGCATTGTCTGATCATGATTATGGATTTATGAATAGAATTATAAGTAAACACAAGTTATTCATTATACAGGTTCAGGTTCAGCTGTAGTTCTATTGAGGCTTTCAGATTTTGGGTTGAATTAATTGATAAAGTATGAATGTATGTTTCTATATGTGTGTGTGTGTTCATACCTATATATATATACATAAATGGATTTATATGTATGTTAATTGGAAACGATCCTGTTTGAAGATTTATGTGTATATAGCTGTAGAATTATATCTTCATTATACAGGTTTAATTGTAAGTTTCAATCGGTTAAGATGCTAGCTAGGACGTAAGTTTTCATTCGTTTTAGTCTTTCGGATTTGTATGAATGGTTATATGCGTTTTTGTGCATGATAATGTCTATATCTAGATCTGTTAACTGATTGTGTGGTAGAGTGAGTGTGCATGTGTATTCTGGAATGAGCTAGCATGTTTAAGCATCTGAGTTTGATTATGGATTTAGGAGATTATCATGAATATAGATATAGAATTATACATAGAAGATTTTCATTATAGTACATGTTTAATTGTAATTTTCAGTTGGTTAAGATCACTGGTAAATACCTGAATCTATATGAGTAAGCATCTGCATAACCTATGTGTATGTGTTTAATGCATGATGATTGTGAATGTATGATAATTATGAATGTACGTGTGGATTTATATGGTGCGTGTTTGATCGTGAATATTGATGGCTATATGAGTGAATGTATATTCTGATGATGATTATGGATATTCAATACGAGATATTTTTGAACAGAAATTGAACTGAAGAGAGGGAGAAACGGAAAGGAGCTGGAAGAGAGCGGTGGTGTCGAAGCCAAAACTACATTCAGTTAGCTAAGCTACCGACAGCACTGATTAGGAGAGGACAAAAATTAGGATGACGAATCCGGCGAGACCGGCGGAGGGAATGGACCCCCAAATACCGGTCGGGGGCGCAGGGCCCTCGTCACTGACTAGGCGGCCGTCACGAAGCGCCGCCACCACTACCTTCTCTATGGAGGTGTTTGACAACGAGGTTGTTCCCTCTTCTCTCCAGTCCATTGCACCAATCCTTCGCGTCGCCAGAGAGATCCAAAATGAACGCCCTCGCGTCGCGTATCTTTGTATGTCTTTGTCTTCTCCTACCATTACATACACATTAATCTCTGCAATTTCTCATTTCCCCCTCTTTTTTCTGTTTTGTTTCGTTGTTACAGGTCGGTTCTATGCGTTTGAGAAGGCGCATAGATTGGACCCCACCTCAGGTGGACGTGGTGTTCGGCAATTCAAAACCAATCTCTTCCAACGTTTAGAGCGTGTACGTATGATTTGATTTTTTTATTTTTCTCTTTATATAATGTTCCTTTTTCCCCTTATGACTTAAGTATTTGTTTTAAAATTAGAATTACTTAAACTCGAGGGAGTAAATCAAGCGTTAGACATTGGGCAATCTGGATGTTATATTGGGCAAAGAGAGACATTAAACCGGTTAGCCTCAGTTATTTAATAAGTTCCTCGGTTTGATGGGGAAAATTTTACTTAGGGCAGCTAGTTTTCAATGGAATTTATCAGTTAAAGATAGAGAGAGAACTTTTTCAGAATATTAAGGCGGGGGTACGTGCAACAAAGCATATTTTTTTAGATTCAAAGCATTGTAGTTTTATAACCATCAATTTCCGGTAGAGCTCGGTTGAGTCAATTGTTTAGGAGGTTCCAATATTCCCAACAAAGTTCCTTTGTGCCCAATCGTTAAGTATAGGGGTTAACTAAAGGAATTGCTTTCATTCAGGACAATAAGTCGAGTCTTGCTTCTCGTGTGAAAAAGACTGATGCACGGGAAATTGAGAGCTTTTACAAGCAATATTATGAGCAGTATGTCGTGTCTCTTAACAAGGGAGAACAAGCAGACAGGTAACTGTAACTCTCTCGGTATCATAAATATCCTCTTTTTAAATTTGTTGCCGTGGCTTGGTACTAATTGGTGCAGGATTCTTTAATCTTTTGAGAACAGAGCTCAGCTCGGCAAAGCATATCAGACTGCTGGTGTGCTTTTTGAAGTTCTTTGTGCTGTTAATAAGTCTGAAAAAGTTGAAGAAGTTGCTCCTGAGGTCAGCACTAATATTAAAACTTAGGTGCACAATTACGAATGTTCCACCTAGATGTCAACTTTTCTGGCATTCACTGGAGGATTCTATGCAAGAATTTAATGACATGAATTATTGAACAGATCATTGCCGCAGCAAATGATGTTCAGGCCAAAAAGGAAATATATGCCCCCTATAATATTCTCCCCCTGGATTCGGCTGGAGCATCCCAGTCCATTATGCAACTTGAGGAGGTACTACATAAACTCATAATTACAGAAGTATAGGCACATGTAGTTTGAAATAGTACGTCAAGATCTTTAGCTTTTCCTTTAAAACTCCTCACCAGGTTAAAGCAGCCGTTTCTGCTCTCTCAAATACACGTGGGTTAAATTGGCCAGCTTCATTTGAACAGCAGAGGCAGAAAACAGGGGATCTGGATGTTCTAGATTGGCTAAGGGCAATGTTTGGGTTTCAGGTAACAGTTCCTACTTCAAAGAATGAGATTATAATTGCTTGAATCTCTACTCAGATCTTTGGTCAGAATGAGAAATTGTTAACCTCTGTGTGCTGTCTGCAGAGGGATAACGTAAGAAACCAGAGGGAGAATCTGAGTTTGCTCCTTGCGAATATTCATATAAGGCTAATCCCCAAGGCTGAGCCACTTAACAAGGCATGTATCACATATAGCTAACTCATGTGTTCTCTATTCCCCATTATACTCAATATGTGATATCTGATGCTCCTAGGATTTCTTATTCATTTTGCCTTGGATTAAACTAGACCTTTTAGTTTAGTCCTCAAGTGCATGCTTTGAATTACTTAATTTTCTTATCAGTCTCCTTCTGAATTGATTACCTAGAATCTTGAGCAAATGCATTTTTTTATTTGTCTGGATTTATTAATAGCAAGAAAGCAAGGCTATACAAGAAAGTGACAAAATCAAAATCTGTTCTTATAAACTATTGTTTCCAATGTAGCTTGACAATCGAGCTGTGGATGCTCTAATGAACAAGTTGTTCAAAAACTACAAAACATGGTGCAAGTACTTGGGAAAAAAACACAGTTTACGGTAAGATATTGGCAATACATATACTTTCTTTCAAGTGGACATTCTCTTATATGCTTTTGCTCTTTCGGCTTTTAGAAGTGTATAAACCTTAAATATTGAGAGACATTTTTAAGCAACAAACTTATTGCATTTAGGCTCCCTCAAGCCCAACAAGAAGCACAACAGAGAAAGATACTTTACATGGGCCTTTACCTTCTAATCTGGGGTGAAGCAGCTAATGTTCGCTTTATGCCAGAGTGTCTATGTTACATCTTCCATAATGTGAGTGGTTCATTAATCTTCTTTTATATCACCACTACTAGTCTATAGATGTCAAAATTATACACCTCCAATAACACACATTTGCAGAGGAATCCTTCCTTTAATGCGAAAATAACTTCTACATTGTTGTCGCAGATGGCATATGAACTCCATGGCCTCTTAGCAGGAAATGTGAGCATTGTCACTGGAGAAAATATCAAGCCTTCTTATGGTGGGGATGATGAATCATTCCTGCGAAAGGTCATTACTCCCATTTATCGTGTGATTGATAAGGTAATACGTCTCATATATCTGCATTTTCTTCCAATTCAATTTTCCTTTTTATGAATGTTTGCAACATGATTTGCTCTTCCAGGAAGCCAAAAAAAGCAAAAATGGAAAAGCACCGTACTCAAATTGGTGCAATTATGATGATCTGAATGAATATTTCTGGTACTTGGTTAATTAGAACAATAACTTCAGTACTGTGTTATAGAAATAACAACATGACAAATGGTTTCATATGTAATCGCTGAATTTGATATACGTTGTCAGGTCACAAGATTGCTTTTCTTTAGGTTGGCCAATGCGTGATGATGGTGACTTCTTCAAGTCAACACGTGACACCACACAAGTATGACTTGTACTTTCATCGAAAGTTTCTTCTTCTATCAGCAGAAGAGTTGTTTACCTAACGACTGCTATTACAGGGAAAAGGAGCTGCTAATAAAAAGCCCGGAAAAATGGGAAAATCATACTTTGTTGAGACCCGGTCATTTTGGCATATCTTCCGAAGTTATGACCGCCTTTGGACCTTTTTTCTTTTAGCTTTGCAGGTGGAAATTTCAAACTGTGTTAATTACTATATACTATTGTTTCTTTGCTCCTTATAGCTTACTTGTTCCGTTTTGGGCCATTTTTGGAATGTACTTTTGCAGGCCATGGTCATATTTGCATGGAGTGGCATTCCTGTGTTGGATATATTTAAGAAGGATTCTTTATACAACTTGTCTAGTATTTTCATAACGGCAGCTATTCTTCGCTTTCTCCAAAGTACGTAAATCTATGAATATCTTTGAAATTATATTAATATCTCGTAAGATTTTCTACTCTTATTGTTTTCATTTTACATATTAATTAGTAGCAGTTTAGTAGAAAAATAACCATCCCTTGTTTTTTACATTAGGTATGCTGGACCTTATTCTTAACTTTCCGGGCTATCATAGATGGAAGTTCACAGATGTACTGAGGAATGTTCTGAAGATAGTTGTCAGTCTTGCATGGTGTATCATCCTCCCACTATTTTATCTCCAAGAAAGCAACTCAGAGCTACTTACGAAGATCCGAAGTTCCCTGACATTTCTAGACAAGATGAAGGGCATTCCTCCTCTGTACCTAATGGCAGTGGCTGTGTATCTACTACCCAATTTACTTACTACAGCTTTGTTTATTTTCCCAATGCTCCGTCGATGGATTGAGAACTCGGATTGGCTTGTTGTAAGGTTCCTTCTGTGGTGGTCACAGGTAATAACAAAAAGCCTTCTGACCCACGAAAATGCATTCGCTTAGTTTCTTACGAACATTTTATTTTCCTTTGTTGTAAGTCTAGAAAGCTTACGTGCTATTGGCAGTTAATCAATCTCTTGAGCTGAAATCAAATTCTTTATGTATTCTATGCTTCTGCTTCTTCCTTCACCAAATCTGGACTTTATTGTGTTTTTTTTTGTTATAACCACCGATAATACATCAGACTTTTTGTTTTTTTGAGTCCCTTTACGAATTGTGAAGATCTTCTACATATGAAATAATGCACATTATTTTAAAAGTATTTTAAGATTTACACTAACGTATCCCATGCTTTTAAAAAACAATGGCTGGATGATCATAAATCCTGGGAAAAGAAAAGAGGTAAAATAGTTTAGATATCAAGGGCGCAACTTGAATGAATCTATGCAAAACTTTATAAGGTTTCGAATTTTAGGTGAACTAAGCTCGTTTGAGTTTCTTTCTACTCTGATCATATGGTTTAGCATTTGCAAAAGTAGGTTAGAGTTCATCCAGTAATCTGTTTCAATAAGACAACAGCTCATACATTTTGTCCATTCATCAGGCTACTATGTATTTATATGCCAATATTTTATTTTCTATAGCAAACATTATTAACTGTCTGGGCCTGCTTGTTTTTCTGCAGCCAAGAATATATGTTGGGAGGGGAATGCATGAAAGTCAGTTTGCACTTATAAAGTATGTTAACAAGTCTTTTACTTCCAACTTTCTCTTATTTGTGTTCGACACTTGCTCTATCGGATGCTCCACTTTTTGTATCAGGTATACTCTCTTCTGGGTGCTACTTCTTTGTGCAAAATTTGCATTCAGCTACTCCATTCAGGTAATTGGATGTCTATACCATTGCTCTTCTTTGGAATGAGACGTGGTAGTTGTGTTTATCTTCTAATCATGGTATATATGTGTTTTCAGATAAAACCTCTTATAAAACCCACAAAAATGATAATGGACATCAATCACGTTCAGTATGCTTGGCATGAGTTTTTCCCCAATGGTATATAGTCCAAATTTCGCTCTCTTTTTTCAGATTTTGTATCTGCGAATTGATGCTAATTAATCTATCCTATCTGTGCAGCTAAGAGCAACTATGGGGCTCTGCTTGCCATGTGGGCACCAGTTGTCATGGTATGTCTTGTCTTTTTGTTTTCATTTGTAGATGTTTCATGGCTATCTTTACCTGTAAATATTGCATTCCAAATTTATACAGGTTTACTTTATGGATGCTCAAATATGGTATGCTATTTTCTCAACTTTGTGTGGTGGTGTTATAGGTGCCTTTGATCGTCTGGGTGAGGTAATCACTTTCAGAATGCATCTTGATTGTCATTTACTTTGTCGTCAATATAAATGGTTAATGCCTTATCACTTGTCAATAGATCTTACTGAAATTTAGTTTGGAGACAACTTGATTATTGTTGCTCATTATGCGCATCATTACAGTAGTAGTGATGTTCCTTGGATTAAAAATAATCTTTCTGTGTGCAACAATTATAATTTCCTGATTTCAATCCAACGGGTAAGCAGAAGACAGAAATTAGCATAGTTGAAAGTGAGACAACCTTTGTATTGTTAGTTAAACATAATTTCTTCAATGTGCTTCTTTTTGTTCGGGAAAATTTCCAATTTTAAGAAGGATGTTGTAGAGTATTAGGAGCAGTACATCATCAGTAGATTGCAGAAGCATATCTGAAGTGTGTCTTCTTTTAATCACAGAAGCAAGATTTAGACCAAACTCTAATGTTTGTGGCCAGTGATAAAGAATGGTTAGGAGTAGTGCACATTACTATAATTATTGTTGCAACTAATTATTCATGTATAATTTTTTTATAAGTGGTAGTTCCTTTTCTGGTAGCATAACTGTGGTTCCATCACTTAAATTGTCACTACTGGAATCTGCTTCATCAAAGATCAGGGTTGATTGAGATATTTTAGGTTTAAAAATATGCTTTCCTGAAAAACTATGCTTTCATCTTATTAAATTTTTATTGTTAATTTGTTGAGTTTGTCCATCTTTATTAACATATGGTTCTGCTCTTTTTGTTGCTTTACTTTCAAACAGATAAGAACTTTAGGCATGTTAAGGTCAAGATTTCAGTCTCTGCCTGGTGCATTCAATACTTACTTGGTACCTAATGACAAAGCTGAGAAAAAAGGATTTTCACTCTCCAAGAGTTTTAATGAGGTTTATTTTGTCCTCACCTTTTCCGTTGTGTACATGCTTTTCATTCTTCAGGCCATGAGGATAATAGATTGCCAAAGTCTTGGAAAAGTGAAAATCTTATAAAACTTATTATTTTTGGATGTCTAGGTTTCACCCAGCAAGAGAAGCGAAGCTGCAAAGTTCGCTCAGTTATGGAATGAATTTATATGCAGTTTTCGTGAAGAGGATCTTATAAGTGACAGGAAAAGTCCCTTAACTCATCTTTTTGCTTTCTAGTTGGTTCATAGTACATTAAGAATTGAACTGTGTGCACATTATTTCAGGGAGATGGACCTATTACTTGTTCCTTATTCCTCGGATCCAAGTCTGAAAGTTATTCAATGGCCACCCTTTTTGCTTGCTAGAAAGGTAAAGACTGTCAGCTGATGCACCTCTTTTTAAATTTCTTCTTCTACACTGATTGATTGTCTTCCCTTTGTAGATTCCAATTGCATTGGACATGGCTTTACAATTTCGTTCCAAAGATGCTGACCTTTGGAAGCGCATATGTGCTGATGAATACATGAAGTGTGCCGTTATTGAGTGCTATGAGTCTTTTAAACTTGTTCTTAATGCGCTGGTTGTTGGAGAAACTGAGAAAAGGTTGCTTATTCAGCTGATTCATAGATCTATGAATCATTATATTAGCTTCATCATCATTCAACTTCATGAACACATGCATCTGAATTCAAATATATTCTTGATTACCCATCAGGATTATTTGGAACTTGTTTCTTTCCTCTCCGCTACTCCCTGTTTTGTTCATTTAGACAGGCAGCACTTTCTCTAGCTGTAGTACGCCGTAATGCTTGGTTTTCAGATACAGTGATATTGTTTGTTGAATCACCTTAGGTTTATACCACTGGTGCTTTGGTTTCATAAGAATGGTCTTTTTATTACGTTTTTTGCTTCGTTTAAGTCTTTAAATTGGGTAATCAGAATTCTAATTCTTGTTGTGTTTTAGTTTTCTTTTTATCCAGTTAACTGTTTGATTAAACCTGTGTTCTTTTTCTTTTGAAAAATAAGTTGCATTCTCTCTAATCCTCACTTCTCCTCTACCTGTTCTTCAACTTAACTTTTGCTGTTGAACCATTATTCTGTTACCTTTGTGGAAGATCATATCAGTGACCTTGTATAAAGTGGTGATTCAACATACCAACATGTAGTTTCCGACCTTCATGCATCATTTCAGATGTTTAATGTGGTCCTTCCAATTGCTGCATCAAGTGACACTTCATACTTCTTCATTACAAGGATATCTTCTTGATCCTGTCTAATTTGTGTCTCTAGGATCATAGGAATCATCATAAAAGAAGTTGAAAACAGCATTTCAAAGAATACGTTCCTTGCGAGTTTCAGAACAGGACCTTTGCAAAACCTTTGTAAGAAATTTGTAGACCTACTTGAGATACTGGTAAGTGATGCGCTGGCTGGTGTCTGTAGCAGTGGAACTTCATATGTCAGATATTTCACTGTCTTTCTTGTTGCAGAGAGATGGTGATCCATCTAAAAGGAACAACGTTGTCATAGCACTGCAGGATATGTTAGAAATAGTGACCCGTGACATGATGGTGAATGAAATCGGGTTAGTGAATTCTGTGCCATTTTTGGATGAGCTTTTCAGATAATAAATGCATAGGATTGATGTTATTTAAGATATTCAATTTGATATTTGTTCTGGTCTTGTATAATTATTTCAGGGAACTTGTAGAACTTGGTCATAGTGGAAGGGATTCTGGGAAACAGCTCTTTGCTAATACTGACTCAAGAACAGCTATTGCATTCCCTCCTCCAGTAACAGCACAGTGGGAAGAACAGGTCTTTTGATATATATATATATATGATTTGTCTTCAATTAATGGATAAACAGAAAAGCAATCATCATGTTGATTTATTTCTCAGCTTCGGCGTCTTTATCTACTCTTAACTGTGAAAGAATCAGCAGTTGAAGTTCCAACTAACCTCGAAGCACGGAGAAGGATTTCCTTTTTCACAAATTCATTGTTCATGGAAATGCCACGTGCACCTCGAGTGCGCAAAATGCTTTCATTCAGGTACTGCTCATAATTCATGACCGCGTACATCCTCAAGTTTATAGATAAATTATCTGAGTTTGAGCTTTCTCTTTCGAATATTTGACTTTCCTATGGCATGCAGCTAATATTTGGAGTGAGCATAAGATTTCTTGTTAGTCAACAATCAATTATATGAAGTTAATAAGTAACATTGCATTATTATAGTCATGAGAACACACCATTAATATGTAAATAGCGGCAGAAATACCAATGCTTTTGTTTATTATTAATATTCAAACTATGTCACTTGTCACATGGATCCATTGTACTATTATCCCAAATTCAATTGTGCAATAATATTTTTCATATGCAGTGTCATGACCCCATACTACAGTGAGGAAACTGTCTACTCAAAAGGTGATCTTGAGATGGAAAATGAAGACGGTGTATCAATCATTTTCTATCTCCGAAAGATTTATCCAGGTTTCATTCTATTATCAACTGCTTGAAAATGAACTTCCTTTCAGTGTGATGTTCCTCTTCCTATTTTATTGGTATCTTTTCTTGTCTACTTGACACCACTTTATTTCCTTCTAGATGAATGGACTAACTTCATGGAACGTATTGGATGTAAAAACGAGCCGGAGGTCTGGGAAAATGAAGAAAACATCTTGCAGCTACGTCATTGGGCCTCATTAAGGGGACAGACTCTCTGCAGAACAGGCATCTTAAAATAATTTTTCTTATCATATTCTTTTGGACATAATAGTTCCTGTCGATTATTCATTGTTACTGTTTATTCTGTTCAGTAAGAGGAATGATGTACTACAGGAGGGCTTTGAAGCTTCAAGCATTTCTTGACATGGCTTCAGAAGGAGGTAAACCATAATATTTTTAATGCCATTTCCTGTTCAGAGATTTTATCTTTGGGCTAAGAACCTTGACAGTTCTTGTAATAAAAGAAATAATGAGCTACATCTGCTGAATTTTCTTTAGTAAGAAATACTTGCTATCTGCTCTGAGTATTTTCCTTTGCATATGATATGTGCTCGACATAATTGGCGGCTGAAGTTTATTCAGGCATGCTATGGTCTACAAGTAGCCATTTGAACCAACAATAGGACCCACATAAGTGATATGTACATGTATTTGCCTTCTGATCATGATACATGTGTGGTCTGAGAGCTGAGTTTTGTACAAGTTTTACATGTCACGGTATCACTTAATTTGTCATACCAGAACTTTTTATGGTGGTTGGTTCTGTTGCATGGTAATGGGAGCTATCAGTGATGAATGGGAAAAAAAGTGTTTTTTTATACTAACACTCTCATTCTGTTATGTTTAAGATTATAACGAGTTATATTGAGCAACATGAAGAGAACACATACGTTGTTAAGCAGATGACAATTTTTAGCTGCTTTACCAATATGTCGCCTAAGATGCTTGAAATAGGGTACCAAGTGTTGAATTCCTTTCTGGTAAAGAACTACATTGTGACTATTTGTACACAGAGATTCTCGAAGGATACAAAGCTGTTACAGTACCATCCGAGGAGGACAAGAAAAGCCAAAGATCATTGTATGCTCAATTAGAAGCTGTGGCTGATATGAAATTCACCTATGTCGCCACCTGCCAGAATTATGGAAATCAAAAGCGAAATGGAGATCGGCATGCAACTGATATTCTGAATTTGATGGTCAAGTAAGTTTCTGTTTCACCAAATAAACAAGGAAAAACGAAAAGAAGTTGTATTCTCCTATACTCAAATGTATTTAGAATACTGTTGAGAAATTCTCTCCTTTTCCCATGCAGCAATCCCTCTCTCCGTGTAGCATATATTGATGAAGTTGAAGAAAGGGAAGGTGGAAAAACTCAGAAGGTTTATTATTCAGTGTTGGTGAAAGCAGTTGATAATCTTGATCAGGTTATCACAGTTCTTTTATAATAAATATTAACTGTAATTGATTCTTTGCCCTACAAGTCCTGATTTCTTCTATGATCTATGTTTGAAGGAAATATACCGTATAAAGTTGCCTGGTGCAGCAAAGATAGGAGAAGGAAAGCCTGAAAATCAGAATCATGCCATTATCTTCTCTCGTGGGGAAGCTCTTCAAACTATTGACATGAATCAGGTGAAGAGAGACTGAGTTGAAATAAATAAAGCCAAGTAATCATAAAATAATAACTTAACGCTTTCTCTTGCAGGACAATTACTTGGAAGAAGCTTTAAAAATGCGTAACCTTCTTGAGGAATTTAATGAAGATCACGGAGTGCGTCCACCTACAATATTGGGTGTTCGTGAGCATATCTTCACTGGAAGGTTGCATAATAATTTCTCTGTCAGCCTGCTTAGTTTCATTAAATCCAGGTTTTTGACATATCTGATAAGGCCTCACATCTTCCAATTACAGTGTGTCTTCATTGGCTTGGTTTATGTCTAATCAAGAGACAAGTTTTGTCACCATTGGTCAGAGAGTTCTTGCAAGGCCTTTAAGGTATGTTATTCTTTTCCTTAATGCATAAAACTACTGAACAGACTGTACTGTATTTCCATATCAATGCATCATTTTTTGGCAAAACATTTTCAGCACTATTCAACTTTTATTTTATTTTTCGTGCATTATTCATCTATTTGTGGTTGGATCAAAAGAGGGGGGAAGGGGTTGGAGGAGTAGAAGGAAAAGTGTAGGGGTACAAATCATTTGGTAAAGAAGTAAATAAATTGGTCAAGTAAAAATGGACGAATTGGATAACTTTCCAGGTCAGCTTTCTCAATCCATCCAAAACTTGACAGGAAGAGCTATATCTGTTTTATTTCCCTCCTAATTGTAACTACCAACTGCAAGTAATCACCAATATCAAAGCAAAAGGGCAAATAAACAAGTTAGTTTCATAATTTCCCGGTAGCCTCTAACCTTCGAAGAACTAAACAATAGTGTAAGTAGCTTTTTCTCCTTCTCCAAAATGGAAATGGAGAGTAGAAAAACTAGTATACTGGGTTGCTAACGTGAAGTTGAGCAAGACCATTTCTTGGACAAATACACATTTTTCTTCTATTAAGAAATTAAATCAGGAGCAGTGGGGACTTTCTTTTGGTGCTTTGCTTGCAGTTAGCGTTCACCTGGTATATCCAAATGATTACATTTATGATATATTATGATTTCTGACGAGACCAGAGATTTATTTTCTATTATACTTTGATGATTTTAGGGTCCGCTTCCATTATGGACATCCAGATGTATTTGACAGAATTTTCCACATCACTCGCGGTGGAATTAGCAAAGCTTCAAGGGGTATCAATCTCAGTGAGGACATATTTGCAGGTAACTTTTAGAAATATGTCTATTGATACATAGACAGATCACTTTTATTGTTCATAACGTTTGGCTCTATAGGATTCAATTCAACATTGCGACGTGGAAATATTACTCACCATGAATACATTCAAGTTGGAAAAGGGCGAGATGTTGGTCTTAACCAAATCTCTCTCTTTGAGGCAAAAGTGGCATGTGGTAATGGAGAGCAGACTCTTAGCCGAGATCTGTACAGATTAGGACATCGCTTTGATTTCTTCCGTATGCTGTCCTGTTATTTCACAACTACTGGATTTTATATCAGCTCAATGGTAATTCCTGTTTAACATTTGATGACATTAATATATAAAGTTTTAACTCATATGGTGTGGACTTCATTACTTCAGAATTACAATGTATCCCAATTACTTCAAATCATGTGCTCAATCACTTTGCTTTCGTGAGATGATGTAAAGGAAGATATACCTATGATACCATTTTATTTTTTCCTTGCAGCTGGTAGTCCTCACAGTTTATGCATTTTTATATGGTAAACTCTACCTTGAATTGAGTGGACTGGAACAGTCCATTGTCAAAGTAGCAAGATCCAAGGGTGACGATGCTCTCAAAGCTGCAATGGCCTCACAGTCCGTCGTTCAACTTGGTTTATTGATGGCCCTGCCCATGGTTATGGAGATTGGGCTCGAAAGAGGCTTCAGAACTGCTTTAAGTGACATCATCATCATGAACCTGCAGTTGGCTGCTGTTTTCTTTACCTTTTCTCTTGGAACAAAACTCCACTACTTTGGCCGCACAATTTTACATGGTGGAGCAAAGTACAGAGCAACTGGGCGTGGTTTTGTCGTGAGACATGAAAGGTTTGCTGAGAACTACAGGATGTACTCGAGGAGCCATTTCACCAAAGCACTGGAAATTATGATTTTGCTCATAGTTTATCAAATTCTCGGTGTGGCGGTTACTGATAATGTAGCTTTCTTGCTTCTCAGTGGCTCAATGTGGTTCCTTGTGGTTTCATGGTTGTTTGCTCCCTTCCTCTTTAATCCTTCAGGTTTTGAATGGCAAAAGATAGTTGATGATTGGGAAGATTGGGGCAAGTGGATAAGCAACCATGGAGGCATTGGTGTTCCGGCAACCAAGAGTTGGGAGTCTTGGTGGAATGAAGAGCAAGAGCATCTGCAGTACTCTGGTCTAATTGGCCGCTTCTGTGAAGTTCTTCTTTCTATGCGCTTCTTACTTTTCCAGTATGGAATTGTTTATCAGCTAAATGTGTCCAATGGTGATAAAAGTATCATTGTTAGTACATCTTGAATTTCAGCTTCAATACAATATATGGAAGGTGTAATTGCCATCCCATTTATATTCTAATCCTCGTTTTGATATGATCACAGGTGTATGGTTTGTCCTGGTTGGTCATTGTCTTCGTCATGGTCGTCTTGAAGGTCAGCCTTGGAACCTCTTTTGCATCATGAAACCATTCTTTAGAAAACGACTAATTTAAACTCTCCTCACAGAAGGTTGTCTTTCAATACATAGTGTTCTGAAACTGTACTTCCTATCTGCAGATTGTATCCTTGGGCAGGAAGAAGTTCAGTGCTGATTTCCAGTTGATGTTCAGGCTTCTGAAGTTGTTCCTTTTCATTGGCTTCATAGTCACATTTGTCATGTTGTTCAAATTCCTAAGGCTTACTGTTGGAGATATTTTTGCCAGCTTATTGGCCTTCTTGCCAACTGGATGGGCTCTTCTTTTGGTAACTATTTTTCATATCTTCAATTTTCTCCCTAATAGTCAGTGGGATTGATGCTACAACAATGAGCAATTTTTTTACAATTTTGACAGCTTCATTGCATCTGACAAAAACACACTTACCTTTCTTTGACACAGCACACTAAGATAATTGTGTGTATCTATGTCTGAAACTTTTATCGTCTGCCCTGCAGATAGCACAGGCATGTAGGCCAGTAGTGAAGGGCATAGGAATGTGGGGATCTGTTAAGGCTCTAGCTAGAGGATATGATTATTTGATGGGGCTTGTGATCTTTGCACCCGTTGCTGTTCTTGCTTGGTTCCCTTTTGTCTCTGAGTTCCAGACAAGGCTTCTCTTCAACCAGGCCTTCAGCAGAGGGCTTCAAATTCAACGTATTCTTTCTGGTGGGAAGAAGCACAAGTGAGCTTAGTTATCATCGCACAACAAACATTCTGTATTATTTTGGCAAAGGAGAAGTATGACCCCCACACCACTGTTCAAGATTCCATATCAAGTCTTCTGCTCCTTGGTCCAGGACAACTTGTAGATATAAAATTTCTTTGCATATGTATAGTTTCAGAATACTACAGCACAAGATGTATACTCCTTTGTTATAATTGTTCATGTAACCAGCTTGGCCGTAACTCTATTTCTTTTGGGTCAGATCCAACATACTAGACAAAAAAGAAATCAAGTAAATGCGAGAGATAAAGAAAAGATGCACGGTTGGAACAAACAGTTGTTGTGTATGATCATGACTCAATTAGTTGTTGAAAGAAAAATGTGCACAATTTTTTACATTTTTTCTCCTTGCCACCTGGCACAATGAAATGGTATTCCAACTTTTTGTATAATCTGTTATGGATCATAATATTTAGATAACACTATTAGAAAAATATTGAGTAGACATGGTAAGCTGCTATATGATTGGGTTTAAGGCAGAGCTGACAGAGTTTGAGAGAATTGAATGAGATGTTAATTAAGTGAATGAATAGTCTTTAAAATTGAGCCCTATATTTATAATTATGTCTACATACTTACAATATGAGAACATAATTACAATATGAGCTTTGAGTGATAAGCCCTAAGCCCTACTTAGAACATGAGCTTTGACTAATAAGCCCATAGTCTAACAGAGTCAAGCTCCAACATCAAACACCCTATCATTCTTCTTCCCATTTGTACTCAGCATAAGCAAAATACTGCATTCAATTTGAAGGAGCAATAACATTCTTTCAATTAACACATGGGTTTGGTCATCTAACTGAGGAGTCCGACCCCAGAACACACACTTTTTGGGCACCATAATGCCTTCGTGCATTCCGTGCATTAATAATGCCTAAACTTAGAAAGGCCTTTAATAGACACCACATTTCTTAACATAACCAATCAAATCCTCTTTGAGCCCCTTTCACTCGCACAACACACACAATTTACATCATAAATAACAAGTAGTTAAAAGAGGATTTTTATGTATTATGCCAAAAAGATGAGAATATTACTAAGGAATATATTTTTCCAAAAATGTTCATTATCCATAACTCCTTAAAATTTATAAATTGTTTTAAATGGACTATCGATGTAAAACATACATGAAGAAAGTTATGTTTTCCGTTTTAATGATTTTAAAAAAAAATTATTATTCTTATTTGATTGCTAGATTCTAATGGGTCGTTTGATTAATGAGATAAGATGGAATATCTCAGAATTAAGTTTGAGATTAAATTTATATTTTGTTTGGTTGAAAGTATAAATATATCCAAGATAAATTTATACTGTCAACCAAACAAAATATAAATTTAAGGTAGATTAGGTTAGACCTGTGCATCCTTAATTTGGCATGTTTCAGTCAAATCCCTCTAAACTTGGCTATTTGATAGTCTTTACCCTCCTAGATGTTGATGTGGCAAATAGAGTGGCTACACTCTTTTTTAGGCATGCAGGGATAATTATTTTTTTGAAAAACTAGCTCCCACTACTGTGTATTGTGGTCAAGTGGCATTTGTATATTGCCTGGAATCTTATTTATCATGAACGAACCAAAAACACTGAAGTGGACTATATATGTTTATGTTCGGGATGAATTGCAATCCCATAGTATATCTCCGAGTTATGTTCCAACACATAGTTAGCTGATATCTTTACCAAGGGATTGGGCAAGTCGCAATATGAGCACTTACTTCGCAATTTGGGCATTCGTGATCCTCATGCTCCAACTTGAGGGGATATTAAATGATCAAAAGGGATGAAAAAACTACCAAATAATATCCACATTTTGAACTTAAATGTATAATAGAATAGAGAACTAGAAAACAGAAAGACCAAAGCAAAGTTGATGCACTCATTGCAAAAGGAAAAGTTTTTAAGTTTCAAGCACAACTAGTTATAGCTATTACAACAATGAAAGAAGAAAAGATCTTCATTTCATACAAAACAAGTAAAAGTTATATAAAGAAAGGAAAACTTGCATTACTAAAGTTTCTAAACATGCAACTATTATTGATAAAAAAGCACCATAAAGTTTTCAGTCGAACTGAATGTCATCGATGGGATCCATTTCTCCATTCAAATAAGGCAATTGGTCATTGGATTGTTGGTTGTTGCCACGAGTATCATTCACCATTAACGTTCCGGTTAAAGGAGATCCAATGTGAATGCCAGGGAAAAAACCTGCCCCATTCAGATTCTCCAACTGATCCATGTAATAGCTTTTTCCAACCGTCCCATCTGTTTCAAAACCATAGCAGTAGTTACCGTTGTTCTCATTCTGGTTCAGAACTAATTTAGTATCAATCGAAGCATCAGCTTCAGCAATGGCTAAGTTTTGGGAAGTGACAAGATCTTCTTCAACCTTCACCTTTGAGCTCAGATACTCATTAGGTTCAACGGACATAGTACTAGAGGGAACAATAACAGATGGTTGAACTACTGATCGCCTAATGGAAGAAGAAGGAGGAGTTATGGAGACTGGCTGATTCAACACGGGCTCGGTGGTAGCAGGAAGAACAGAATTCTCTCCTGAGTTTGTCATTTGTTTCTTTCTTTTAGCTTCAACAAGGTCTTCTTGGTGAACTACTAGCCTTTTGGACGAAGCAGTAGAGGAAGTTGGTGATGCAGCATGAGGGGAACTACATTTCAAACTTTTTGTGCCTTCATCAGTAGATGGATAAGGAGCAAAACTTATTACTGAAGAGCTCTGACTTATTGTATCATCTATATGTTGTTGAGGCCCTTCTTCTGCAACTGAATTATGTGCCACACGTGATACAGCTGATTCACGATGAATCCTGGCCATTGCCTCTGAAAAATTAGAAAGAGTTAGCTGCAATCATCTCTCAATAGTTTGCATTTTACTCTTCTAGAATAAAATATTCAACTTGAATGAGTCACATTTTCCATCATAACATTGTATGAAAACAAACAGGACACTGTCCGATGTCAAAGACATGATTTTTTTTAGTTCAGGCTCATATTTGCACTCTTCACAAAAATGTTTAAAAGGTTAGCCTTATCTTTATGCAGATATTTGCTACTCACTGAACACACAACAACAGTCCATCAAGATCAAGACTCGCTTCAGTAAGCTATACATCCATATGGTTGAGTTATTTCATTACCTGTAGGTCCGATCCCGTATTTCTTGCTGTACTCCATTAGATCTTTCATGCTGCTGACTATTTCTGATATCTATAATTCATCAAAAAGAGTAATTTTTCAATTCAAGACTGTCAAGAAGTTTGCAGAATATGAGATGTTTAATATATCTCCTAGTCATGCTTTGATAACAAATATGCACAAAAGAGTGCAGTGTTTCAAACATGACAAAGACAAACACAACAGTTGTTGAATGGTAGACAAGAAAGAAAAGAAACCACGCTCAAATGTCACCATTTCAAATTCTGAATAAGCAAATTCATTCTATCAAGAGAATTTTGATACAAAATCCTCGTCTTCTCGTCGCCTTTTGTTTTATCTATAACTTGAAGTAGATTACACAAGGCATTCTAATGTGCACATAATCCACTGACAGGATGATTAGACTGAAAAAATGACAAATACCTGGAGACATCGGACATAGCGCTTAGGATAACCAAGGTCATTGATCAATGACTTGTCCAAAGATCTTGCTAATTCACGTATTGATGGGGCAAACCTGCAACAATTCATGAAGATACAGTTCATGAAGGTCAAAACTATTATAACATGGTTTCACTAAAATGAGAAGGACGAAACAAAAGTCCACAAATATGAAATATTACAGGGAAAATGCTAAATATTAATACAGGACCAGTATATGAATAATTTCATCAAAGTGTCCATTTTTTGCTTTTTTAGCCTTTTATTTGAGGGGTGCTATTTTGTCTTCTTGGCGAGGCAAATTTTAGAATGTACGAAACAATTTGTTCTTCATTCCTAGACTCTTCCGTTGGCTTGGGTGGCTAGATTAAATGTCACCACCCAAAAATTATGTCGAAAAATGTTTAGAATGATGTCCAATAGCTCAAACTCCAAAATTGCATTATATTTTACACGCACTAGAGTTCTCAAAAATGATGTTATCAACTTGCTCAAGTACAAATTCTTCTACTTTAGTATATATGTTAGGCATGTATAGTCACATCATACAGGATATGAGAAAATTATTGACCAGTAAGCATATACATATTCGAAATGGAATTAGCATGTCATGAACTGTACTAGTCGATGTGAATGTAAAACAGTTGGATAAACAACTTACTTGTTGGTGTTTCTTTGAAATTCTTCAGTAGAAATCCCTAAACTACTCTCAGCAAAAACTTTGTATTTCTGGATTGCTTCCTTGAGTTGATGAACCTGGATAAATAATGTTTTACACCTCAATGAGAAGTCTCTGCTTCTTTTCAAACTCACAAAAAAGAACTTCTTTTCCATATAAGAGATTTGGGAACCGTTTGGACGTAGAAGTTTTTCCCTTTTTTTCAAAAACATTGTTTGTTTATACATTGGACTGATTTTTTGGTTAGTTTTTGAAGATGAGTTTTCTAAACTGGTCTAAGCGCGAGTTCAACTTTTAAGTGAAATGCATGTTCAAACGCAACTTCAACTTACAAATACCATTTTTCAGCTTCAACTTCAAAATCTCTTTTTTCCAAGTTTCAACCAAATCAATATCCAAACGCCTATTTAAAAAATCTTCCGTCTAATAATCAGTTGTCATCACTATCAACTTCAAGGTGATAAAACATTAAGCTTAAGGTTTGAAAGTAGTCAAAATCACAAGCTGATACGAAGGAAAGTTGGAGTAATGTTTATATACCTGGGGAGTAACTGATCTTCGATCAATATAAACTTCGTGAAATGAACAGCAGAACTCCCACGTAGAAATCTATCACATTAAAGGCGAAAAAAGGATGTTCACTCATCAATCATTTTGGACAATTTCAAGAAATTCAGAAAAAAGAGGACTTAAGGATTAACTTAACAACATTTAACCTTTAGATCTGAAGAGAACACAACTCTCAGCCGGCCTTCACGGACCACTCGTGCTGTCTCATAAACACTTCGTTCTGTTACTTTTGCGTAGTTCAAAACAATGTGACCGGATGGTGTATAACATTCTTCAGGTATATCCATATAAAGATGCTCGTCCATCATACTGGTCTCGTTCTTAATTTTGCATAGCCTAGGTAAAACTTCTGCACTCATCTCTACAATCCACAAAGTGACAAATCAGTACTTCAGAAAGTGAGCAGCAAATTTTCAAAGTAATCACATTTACCTTTCTATATAGTATTTCTATATAGTTTGTGACAGTTCTCACTATTTAATAAAAGGGCAGCCCTGGTGGAAGAAGAATATCGCTTTCACTCAAGGGTGTGTGATGTAGGCAACCTACCTTGATGCAAGCATGAGTGGCATAATTCCACAACTCGAACCGATGACCTATAGGTCACACGCAGACAACTTTACCATTGCTCCAGCACTGCCTTTCGTTCTCACTATTTAGTACTAGACATAATGTATAAACCTCCGAGTCAAAAAAATTCAACAAAACTAGTTTTTGCCGCCTTAAATATAGTATTCTAAAAGTAAATACAGAGATATCAGAGCAAGAAACCAAAAGGAGCCTATGTTCGCTTACAACTTATAGGACTCAAAATTATCCAATCGTCACCAATTTAATAAGTGACATAGAGGACATGTATAGAAGAATATTGGGTGTCATTTGTAGAGAACCATATTAGTGTATATATAGGTTCTTTAATTCTTAGTATACAGCTTGTATACTGGAGTATTCCAAAAAAATGTGACGTCGAGGACATACCAAAACCAGCAGTAGGCTTCACATTGCAGATCTCACAGCACCATGCCTCCTGCAGTTGATTTGAATTAAAATCCTAAAGGAAAACCAGCATTGCAGAGAGGCTATTCATGCTAGATGTCTTTCAGATTGGCGGAAAATAAAATGTATCAAAAATAATGTCATATGTTGAGATCACAAACCTCAGTGTAAAAGATATTTATCCATTTTCGATTTTGGAAAAGAAAGTTGAACAATTGCAGATAACAACATGATCAATCTTATAGAACCAAATTTTTCCAACTAATGAAAAAAACTTAACGTCAAATACGTTAAACTGAAAATTTTGAATTCCATCACATCAAAATACATACTTTAGGAAAGACATGTTGGCAAAAATATTTTCTTCCATTTTGAAGAAGAATTTCTCACAGAGGTTGAAATAATCCTATGGAAAATTGACTAGAAGATTAAGCTACATACCTGAGGGAAAATACCACTTATTTGCTGTCTATTTTTATTCGATGAGAGGCACAATCTCTTCTTGATATTAGGAGCAAAGAATTCTGCAACTAAATTCCTCCAAAACTCGATATTGTTGTCCTGTATTATCAAGTACCATAAGATTGTATGTTTTAGTTGTCAAAAATACATCCTATTTATCAAAAAAACTCAGTATTTCTTTTACTGGGAATATCTTACTCTTGGTCTTTGCTGCTGACGATACATGTATTGCTTCACACGTTGAGCGCACATTTCTGGTGTATAGATTGATCTTATGTCAGGCACAACTTCTGGACGTTTCTCATAAGTCCTCGATAGTTGAATTTGCTTCTGTAACAGCCACAACAAGTTAAGCTGAGAAACTCTTGATGGACACGGTCCATTCATCAACGATGCACTTGGAAGCTGTGATGCTACATTAATATGACGAAAAGTAGATGGAAATGACTCTTCGATTAGCTTCTGTTTCCCCTTCCTCAAAGACTCTTCCATAATCATAGGTGGAACTAAGCATTCACAGTTCGTTATGACCGCACCAGACTCCTTGTTATTTGCGATTTGTTGCTCAGGTGACTGAAGCACACTCTGTCCAGGATGATACATGCTCCTCTCCTTGTCCGAGTCCTCCAATAGTTTTTCATTCTCCTGAAAGCGTACTCTGGATGAACTCAGCATCCCTTGCTGATATGCTAATTTCATCAGGGAAAAAGTAGGTTGAAATGAATCTTCGAGCTTCTGTTTCTCGTTCCTCAAGGAATAGTCTGGAAGCATAGGTGCAACAAAAGATTCCTGTTTTATTATTACAGCACTAGCTTCTTTGTTCTTTGTGATATGATGATCCGGTAACAGAAGCACAGTGGGGGCCGGACGAGACATGCTTGTCTCCTTATCCAAGTTTTCCAATGATTTTGGATTATCTTGAAGGCTGACTCCGGATGAACCAAGCAATCCTTGCGGATCAATTTGACCAAAGCTCATTATATTGCCAGGATGAGATGGTGTTTCACTCACTGAGCTGTCCTGAATCTGTTTGAATTTCTGCGACCTGCGTCGCGGCTTTGGCACTAGCTGCGGCTGAGCTACCACATTCTGCTCCTCGAGCAACGGGGTGGAAGGAGCAAGTAAGATGTTATCAGTTGCCATTTTGATTCCTTCCAATTACCAGTGAGGATATTAGTAAAGCAAGATTTAGTAAACCATTGGTAAATATTAGTTTTAACCATAAATGGTATGATTATAATATTAAGTAACAAGCAATACATGGAAAGAAAATGTTGACTGTGAACAAAAATCTCATTGAAAATTGATAAGGAAAATAATCTATGTATAAGGTGGTGTTAGGCTTTCCGGGAAAAATGTTGCGGGCTTGGCTCAAAGCATACTATATCATACCATGTTAAGAGTTTCTTTAGGCGGACTTAGCCCGACACTATGTAACCTGAAATTTAACATTTATACTCATTGATTTTAGTATTAGCTAAATTTGAGATCCATAATCAGGGACTGCTTTTATGAAATTTATATTTGATGTCTATGAACAAGGTCCCACATGAAAAGTAGAAAAGAAAAAAAGACATTATCTATAAGGTGTTGAATACTCTTAATGGCGAGAGGCCTTTTTGAGAACCGTCATAAGAATTTTTCATGTACATCAAAATGAATTAAGCAATGTACTAGTACTAACAACCTTCTTCAATGAACCATCCCTACTTCATCTAACATTAATAAAGACAATCAAGACTCAAGTTTATATAACAAAATCATTTATCTAGCAATGATCTCTCAAGATAGAAAGTATTTAAACTACAACAGAAAGAAGTTTATATTTCTAACATCTTTCACCATATTTCAACGGCATAATACATTGATTGACACCTTAACTTGGTTTCAATTGACAAAAAACTCTAACTTTGAAAATGCACATCAACTCGTTCCTACTGTGTCTCGTGTGTCTTGCCTGACGCTGATGTAACACATAATTTTTGGAGATATCTAGATGATCATTTTGTAAGTTGGATTGTTCAATTGAAACAGTAAGACAATTGGCGTATCAAGATGTGCATCCTCAAAGTTGAAATGTTCAGTTGTCAATTGAGTCTAAGTTAAGGTGTCCATCTATGTATTATACCTATTTCAATTGCTAAACGTTTTAGGTATTTTTGTGCTTTTCAGTGTTTATATTTCACATTTAATACATTTAGAGCCTGTTGGATTGTCTTATTTTAGGTGATTTTAAGTCAAAATAGCTTTAAAGCAATTTTGTAGAAGTCTTAGATACCAATACAATCAAATATGATTTGGGAAACTATGTAAGCTATTCTAAGTAAAAGGTGGTGTGAAAAATTCATTACTACCATTAGAATTTATAAGATTATTTACCATTGTTAAAGGAAGTTTAGGCATCAACGCCTTGAAATAAGAAGTCAACTTTGATATATCCGCCGAGCCAAATTACCTATTTGGAAAATCAAGATTTGGATTTAGTGCGAACAATCTTAATCCAATTCGGTAATCCTAAATTCAAGGCCTCCTATTTAGGATGAATGTTGATATAGGCATGTGTAAACACCCGATGCGACTAAGTTTTTACCATTTTTCCAAACAGGAATTCAACAAAATCATAATTAACTCCCAACATAATACGGTATCAGAGCCAGACCCTTCCTCAGTACGGTGATGGAACAAGCCTCAGTAAGGATGTTGAATCCCTAAAGGTGGTATAGGTTACCAAACAAATGATCAAACTTAGATTAAATCGAACTAGATTGTAGACCTGTAAATTTCAGACATTGATTTTTATCCCCATTAATCATAGGTGAGTCATTTTCACCGGAGGGGTAGAAGTAAAACCTAAGGACAAAAGAAAGGGAAAAGGGGGATGAAATCCTCATCTATTTTTTTCTTTGATTTACGAAAATCCAGAGCCTACTAGCCCGACTAATTCAGACTCGCACCTAGTAGAGCGGCCATTAAGGAGGTAAATCCTTCATAGCAGAAGGTAGATCCTAATTCCTAACTATCTCACCACACTCCTCGATGATAAACGTCGTTTAGTCAATAAGAACAACAAAGATTAACTCTCATTTTCTATTCTCTATACCATTTTTTATATAAAAAAGGAAAAAAAATTAAGCAAAAGCTAAGTTTTAAAAAAGGAAAAAACAAAGAACCTCGATTTGATCGAACCGACTAAAAAGTTTGAAAGAAAAAATAATGCATCTAAACACAAAATTCTCCACCTTCAAATGCTGCAAATTTCAAGTAATTAACATCAAAAATCATATAGCATAAACTCAATCTCTTCGGATTGATTTCTCAATCGGTCACTTGACTAATAGTTATTATCTCATGAAATCGTCTTTCTTCTTGATTCCAATTTTCTTCAACAAAGAAAGCAATTTTCTGAGAAAGCAACTTCAATCTCTTCATTTCAAACAAAGCTATTAAATAGAAAGGAATTTATAAACAAGATTAATTTCAACAAATTTTGAGAGGAAAACAAAAATGTATATAAACATATATATATATATACTTCACCAATTTCAAGCAGCACCAAAATCATGTACCTTGGATTGATTTCTCAGCTGATCACTCAACGAATAGTTATTGTCTCAGAAAGTCGTCTTTCTTCCTGATTCCAATTTTCTTCAAAAAAAAAAAAGAAGTGATTTTCTGAGTAATCAACTTCAATCTATTCTTTTCAAACAATGATATTAAACAAAAGGGAACACTTATAAACAAGATTAATTTCAGCAAGTTTTGAGAGGAAACAAAAATGTATATAAACATAAATATACTTCAACAATTTCAAGTAACACCAAAATCATGTACCTTAGATTTATTTGTCTTTCTTCCTGATTCCAAATTTCTTCAACGAAAGAAAGTGACTTTCTAATCAACTCCAATCTCTTCTTTTCTAACAAAGCTATCAAACATAAAGGAACTTATAAGCAAGATAAATTTCAGCAAATTTTGAGAGGGAAAAAATGTATATAAACATATATATATATATATATATATATATATATATATATATATACACACTTCACCAATTCAACTAACAGCAAAAATCATGCACATATAAGATTATTATTTTTTCAAACATGAATTCATAACAGAAAAAAGAGAAAAAAACTTTACCAGGAAATAAAATTGAACTCTCTAATAATAAATAACAATGGCTTTGCATGTAAAAACTCTTTGGTTACTAGGAATATAATTGAAGTAGAGAAAAAAAAGGGACTATATATAGAGTTGTTTGTATTTTTTTACTAGTAGTTTTTTTTGTTTGTTTGCAACGTGGACATCCATATATTAGAGCGTTACGTTTCACACTTGCAATTTTGACTTTCTTGGAGTGTAAAGCCAAAAGTAAAATGTTTGCTTTACTGATTCAGTTGTGGCATTTATAAACCTTGGTGGATTTATTCACAATTGTGGCATTTTGTCATGATTCAAGCTAGACCCTAGATGTGACACGGCGCCTAGGATCCCAAGAGACCCTAAACAAGTCTCTTAATTTACATAGCATGACATAAGATAACATGAATAAACTTAATTGCAGAAGAGAAGTCTCAAAAGTAAAAATCTCGATAAAAGAGAATCCAAACATGACATAAGAAATGAACAAAATCATACTAGTCCAGCCTGACAATGCCTCTACTAACATAGACGGGGGCGTAGGACAAGCCTTACCTCACCCAAAACATACGAAATAACATGAATTTGAAATGGAAGACGACATAAGTGGTTGTGCCTTAGAAACATGAGGACTCACCAAAATAAGCAGCTCTGAATGGAACCTGTGCTAGCGACGAGAATGGACAGGAGCATAGTGACCTATATTATGAAAAATATAGACAAAAGTATACGTCAGTACATAGAATGTACTAACTATGTGAGAAATATGCGTAACGTAAAACATGATATCATAATGGGCGTAAAAGTGAAATGCTTGACCAAGAATATTTTAAAAGCTTGAAAAGAAATCATAAATCATGTGATAAGGCCAATGCATTACTCGAAAGACATAGTGAAAAGCATCAAGGCAAACATAGTCATTTTGTGGGATATTAACCATAACCGACAATAAGACCAAGTGAGCTATAACATGGAATCTGGTGTAACTCCTACACCGAAAAAGGAGAGGCTACTTGCCAAAGTAGACTCTGTATCATTTCATCAATGATCTAATTGTGGATCCACTAGCTAAGTCATTTAAGACAACCTACGGGGGCATGTAGTTTGGGAATAGTGGTTGTTACTAGAGACTCCCTTACCAAGATTCCACCTCAAGACCCTCGTTGCTAAGTCAAAATTCCAACAGAATAGATAAAATCAATTATACTTCAAAGCATAACATTAGGAAAGGCAATAAACATTTACCAATCCACATCGTAAAATCATATAATAGTAGCTCCTTGCAAATCATAATTCATACGTAGTCTATATAGGCACTTACATTTCTAAGCATCTAAATCATGATTTCTTTCATATTGTGAGAAAACCTTTCGCCAATTATTGATACTTGCATAAAAGCATCCTTTAAACACACTTCATCATTTTTGTAAAAACATACATAAATCCTTCATCAAATCATGATCATATCATAGTTCATATGTGAATTTCAAAGCATAAAGCATGGGACTAAATGAAATTAATTATAAATCATATATTTAGTCAAATCATTCATAATGAAGTAGTAGAACATCAATTGAATCAAAATAAAAAGGACCCGTGAAGATTGACATAAATCCTAATTGAATTGGGTGAAATAGAACTTGAATGATTGAGATCTTTTGGAACTCAATGGATGAAAGGAAACCATTGGTGAATTCTCACATATCTGGGTAAATCAAAGTCTAAGAGCAATGGAGTTTGAGCTTGGAACCCTAGCTTGTTAGAGAAGATGACCTTGGAAGAAAATCTTGAGTGCCTTAGGTGATTTCGAGAGAATGAGAGGGAATAGGGTTAGTTTGAAGGATTAGGGTAGTTATAGGTTGTCCAAATTTTCCCTAAAACGACGTAGTTTAGGAATTAAAAAATAGAAAAAGACCAAAATAACCCGAATAAATTCTGCCAGAAAGACCCTATGGTCCGTAGGACTTTCCACGATCCGCCTAACACTTCCGTAGAAATCATGTCCAAAATAAAAAGCTATTGAAATTGTACTTCAATCCTACGACCAAAGTCTACAGATCATAGACTCCTCCATGGATCGTAGGGACCTCTCGTCCTGCACATTTTTGAAAACTCAAAAATCATAGTCTCTGAACCTCACTTTGCGGGTCATCCTACGGCCTCTAGAACTTCTACAGTTTGTAGGACCTCTTCGCATGTCTCAGGAGTCTTCCTACGACTACAGTCTACGATTTTTAGGACCTTGTAGGACCCATAGATCCCACTTGTCAATTGATCTGTCACTTAGCCAATTTTTCAAGCCTCTAGACCTTTCCTACGAGATCCTCCTACATACGATCCTTAATACTTCCTACGGACCCTCCTACATACGATCCTTAAGACTTCCTACGGCGCGTAGGTCAACTAGGAAAACTCACCATAAGCATTTTCTACAACCTTTTCCTTGTTCCGATTTTCCAACTTCCAGGGTCTTACACATTTATAACATAAGAATTTATATTTAGTTCTCTACTTTGAATATGTTTTACAGTTATACTTTATGATTAGCAATATATATATGTGTGTGTTTGTTGTTAATCAATCGCTCGTATTTAATCTCTAAGGTGAATATATAGTTAAGTACAAGAGAGTTTATTTAATTTACACTTGAACTAAATACTCCTTATAACTATAAATTGGATTACATAACTTTCTGAAAGGAGGATATTCAAATAGAATTGGAGAAAGCATCCTCCAATTGATAAAGGCATCCGCAAGCAGAGAGATCCAACATCAACTACATAGTTCTTCGAAGGAGTGACCAATCACCCACTCTTCCCCTAAATCAATGTGAAACGACAAAGTGTTGCATGAACGTTCCTAAAGATCACACACATCTCAAGGAGATACAAATTATATATATCTTACATTCGAGAAATACGCTACTGAAGGCACTCGAATTACGAAAAAAGCTTATGAGAGAAAAATCAAAAGAACAAACTAATTTATACTCATAAGTACTTATTAATATAATTTTTTTTTTAATTTTGTGATTGCAGCTTATTTTACATATATTAAGAAAATTTATCGCGAACAATAGACAAATTAAACACAATATCAAAGTCCAATACAAAATTATAATTGGTATAATATAAAAACATGTCTTTTAACTTGGTCTCAACTGACATCTATGAACCTTTCCTCCGGATGTATTTAATATCTCTAAGTAATTGTATATATTATGTATATAGTTAAATACATTGAGAAATTATTTTAGAGATTTTCCTCTAAATTTGCATTTATAATACTTATTATTTTTTGTATTTGAGATATAGAAAAGGGTCAAAATTGTCCTTTATTATTAGCTGAGGAACACTTTTGCACTCTGTGAGAAAAGTGATTGTTTTAGTCCCTCTTAAACACAGTCCAACCCTATTGGTTTGTGGTTCGAACATATTCAAACCCAAATTAAATCCTATTAAACCCCCAATTTCTAATGAAGGGAAAAAATGTTTCTCGTTGAATAGTAAATAGGCAATTTTGGCCCTTTTCCGTACTTTTTATAATACAAAATTAAATCAAATTTCATTGTTCATCTTCAACCTCAATTTTTTATCTGAAAACCCACTCAAATCCACCTCAAACTTGCACTAAAATCCTTCAAATTTTTCAGATATGAACTCCTCAAGATCTACCCAGTCTTTTGTAATAACACCTACTCAAAATGTAGCTCATTTTTGGAATCTCAAAATTTAAAAGATGAAGCTACAAGTTTCGTTAATGGCTACCAGCTTCGTCTCACGTTCTAGCTCATGATCATTTTTCTAACGGCGGGAAAAAAACAATCCTCGGCGAATTTTGGCCCTTTTTTGTTTGAGATATTTCATTTACCTCCTTATCATTTTAGTTTTTTGTTGGATAATAAAAATGATTTATCATGTTAAAGGTAGATTAGAGACCATGGGCACAATTAGAAGAAGCTAACTCTAGGCTTTGATGAAAACATTACCTAAACACACAACTCATTCTCTAACATTTTCTATCATTTGAAAAAATTATAAAAATCTCTACTATTTCCTATTCTCGGCTACATCACTTTACACGATGTATCGGTCCGATACATCATTTTACGTGATGTATCGAAAGTTCGAGTGATGTATCCGAAACCAAAACGCGATGTATCGGGATGTATCCGAAATCGAGACTCGATATATTGAGACGTTTTGAGATGTATCCGGATTTCATCAAATTTAAAAAAAAATTGTAATTTGAAAAAAAGTAGGGATAAGATGTAATTAGCTCTTAACACTATGAGATTTGGGTAATCCTGCAAAAATATCCGTATTGATAATTGAAATTTGAAAAAACTTGGAAGCAACATATGAGGTATATATGAATATTCTTAATGGTGTGAGGTATTTTACATAAAAACTTAAAAAGTTTGACCCAAAGTGAATCAGTTATTAAAGTTTCTAAGCTTGTTTGATTTAAAAATTTGACATACTGCAAGCGTAAATTGTTTCGAGCGAATTATATATCAAAAGACTCAAAATATCGAGATGATTTTATATCTAAAATTTGAGATTGTTTAGAGGTAATTTTGAGTTGATCGAGATTGATTAGCTAGTGCATACTTCATATCTAGTCAGTGTACACTTCATATATAGTCAGTGTACACTTCATATATAGTTATGCTATATTCAGTTTTTTGAGTGTATCATAATATATAGTTAGTGTATAACTCGTGTTTAGGTAAGCTATATTGTATAGTCGATATATACTTTCTATAATTTTTGGCAAGCTATATTATATAATTAGTGTATACTTTGTATAACTTTTGGCTATTTATTTTATGTAAATAAAAATATGGTCATATTTGTTAAACTAGTTATTTATTAAAAATATTTGAAACTATCCCTTGAAATTATGATATAAATCATACGAGATGAAATGGAAGTTTTGTTTAGATTTACAATTTGAATTTTTTTAGCTATAGTTTTTTGCTAATAAACATAAAAATCCCATAAGTTGCGAACACTATCAAAATTATCTCAATTATTTATACTTTCTTATCAAATAAGCAAAAGTTCATAATACAGTATAATACACTGTTACAAAACTATTCTTAAAAAAACTACATAACTTTAGTTCAATAAAAAAATGAATATGAGTTGTATTGTACTATTCTTTAGTATAGTTCTCCCATATAGTATGGATAATCTCCTCATGTTGAGTATGCATTTCTCGATTAGATGATCGATAAGACGAATCAACAATGTTGAGTATGCATTTCTCGATCAAATGATCGATAAGACGAATCAACATTGTTACTTTGAGGCATTTGTTGGTCAATATCATTAGTAACTATATCACCATGTTCATAAATAAATTTGATTGGTAATAATAAATAAAGTATGTGTTGATTTGAAGTAATAATAAATTTGGTTGGTGATAGTAATGATTATATCATGTATAAATAATTTAAATGTTGGTAAAAATAATAATATATACTGTAAATTTTGTTTACATATGAAACAAATGGTTTGTATATATAAAATGGTGGGTCATTTTTTTAACAAAATATAAACTTGTTGGTCAATTTTTGTATTTGAAAAATGTGAAATCATAAATTGAAATTTCTAAATCAAACTTCTTGGAGAATTTGAGATTTTATCTCATGATTTGAAATCATGAAATGAAATGCATGTCCAAACGATTATTTCATCTTATGATTTCAATTCATGAGATGAAATTGCATGTCCAAACTCCAACTAAAAGTATCTTTGGTTGGCTTAGCCCTACACATCTAACTATTGATCGAGAAAGTTGTTGGGTCATTCGCACAAATGCCTCCATGTTTGGGTGATAAAAAAGTGGTCAAATATTCCGCTAATGCAAAAATAACGAATAAATTTAATTTGACATAACTTTAAATTTTTGTATCATAATATAACACAAGTTATGCCTTAAAAGACATAACAAGTTATTCTACTTAATTCCTACAGAACTTATGTCGATAGATGGAGAAAAGATAAGTCCAAAACCCACAAGTTATGCACTCAAGTGTATAATTTAGTTCCTACGAAACTTATGTCGATAGAGGAAAAACTTCAGTTTCAAAACCTAAAAGTTACGTCGTAAAAGGCATAACTTGATTCCTGCAAAACATATGTGGAGCAAGGTAAAAGTTCTCTAAACTTATGCCTAGCGAAATTAGGTTATAGAAATACTTCACAAATTTTACCGCATAACTTAACTCTTACAAAACTTACGTCGAGCAAGACAAAGTTTCCTAAACTTATGCCTAGCAAAAGTAGGTCTTACAAAATTTATGTCGAGCGAGACAAAAGTTCACTAAATTTATGCCTAGAGAAATTAGGTCATAGGATATATATTTTGGTCCATAAACTTTTATTAAATAAATACTTGAAATAAAAATTAAAAATCACCCCATAATAAAAGTAATTCATGCAATAAAAAATCAAAATTGTTCTTGTAAATGGCCCAATTTCATTTGTTTGTCATTAGATCCATAGGTACTACATGGGTGGACAAAATATATGAGCTTTATTTTTTTAACGATCCGAACCGTCGTTAACTAGGTGGAACTAAAAATCTTGTGAAATAAGTTATCAGGACCTGGATCATCTCGCCATAGCGCGAGTATTCCCTTCATAGTGGTGCCGTCATGACGGCATGGACCACGCCATAGCGGGACAGTCGGGACAAAATTTAAAAGATGCGAATTATTATTTCCTCCCTTTTCCCTTAAGTACCAAAATAGGTGAAGGACACCCAAAAAACCTCAGGAAAGCTGCTCTAGGCCTAAGGGGAAGGGGGGCAGGAGAAATTTTTAGCGCAAGGAAGGCTGCAAACCACGGATTCTAGGCCCGTCTCCATTGTTCCTCCATTCGAAAGTCAAAATTCATCAAATAAAATCTTCTTATAGTTGTTTGACGCCTAAGTAAACTAGGTTTCATCACTTGAATAGTTGTAAATCTATTTCCACGCGTTTTATATCATAGTTGACAGGAGATTTAGGCCTACGGGCACGGAGTTTGGGTAGCAAAAAGTCGTTAATTACTGCATAGATGAATTATATGCATATATTTGGGTCCTGATTGGTTGGGCCAAATGGTAATGATCTAAAATTTAAAAGTAGACCCTGTTAATAGCGTGTTTAGAGGGTCAATGACTCTCGTGAGATTGAAGGTAGACAATAGTTGGGTCATGACGGAATTCTGAGACTTGGGGGTTATGGCCATTGGGGTGCATATAGAGATAGGCTTATAAAATAATTGTGTGTATCCATGCTGATTATTCTCTGTAAACTACTTGAGTAATGTGTATTATGAAATAAAGGTTGAATGTGAAGGACTTTGTGTTGATAAACCTTATGCAAGAAAGTATTTGCTTTCCTGTGGTTGTGGGTGATGGTTTTACATTCCTGTCTATATTACATGTACTTGTTACTGTAATTGATAGTACTGACTGTATGTGTGAGATTAGGAAAGATGTAACAAACTTAATGAAATGAATTCTGAGATCAATGATACGAAATGAACCTGTTACTTGATTGTGCAAGCATGTGAAACATTCATTGTGGTTTTGTGAATGTAATTATGGTTGTGGTTGATATAAATATGTACCTAGGGATCGAATGTCACGTTCTGACACATATAGGGATTGGGTGTCACATTTTGACACATATATTTATAGGATTTGGGTGTTACGTTCTGACACATATATTTATAGAGATCATGTATCACGTTCTGACATATATAATTATAGAGATCAGTTGTCACGTTTCGACATATATACACGTAGATTGTGTATAAGTCCCATGAGAGGACCATTTATATGCTATGGTTTCTAAAAGAGAACCAAAGGTTGTGTGACTGTGATTTCATGGGAGTGGACTGTGGTAAAGTAAATTGGCAATACCATAAATGACCAGACCCACCTTGTGTAATAATTAAAGTAAGAATGCTATTGCTGACGGTTGTATAGAGATTGACCATGGGAATTGAGCGATGCTTAGTGAATGGTAATAGTAGTGTGATTCCTGTAGATGTTTGTTTATATCATATTGTGGTGCTTAGATGTGCTCCGAATTTTGGGTATGGAAGGTGTGCAAGTGAGAACTAGAGGGGTTGGTATAGGAGCTAAGAGACTAGGCCAGTGTCACGACCCTGGCTAGGGCCTAGTCATGACACAACGATCAGGAAGCTGAAGGATCCCAACCAAGCCTCTTAGCATACATCGCATTCATAAGGTAAGAGAAAACATAAGAAAAACAAGCGGAAGAATAATCTCAAACATGGAAGTCTAGAAATGAAATGAAATCTCAAGTCATATGTCCAAACGGACTATATCAGCTCTATGTCTAAATATGCCTCTATCATACTAACATAGGTGGGGGCATAGAACAAGTCACTAGCTCCCCAAACAAGAAGAGAACATCTCAAATGACAACATAGTCTAGAAGTAGCAAGAAAATACAAGCACGATAGGTAGTCCCCGAAGTATGAGGACTTACCAAGTCAAGTGAACAAGTCTTCTATCTACCCACGAGAGTGTGTAGGGTAATCGTCGAGCCCTACATTATAACACAATGTAGGCAAACAAAAGTATGTGTTAGTACTTTGAATATACTAGGTATTTGAGAAATGCAATACATGACATAAAAGCAATAACATATGATCAAGGCTATAACATATAATAAGTAAACTATTTACACGTTATAGTAAATCATGAGTAAGGCTAATGTCATTTTAAACCATAATGCAACCTTACGAAGAGAACTTATACAATAGATGGATAGTCATGAGTTAGAAGGAATCATAAAAGAGTTTGCAAGTTCATAAGTAGTAGTACTAAGGATCTTAAATCATATTGAGAATCATAAAACCATGGGTGAGAGAACATACTTCAGTTTGTGAGAGACATATTACCCATAATAAGAAATACCTTAAACATTGAGAGAGAGGCCTTGTACCTTTGTGAGAGCGACCATTAATCGACATAAACCATGTGAGTTATAACATGGAGTCCCGATGTTACACATACACCAAAAGAAAGGGGAAGACTACTTGCCAAGGTAGACTCGGTCATGCCTAAGTGGATCCACTAAGCTACATGAAAGATCGAGCCTTAACTATGGGTGACCCTTAAGGAATCGAGTCTCTACTACAGGCGATCCTTTATCCTACGGTGACACATAGTTATGGGATAATGGGATCTTACTATGGATCTTTTGCCTCAACTACGAGAGAGATTGCCTCTCCCAAGGTCCATTCAGTGCTAGGTAAGCTCTCAATAGAATAGAAAATCATAAGTCATGAAGTCAACATCACGTGGGAGGGGCCATATCTACTATCCGTCATCATTCATAACAACATAATCATAGAATAGCTCCTTAATCTTATCTCATGTAATATGAGTATAAGCCTTTCATCATTACATATCTTTATTCATAAAATATTTTAGGGTCTTAACTCACCCTATTATTAACTCTCTTAAAACATCCTTGAATCATTATTCATAACTTTTCATGAGTCATTCATAAACCTTGAAAATCATTCATAAAGCTTTCATTGAAATCACTTGAAATCCATGATCATAGCCTATACTTGAAAATATGGTGAAAACTTGAATACATGATCAATTGACTTGGAAAACATGAGATTGACTTAAAAACATCCATGATCATATACTTTCTATCAACCCATACATAATTCATTAAAAATACATCAATATGAGTATAATTGAACATACCCACAATCCACATCATTAAATCTAAAGATCAATGTATGAAAATTTATAGAAAACTCTTCAATTCAATACCACAATCATCAACTTATGTTAAAATAGATCCATAACCATGAGTAGAATCATAATTCATGCAATTTAATAAGAATTAAATAAGACTCATAATGAGATCATGAACCCTAAATATCATGTAAGAGGATTTATTGGAAAATCATTGAAATCATGCAATATCTTAGAATTCATACATATTTGAGTAGAGAATCATGTAATTAAACTCAATTCATGAAATTGGACATACTTTAATTGATTGAAAAAGTAGAGAATTTGTTGGGCTCCATGGGTGAAAGTATCCTGGGATCAAATACCCACATACCTTGAAGTAGGAGCTAGAAGAATTTTGAAGAAATCTTGAATTTTGAGTAAGATCTTGAGAGAATTGTTTAATTATCTTCAATGGAGGTTTGAGAGCTTTTGTAGAGAGAGAATTTTTATAATTGGGATATTGTGAGAGAATGAGAGGAAATTGGGGGTTTCGGATAATAAATAGAATTGAATTTAGTCCCAAAAATTATCTAGGTTCATTCACTACTAAATAGGAAAAGGTCCAAAGTGCCCCCAATTAAAAAATTGAATCAATAAAAATAATTTTTTTTACACATAAATCGCACCTGGTGAATGCGATTTATGCACAAAACATAAATCACATTCACTGAATGTGTTTTATGGCTTACTGGGTGAGGGCACACTGCAGGCACACCGCGGCAGGCCCCAAACTACTGAAACCTATTTCTGGCACACTATTTTACAGTACTTTATCATATTTCAACCTTCAAACATGCGGGGTATTACAACCAGGCTTTGGTAAAAGAGAGGTCAGTCCAGGTTGGTTACTAATTGTGTTATGGTAGACCATGTGGCCAAAAGACTAGGTCGTGGTAGTGGAAACTTGTATAAATTGTGATAGTTGGGCTAGGCCTTGATCTATACTAGAGTTGACATTGGACCAAGAGAAGGGATGAGTGTTAGGCTCGCATGGCATGGAAGAGAAAAGTGGGGATGATAGAATTTTGTACTTAAATGTTGAGCAGTGTAATTTTCTTAAGTGCATGCTTACTCTTTTTAATTATTGTATATTATGTCGTGGGTATCGGATTGACCAATGATGCCTACCAGTACATGTTGTTGTACTGATACTACTCTTGCTATGTCACTTGGCATAGTTTGGTTACATGGTAAGTGATGTTTTCTAGGCGAAGATGAAGATGATTCTCCATCAGCTTCTACTTTTTCTTTCTTGTGGTGGGAGTTGTGTCTTGTTCTTATTTATAAACCGTACTCTTAGATACTCGTGTACCTATTTAGACTAATTCTTTGGGAGGGTTTTTGGTGTATTTTCTTAGTTATTTTAAGTTATAATAAGATTTTGTATGTTTTCTTAACTTCCGGATTGACTTAATTTCAAAATTGGTGTAAGGGTTCTCTTAGTTAGGTGTTAAAGTAGGTGCCTGCACAGCCCATGGATTGGATCGTGACAATTTTTGGGCCACAGGAATTTAATGGTGGAGCCTTGAAATGTGTAGTGATTGAAAAGAACATTATTGAACCTAGTATTTTTAAAGGCATTTTCTAGGGAGTTCCAAGGTGAGTTTCGAGAGGGGCATAACAAAAACGTTTTGGAACGCAAATGAAATGTGTAGATTCATAGGGCGTACACTTTAGAATTTTGAGGTGTAAGCCCTCGGTGTAAAAACGTAAGTTCGGAGCATGAAAGCATATGCCCAGGAATTAAATTTAATTTTTATTGTTTTAAAAGTAATTTTGCTCTAAATCATGTTATTTTATTATTGATGTCGTGATATTTATACTTTATGCTATCATGTTGTAGTGAATTTTTGTGAAATATATAAATAACGAAAGCATCTCTCGCAGTAAAGGACATTCCCATAAATAGTTTTTTAGATAATCATAGCTAAAATTGATAGAATTCCATTGCTCTTATACTATTTATCCTTCTCTTTTTTTGAAAATGTATAAACAATAATCATTACAAATATTAGTTGAAGATGAGAAGGACTAAGATGTGGATATCGATCATGAAATTGATAATGATTTCATTTTAAAGTATCTCGGCTATTATCATTTTTTGTATTATTACTTTTTTCAAATAGTAATTATAATATTTTCCCATGTTATTGGTGATTTATTTGAATTTATTTATAGAATTATTAAGAATTTTACTTTTACTTATTTTCTTAGTAATAAAATTATAAAATTAAAGATACATGAGATATATGTCTCATAAATTTATTGGACTTACGCCCCGTGTTTCGGGACTTATACCTCACCTCAAGCCCCCTGCTTTTTAAAAGACTAATCGAACCTTCATTCTTACTGTGGTAGGACTATTTTTATCATTGTATCATTGATGTTTGTTTGTTTAAGACTTTCATTTTTTTATTTATACTCTTTAAGCTCATTTTTGCGGAAAATTGATCCAAATTTTAAAAAAATAAGAAAAAATTGACGATTGATTTTTCTAATCGGTTTCTGGCCGTCTTAAGGGCAATGCAAACAAAGCTTTGGCTTTCGGCCCCACAAATATTGAGTACTACAAAATTTTAGTAGTGTAATTTTATGGCTCAATTTCTTTTTTGTTGAAAAAAGAAAATTTTGTATTAGGGTAAACACATATTTTTTTCTCTAATTGATGGTACTAAGAAAAATAACTTTTAAAAAGGGATATTGGTATATTAAGTCTCATATATTGATTTATTTTCACATTACTTATCAATTAATCAGATCAACTTCATCAAATTCTATTATCCTAAGTTTTTGTGATCTTATAAAAAAAATATTTGTATTTTTTAAAATTTGATCTAAAAAACTATATGATAGCTTCTAACTCCCTCAAGTTCATTTTTCAATTTCTCATATTTGGTTGCTTAAAAAAATTAAAAATATTTTTTCTATAAACAGTAAAAAATAAATAAAATGACTTTCCAAATTAATTGTGTCCTTCACATCTTTTAACACATTTCTTCTTCATCTTTCACCCATGTAGTTCCTATAAGAAAATAAATACACCAAAAAATTAAAGATGATTCAACATCTATTATATATACATAAAAAATGATATTAACCACGTATAAATAATATAACTTTCTAATGAAAAGGGTTCAACCATACCTACTTCTCCCCTGACCCTCATAGCATTTATCTAGATTATATATCAATATATTTTACTTACTACCAAACATAATAAAATATGCAACTAAAAAAACACTTATTTTCTTTTTTAAAAAAAAAATTTGCTTCCAACCAAACACACCCTATTAGAAAAAGATAATGCAATAAATAATTTTTAAAATAATATACTTTTATTTTAATTATATTTTCTTCATAAAACCAAACGCGCCCACATTTAAGACGTGAGACGTGAGTGATGAGTCAATTATATTTCCAGAAAGCCGTCTTTATTAAAACACAAATTAAATTAAATTAAATTAAATAAAAGTTAAAACAAATTAAAATTAAATTAAATTAAAAAAATAAAATAAAAGAGCCACGTCATCCACTCGGTTTAATCCAACTACTGACTGCCGTCTCCAAAATTCCTGAGCTGTTCCTCACTGTTTGCTTTTCTATTGGTTTTGGGACCACACGTGCCTACTCCCCTCTTTCTTGCCATATTGCTCCCTCATTTACCTTCTTTCTTTTCACTTTTCATCTATATAGTTTGTCGGGTACTCGTATTGCGATCTAATTAAATTTAGAGTAAAGTACTATCTAATAAAGAAGATTTTGTATGTGGTAGGATTTAAATTACTCGAAACATCTGATTAACAACAAAGAAGTACTTATCATTAAACTACAATTCTTATTGATTCTTTGTTTTACTTTTTTTGTTCGTGTACATCTAATAGCTTTGTCAATCTACTCACTCGAATAATTTGATTTCACGTTGCATATGATGGATTTCATCATTCAAAGAGTTTGAACCCAGAAATAAAGGTAAAGGGTGAATTATAAAATGGTGTCACTCATCACGTCACATATCTCGGTGGTCTTTAGTCTCTTTTAATTGACAGTATGTGATCATTTAAGAGGCGGAAATTGTAGTTTCTGGAGACAAAGACAAGTTCATCTCTCTTTGATCGATCCTGTAAAACAACAACTATAGACAGTTATAAATGAATGAGCGATTAGATGTTTGTTGTGCCGATGAAGAAAAATACAACCGCCTTAAAAGACGTCGTTATACATTTGATTACGTATCTAAATGATATTTATAGAGGATTTTGTATTTTTCATCTTTAACGTTATTCGATACTTTATGTGAGATTACGTGATAGTCTTATATCTGTTCATTTTTGTCGGTGAATTTAGAAGGATTGAGAGATTATTTCTATCCCTTTCATTATCAATTAGGTATAGAGTACTTTGGTAATTAAGTTAGTTCTACTAATCTAGTAAACAACTTTATCACAAATTACAAAATAACTATCAAAACTTTCAAATAAGTAAAAGTATTCATAATGAGTACCATCCTCAATTAACAAATAGGTCAATATTAAAATTAACTGGACAAAATCGTTCATTAGATCAAATTCTTTGCACAGTCATATATCAAATACATATAATTTTCCATTCGAATGTAAAAATCTATACCGTAAGAAAAGCTAATACGTTCATTATGCAGCCAAAGCAAAAATTACAAAATTTTTACTTTCTTTCATTAATATATCATACTCTGAAGTATTTGCTTAAGCAAAATTTTATCTACATCACTTAGAATGGAATTCTTTTTCAAATTCTTAAATTTTGAAAAAATATAAAATATTTTGTGCATCATCCTTTCTTTTTTTTAGGCAAAACAAATTTGTACAATGAGAACAAATTTTAGTACAAATTGACATATAGTACATAGATTAGGGGGTGCAAAGCGCAAAACACGTAAAACCAACTTGGCAGGCCCTGCTCCCTCTCCTCCATTTCTCTATCTATCTACCTTCCTATTTCCTTCTCAAAGTTTTCTTCGTCAGCTACATCGATACATCCCCCCTTTCACCTAAAAAAATAATCTTGAAAAAAACTCAAATTAAATTCTTTTTCTCTGACTGTAGCATACCAAGAATCTACAGATTTCACTCTTTCTTGACTCAGTTGGGTTGATCACTGAATTAGCTCAGAAGCCAAAAATGCCTGCTTGGTGGGGGAAAAAATCCACCAAGAACAAAGACGCACAAGCTAAAGACAAAGAAAGAGATAAGTATGTGAAACCCAGAAGTTTTGATGAGTTACTTTGTAGAAATTCACCAAGAACCAGTAAAGATTTTAGTGGTTCTGGTTCTGGGTTTTCTGGGTTTGATTCAGGTTCTTCTTTGGAGAAAGCTCATCCTTTACCTATGCCTTCTGTTTCTTCACTGGGAAATGATCATGGGGTTTCTTTGGGATGTGGGTCGGGTTCAGTTTCGAGTACTAGCTCATCTGGGTCATCTGATGGTGGACCTGTAAATACTGATCAAGCTCAATTGGATACTTTCAGGTTGGTGTTGTTTGATTTCTGATCAAAAAGTTTCTTTCTTTTTAGGATTTTTGATGTTATATTTTGTTCATTTTTTGCTAGGATTACTGAGGTTTTGTTATATGGTTATTGGTGTTGGTTGACTTTGAATTGACTTGTTGTTAAAATTAGATCTTTTGTTGATTGGATTGGATTGTGATCCATAAATTGAATGTTTATTGATTAGCTAGAAAGACTATGTTGGTTCAGCTATTGCACCTGGATAAAAAAAGGGCCTTTTTGTGTTAAAAAGTTGTTACCAGGTACATGTCTCTGGTCGGAGGTGGAAGGTATCCCGTGGAATTAGCGTGGAATTAGTGAGGCCTGGACACCACACTTGTTGTGGGTTGTTCTTCAAAACTAGATGTTTTGTTGATTGGATTGGATTGTTATCCACAAATTGAATGTGTATTGATAAGCTAGAGAGACTATATATTGGTGCAGTTATTGCACCTGGATGAAAGGGGCCTTTTTGTGTTAAAAAGTTGTTACTTGACTCTTGTTGCCCGTGGGAGGTGGTAGGTATCTCGTGGAATTAGTCCAGATGCACACAAGCTGTCCCGGACACCATGGTTATCAAAAATAAAAAAAAGTTCTAACTTTTTTTATGCTTTCAATTTGTTTATATTTTTGGTAGCTCTTGGTGGATTATGCATATTGAATCAAACGTCTGATTAATGAGTCTGAATCACCTGCCCTCTTTTTTTTTTTTACTTTGCGTTTCCAGTGTACCCCAAATGCTAAACCTGAGAGATTTATATTAATTTCTTGATTTTGCACTTGTTTCTATGGTTTTGTGTGCTCTAGTTCAATTACCGATCTTTTAGGAGGCTCAATTAGGAAACTCAGAGAAAATTCTTTATACATGGTATAATCGCACGGTAAATAGTGTTACCTTCCTTTTTTTTCCACGGAATGCACAAGATGCATGAGTTACAAGTATTTCTTTTTAATTTAATTGATCCATCGTACTATCCTAATTGTGGGGACACTTCTGCTTGTTGCCAGAGGACTTGGAGATAATAGGTTGAGCCCACTGTCGCGAAGCCCAGTTCGTTCCAGAGGGACAACTACCACGTCATCACCTTTACATCCTCGGTTTTCGAGTTTAAATCTGGACTCTCCAACGGGCAAGTTGGATGATGTAAGGAGTGAATGTCATCAGCTGCCCCTTCCACCCGGTTCTCCTCCTAGTCCTTCTGCTTTGCCAAACCCAAGACCTTGTGTTGTGGCTGAATACGCAACCATTAATATGTCCAAATGGAAGAAAGGCAGGCTCCTAGGAAGAGGCACATTCGGTCATGTATATCTTGGATTCAACAGGTTTGTGAGCCTTCCAGATTTTTTTTCAATCAATGACGTTTGGGTTCTAATTAGATTCAGGAACATCATGGCTTTAGTATAGGTCATCTTATGCTCATTTTGAATTGGTGTTATGGAAGATGTGTGGCTAATAGTTCCTGGTGGACATAGTTACATAGTGATTAACTGGAGGTTTTCACTATGAACAGGGAGAATGGACAAATGTGCGCAATAAAAGAAGTCAAGGTGGTTTCAGATGATCAAACATCCAAAGAGTGTCTTAAGCAACTGAATCAGGTCTCTTTTATTTTATTTTATCACTAATTTTAATTTGATAAGTGACCAGGTCTCTTTAGTTACTCTTTCAGTATGTTTCTGTTCACAATTTTAATATCCTCTCCTTTCAAAGTCCGTGATAAACTTTATTCTGTAATCTTGGGTCTTTTGTTTAATATCTGCCCTTTTCAATTTTGCATTTGATACCTGACTGATTTTATCTTACGTACAGGAAATCATTTTACTCAGTAACTTGACACATCCAAATGTTGTTCGGTATCATGGAAGTGAACTGGTATGACTAGTTACTTTAGTTGGATGTGCATAATTATATTGTCGTTATGATATTTACACAACTTAGGCAAATATGTTGATCATATTAATTTGTTCTTCTGTAACCTTGTTGCTCTGTAGAACAGAAATATATCTTCCCATTTAGTTCTCAACTGTTGCCTTTTAATTATTTGTCAGGATGAAGAAACTCTATCAGTTTACTTGGAGTACGTTTCTGGGGGTTCTATACATAAACTGTTGCAGGAATATGGGCCTTTTAGGGAGCCAGTTATACAAAACTACGCCAGACAGATCCTTTCTGGCCTTTCCTTTTTACATGCTAGGAATACAGTTCACAGGTGTGTGTCTTTATGATTCGAGTACTTGTGACTCAGCTATTCTGCGGACACTGCTAGATTCAAATGCCAATTATTTCTTTTCAGGGATATAAAAGGAGCCAATATACTAGTAGATCCTAATGGTGTAATTAAGCTAGCTGATTTTGGCATGGCAAAACATGTAAGTAGCAGCACAATCATTAAAGTTATTTCTTTACCACTTTTTACTGAAAGGTGTCAGAGAACCAATTCCAAAACTTTGCCTTTGACTTTATTTGCAAACAAGAATAGCGGGAACTGATTGACTGTTGTTGTAGGTTATACTTGCTAATAACATGGAAAAAGTCTAAAAACTTGTCATTTGGTACCTTTGTTTGTGGATTCTATTTTAGTTATTTGGATGAATAATTTTAGGCCTTCATATAGAACCAGCAGACATGGTAGCCTAGCAAAAGATTAAAGTTTTCTCATTTCTCTTTTTGTTTTTATTTTTATTTTTCTAGTTCTCTTAAAAACAATTGATGCTACTAAAAGAGAAGTGTATGAATTCTTTAGAACAGTTTCTTTTCCAGCAATTGATCCATGCATTAACGTTATATTACCTTGGAGCAGATAACTTCGTGCTCGTCAGTGCTCTCATTCAAAGGGAGTCCTTATTGGATGGCTCCTGAGGTATGCTTCCCTCCCGTTTCTGCAAACCCTCGTGTCAATGTCCAACATTTTTAGCAAAGACTTATAATTATTCCATTCTCTGATATTATCAGGTGGTGATGAATACAAGTGGCTATGGTCTTGCAGTGGATATTTGGAGTTTGGGATGTACAATTCTGGAAATGGCAACTTCCAAGCCACCTTGGAGCCAGTATGAAGGGGTAAGATGTTGAAATATTTGATGAATGTTTTTACCGTGATCATCTCTTCTGAGGCCATCATCAGAGAACTCAAACCTAAGTGTCTTTGATTGCCCTCTATGCAACAGGTTGCTGCCATATTTAAAATTGGAAACAGCAAAGACTTTCCTGAAATTCCAGAACACCTTTCTAATGATGCAAAAAGCTTTATAAGGTTATGCTTGCAGCGGGAGCCGTCCACACGACCTACAGCTTCTCAACTACTAGAGCACCCTTTTGTTAAAAACCAAAGCACAGCAAAAGTTGCTCATGTTGGTGTAACCAAAGAATCATATCCTCGTTCCTTTGATGGAAGCCGGACACCGGTAAAGATTATGGAGTCTTTACTTCTTTTTACTTCTTTGGCAAAACTATAATGAATTATCTTGGAAAGAGTGAAATTACTCTCTGAACAAACTATAAATTACTGAGTTTGAAAATTGAGTAAACTTTGAGAAAGGAACTTAATAAATAGCAAGAGATGGAGAAGTGCTTAAGTGCAAGTTATCCTTTCTAGAGAGATGTGGCACCTTTCTTCCACTTGTCTGTCACTAGGGACCTACCAATTCATATTAATAACCGCGAGATCTGATTAAATGATGATTAGGAATTCATAAAACTATAACAAATTACTTTCTGATTTCAAGCCATTTTTGCGGATCAGTATTTGCATTTTGATCTTAATGAAGCTGCATACTGTGTCATGATTTCTTCACTTCCTATTATTTCTTTTTCGATCTATTTTTCCTTGAGTCGAAGGTATATCGGAAACAACGTCTCTACCTCCCATGGTTGGGGTAAGGTTTACGTACTCTCTACCCTTCCCCGACTCCACTTGTGGGATTACATTGGGTATGTCACTATGTTGTTGTTGTACCCTATTCCATACCTATCACATTAATTCACAAAATTTGAAACCTTACCCTACCCCTTGATAAGGAGAACTGTAAGGAATCAAAACCATATATACATGCATCGTAGCTCATATCCAGACAAGGTCCTGTAATCTTATTCTTCACGGTGTTTTGTTGGGAGGATAATTCATATGAAACAATGGTTTTACTAACACAAGACCTAATATACTAACAGATGTTACTCGATAATCTTTTTCATTGTTGTCTTTGTTCCATGAGGCTATGGGTGAAAAGTTAGTCCCTAATTTAGAACAATTATAAGAAGAGAAGGAATCTAACCTTGTGAGTTATGTTTACAACTTTTACCCAAATACTGATGTCTAATATGTCTTTAAATTTTAGTACGAGCTAATTGACAGTTTATCTAATCAATGCTCTTCTACCCTTGGACTGTGTGCTCTAGTTTGTGTTTCATTCTTCAATGTTAACCAACTACCAGCTAAATCACTATTTGGTTACCATACCATACTGTACCCTACACGATGCTGGTAGGCCATTATTTTGTGCAAGGGAATTCGCCTAGGTAATATAATCACGCTCCCATTATACAGAAATAGCTCTTGAAGATGCTTAACGCAACAGCACATGATTTTGTTTACTTGACTTAACATGGACAAACACGAAAATGTGCAAATTAGCCGATCGAACCAAATACTCATCTGAACCTTTGCCAGATCAAGTCCAACATCAGAAAAAATTATTTGTAACAACTCTTATGTGATTAACAGGAATTGAAAAGGTAGAAAATCTTAGCAACAATACTTGGATAGTTCATCCATCTATGTTATAACACCACGAAGCACGTGGAGACTCTTGGGGGATTTAGATTTTTGAAACTGATCATTTAAGCTTTCCATTTGCCTTTAGGTGGTTTTGGTATATATCCCTCTGAAGATCTCTATTCGATTTGCTTTTTTTACAGCCAGTGTTGGAGCTGCATCCAGGTGGAAGGAATGTTTCTCCTGGAAGGAATATCTCTCCCCCCGAAGGAAACTATGCATCCCATCCGGTGATCACAATCTCTAGACCATTGATCTGCGCAAGGTGATTACCGTTTGTACCTTAATACATCTACTTTTTAGTCTGTTTTCTACTCATACCAGAGGACAGATGTATCTAACTGTTCTTTTCTTGACATCCACAGGGAAAATGTAAAAGCCATAACATCTTTACCAGTATCCCCCACTTCTAGCCCATTAAGACAATATGAACCTGCCCGTAAAAGCTGTTATCTTTCTCCTCCTCATCCATCTTATGGCATCGGGGGCCAGAGTGGATACGATGCAAATGATTACTCAATGTTTCAAGCAAGGCCCAGCACAAGAACCACACTCGAGCCATGGCTTGAAATCCCTCAATTTAGAGCTCAGACACCATCTAGATCCCCCAAAACAAGACCCATTCTTTAGTAACATGTGATGTATGAGGTAAAAGTTTTCTTTTCTTGCATTGCACCATGCGTGGTCGGTCCCCTTCTAGGAAGAACTGCAGAAACTATGGCCCCTTCTAAGCGATCCGTTTCTGTTTGATGGGTGCATTATGATTAAGAGAGATTTTGGGTGACCAGGGGTTTGGTTGCATGATGGAGGAATTGCATTTTCTTGAATATAAGATCTGTAAAATGTACTTCATTCTCAATGTAAATGCAAGATGGCCACTTGATTAAATTCTATAAGATCACCACGAAACTTGTCCGTCTTATAGTAGACTTAGCTATGAATATTCAGGAAGAAACGAATACCGGGCTTTTCTTGCATTATGTGTTAACTGAAAGAAAGGGGAAAATAATGATCAGGGCAAAAAGTGTCTGTGTTAATGACTTCATTTTTCTTTTTTGGGCATGGAAAGAAAGTGAAGGAAAAAAAATGAAGAATGTATTTCCTTTTCCTTTTTGGTTTCTCAACCGCAGTCTAGTATTCACATTGAGTTCTCGATTAATCTACATTCGTATTGCGTAAGACTCCTTAAGGGGGAATTTCTATTTTATACATAAGATTCAAATTTGATCTGCATTTGCATTGCATAAGATAGACTCCCTAAGTGGAAAACATTTTCTACTTTACGTAAACTCAGATCTGCATTTGCGCTGCGTAAGACTAAGACTTTTTAAGGGGGAAATATTTTTTATTTTATACCTAAAACTTAAATTCGATCCGTGTTCGTGTTGCATAAAACTCCTTAAGGGGGAAATATTTCCTATTTATACATGAAACTCAAATCTGATCAGTATTTACGTTGCGTAAGACTCCTTAATGAAATTAGTTTTTTTCCATTGAAGTACTATAACACTCTTTATCTCTGAAGAAGTGGAAGAGTGTAGGATAAGACTGGTTTTTTTTTGTTTTTTTTTTGGAGGGGGGTTGACTTTTTCTTAGCTCTATCTTTAAATTACATTTTTCTTCTAATTTTGAAACTATTTCTAGATGAACCATGAAATTACTAGGAATACAGATTTCAAAGTCTTAGCATAGAAAATAAATGTCCCACAAAGTTGACCATTTTAAACTTAACATAGTATTTTCTCTGTTTCATAATAGTTATCATATTTTGCCTTTTAAAAGTTAATTTGATTAATATTTGAAGTTAAATTGAATTATATTAACTTAATATTTTAAAATTACAATTTGAATGTATAATTCTTCTCATATCAATATGGTGAAAAAATATATTTTAAAATGTTGATTAAAGTTAATATAGTTTGACTCTTGAAAATGAAACATGTTGAAACGGCTAAGAATTTTCACTCTTATCCTTAAATTGCATACATGAGTGTGTGTTTTGCCAAAGTAATATTATTGATCGGTTATATTACATAAAATAAGAATTAAAATGTAAAAATAATATTCTAAATGTTGGAATTTTTTTAAATAAAAAAATAGAATTATTAGTGATAAGAAATATAAGGGTCCTCCATTGCGGTTCCTGTATTACTAATTTTTGTAATTTTCTTCATATAATAATAGTCCCATTTCCCAAATTGGCCTACTAGTTGATTAATGTACTTTTTGTATTGTTGTTCTGTTTGGATGTGTATCATTTTTTAAGTCAATATATATTTTTTGTATAGTTGTCTCCAATCATGGCTAAACTGTACAATTCTTTAATTTGTACCTAAAAAATTGAAGATCTGCTTGATATAAAACGTTATACATGTTAGTTCATGGATTAGGTGCTAATTTGTTTGTGTATGTAATTATAATTCCTTTGCAAATTATGCTTTTATAATTTATAAGAGCGTGTGTTTGTGTTAAATTTCTCATATCTTATTAAAAAGCTAGTGGTTTGGGCAGGCCGCGAGTCAATTGACACCTTTTTATTAAGGAAAATAATAATATATATGTACATGTAAACTGACACTCAAATTTAATCTCGATTTTAATTTGATATATTCTTAAAATATTTAGTGACTAATATGTAGAGATACTTTTACTTGGCTCAACTGTATCTCGTGAACTCCTCTAACTAACATAGCAAAATATTTGATTTTCATATATGTGTGTCAACCCCCACTTTCTTCATCCCCAATCAATTGGCATAGTTATCACCATCCTCACTTCCCTATCCCACTAAGGACACAATAAAATACACGATTAAGTTTTTGAGGTGTAAATTAAATTAATATCTATTTTGATATGTTGTGTCCTCTTCACTCTCTAATACACATTATCTTTACTTCACCATCGTTGCCCCATCACACCCCTACTCCACTCCAACCTTCCATAATATTTATGTATGTAATACCTCGCAACTCTACTCTAAGGATTTGAACCATTTTTCGTGACATTATAAACTTGGTCGAGTTCTATACTACTTGTTCATATATGTTAAGGTTCATTCCTAAGTGTGAGAAGTGTATTGGATGTGGTTTAGGGTCATAATAAACCTCTAACACCAAGTCAAGTGCAAAGCTTTCCTACCGACTAAGTTTTTGCATGAGTTGATTTGAGGGTCAACTTCAAACAATCATATCTCTCAAATTATAAAGTTTTAGCATCGAACGACCTATCAAATTAAACGTCTTTGAGTCTTCTTTCCAACTCCACCAAGTTGCGTCAATCTGAATTCAGAGTAAAAAATTATGACCATTTTACCGGAGACACTGCAAGCTGTCAATGTCCGACGACCAAAGTGATAGTCTGTCAGACTTGTGACGGCCCGTCAGACTTGGCCGTCACACTTAGGTAGAATGTCCATTTTTTGGGTCAATTTTGACGGTCTGGGTGATGGATCGCCACTCAAACGACAGCCCATCACTCAGATGACGGCAGAATGGTAAAGTCGACTTATTTTGAGTTTCTAAATGGGTATTTTAGTCCTAAAACATGTGGGGAGTTATCTAGATGGCCTTAAATGTATAGAAAACCAGTTTTCATCATTAAATGCTCTCATTCTCAAAAATCTCTATGCTCAATAACTTCAAGAAACCCTAAGACTAGGGTTCAGCTTCCAAGGTTTTCTTCAAGATTCATCACTAAGGTATGTAAGGCTATCTCCATGTGTGGCAACACCTTGTTCTTTCCCATGAACTACGTTTCTATGGTTTCAAAGAATCCTCCATGAATGAATTAGGGTTAGGACGAAACTTCATATTCTTGAATTACTCTTGAATCTCCATGAAACCCAAGAACCTTCCATGAAAGTACTTCAATTTCTTGAAAATTCTTTTACCCATGAGTTTCTTTTAGATTTTCTACATGAAATTACGAATGATTATTGTAAGAAGAGAACCTTATCTAGAAAACTACTTTAATGATTTTCTTTATGACTTCTTGATAACTTTTTAACGATTTCTTGATGTTTTCTTAAAAATTCTTATGTTATAAACCCTAGAACTATGAATTATGAAAGTTCCCAAATGTGTGACCTTATGATGCTATCTTATGATTTTCTAACTTTATTATTATTATTATTATTATTATTATTATTATTATTATTATTATTATTATTATTATTATTATTATTATTATTATTATTATTATTATTATTATTATTGTTATATGATATATGTCTCTCATGAATGCCAAGCTATGATACATGAAATGTAACCTTATGATGTGATGATATGAATGAATTTTATGAACTATGGTCCTTGAATGTTATGAATATGAGCCTTCGGGCTAACCCATGATCACAAGAGCCTAAGGGAGCTAAATAGTTAACCGAGAAGGCATAAGTCTAAATGACAAATGCCCGAAACTACGTTTATTGAAGTAGGATAAGGATAGTACTGTTGGTTTGGGTGACTCTTTTTTAATGCCCCTGGTAAGGGCTAGTTATGGATTCATATGACATGTATATGTATGTCTCATATCCAGCAAGGTATGATATAGCTTAACTGATTGGGCCGAGATCAGACTCCATGTGCTCACATGGTGGTTTATGTCGGTTACACTATTAGACTCCCATAATGAACTAGAATATAATAAAAGGAATATCCATAAGGTAGGTTGAACAACCTCAGCTCTTAACCTTTCCATGTTATGACTATAACTGTGTTAGCCGCTTCTATTGATTTGACATGTACGTTATGTTTCATTCCGCCATTTTACATACAGTACTATTTCATATGTACTTACGTCCCTTTTGCCAGGGGCACTGCATCTTTTATTGATGCAGACTCAGGTACGTAGCCACGAGATCAGGCCACTAGCTAAGTTCCATATCTTCTGCTATTGGTGAGCCCCTCTCTGTTCCTGGGGCTTAGTATACCTATTTTAGGAAGTTATTTTTATTTAAAGGTATACCGGGGGCCTTGTCCTGGTTGACATTATTTAGTTCTGTTTAGAGGCTTTATAGATAGATGAATAGTTATGTTATGTTTGGATCTTTATTTCCTTTGACAATGGTTTTAAATTTCTATGACTTACGTTATGAAATCCAATCTCTTATGAAACTTGTCTCTTCAAATGCTTTCAAATTTATTCTTCTGCTCATGTTTAGATGTATACTCATGTCCAATGCCATGTTATGGATACGCTCGTGCCAGCAATGACATCGAGTGCCAACCACGTCCATGGTGTAGATTCGGGGCGTGACAATGTAAATGTGTGAGATCATCATACTTTAACCTAAGTCTTTTTTTTTTCAAAAGAAAAGGATATATGATTTCCTTGGATACTCAAGTCTGCGAGGAAAATAAACTTCTCTTGAACACATCTTTTCAATTAGCGAATTTTCTTCATGTTTGTGACCTTCGTTCTTGATTAGAACATTGCATACCATCCTCTTAATTTGCTGAGATGTTAACTCATTTCTACTTTGAATTCTTAAGAATTCCTTAAAAAGTTGCATCTTTTGAGTCTTCACATTAGTATCAATATTAAATTTCATTTTACCTGCATAAGGAAGAGATGAAAACCAATAATTTAAGGTATAATTAAGTAAAAATACTTGTTGGGTTTAATTGATAGGTTGAATGGGAAATTGAGGGAAAAAGAAGTGGAGAGGAAATGATATGTTCTCTCTTATTTTATTAAATAAGCTTTGGTCCCACATAGGTGGTGGAAATGAAAAGTCTCCTATTTAAAAATAGAAGCACTCCTTCATGTTGCTAAAGGGTCAAGAAGAGGGTCTCCCCTCGCGCCGTCGTCGTCGTCGCTCGCTCGGCTCGGCTTCGGCTTCGGCTTCGGTCGATTGATTGATAATCTTTTTGGACCAAATTTTCTTTAAATTTTTAATTAATTAATATTATTTATTTAGTTAATTAATTAAGTGGAAAAAATCCTGACCCGCGACCCGCGACCCGTTTCTTCCCGGATTAATTTAAAATTTCCCTCCGTTTTTTTCAACCGATTTTTGAATGGTTGCAACCTTGTCCGAAAAGTTGCAAACCTTCTCAACAGGCAAACCTTTTCCCAACAGGTGCCTTTTATGAAAAGGTATAAACAGTCTATATATATCTGTAAATCTTCAGAATGTTATATACGAAAATTCTGAACATACCATCTTCTTCTTCTTCTTTCTGCACTTCCTAAAATCGTGTGATATACATCCTTCAAGTGGTTCGCTGTCATCAAAGATTTGCAGTACCTCTACTTTGGTGAGTAAATCGTTCTATCCTGGGAGGAAAAATTCCAAAACCTCGGATACTTTGAGGGGAATAATTTCCTTAAGGACACACTGTGCATTCAGTGGGCTCGATTCTATTTCTGCATTAACTTTTCCAGATTCTGTATTTTATTACCTTTACTTGTTGTTACTGGTTTTAATATTTACAATACAGTTTACTAACAATCTTAAGGAAATTATATTATTATTGTTTTCTAACCAAACTGTATTCTGTCTTTGGAGACTAAAACCTGTGTGGTTTTCTACTCCGTATGAAATAAATATTCTGATTTGAAGAGTATAAAAACTTCATTGGAATATTAAAGTTCATACTTGTACAACGATTTGAAGAGTATAAAAACTTCGTCGTTGTTTTTGTAAAAGGTCTGATATTCTGAAATATTAAGACAGTTTGTCTATTTTGACAGTGAAAAGAAATGACAAGTGATACTGCTACTACTTCTGCGACTGTTGCTGCAACAAGCCGCACTTCTGTGCCACCGGCAGAAAAACTAGGAAAATTTTCTGGAGCCAACTTCAAAGGATGGCAGCAAAGGGTGTTCTTTTGGCTTACCACTCTTGGTATGCAGAAGTTCACTAACGAAGATCCTCCTGTGCCCGCTGTTGATATGCCGGCCAATGAAAAATTTATGATTACTGAGGCATGGACACAGACAGATTTTCTATGCAAGGGCTACATCCTAAGTGCTTTGGATGATGATTTGTACAATGTCTATAGTGCTGTGAAAACTTCTAAAGAATTATGGGATGCACTTGAGAAGAAGTACAAGACTGAAGACGCATGCTTGAAAAAATTTGTGGTTGCTAAGTTCCTAGACTATAAAATGATAGATAGCAGAACTGTTGGAACCCAAGTTCAAGAACTACAACTTATTTTTCATGACCTTATTGCTGAAGGCATGGTAGTTAATGAAGCATTTCAAGTGGCTGCGATGATAGAAAAATTGCCTCCTTCGTGGAGAGATTTCAAAAATTATCTAAAGCACAAGCGTAAGGAAATGAAGTTGGAAGATCTTGTGATTCGTCTCAAGATTGAGGAAGATAACAAAACAGCAGAAAAGAAGTTGCGTGGAAATTCAGCAATTATGGGAGCGAACATCGTTGAAGATGCTGCTCCAAAGAATAAGAAAAGGAAGCAACCTTTTGGAAAGAATCAGGAGCAGAACAAGAAAAAGTTCAAGGGCAATTGTTATAATTGTGGGAAAGTTGGACACAAAGCTCCAGATTGTCGTCTTCCGAAAAAGGACAAGAGAAAGGGACAAGCCAATATGGTGGAAAATAAAGAAGCTATTGATGATCTGTGTGCAATGCTATCAGAATGCAACCTAGTAGGTAATCCCAAAGAATGGTGGCTTGATTCAGGAGCTACTTCGCATGTGTGTGCAGTCCGAGAAGCATTCTCTACTTATTCACCTGCAGCACCTGATGCGACGATCTATATGGGAAATTCTGCAACTGCAAAGATTGAAGGATATGGGAGAGTTTTTCTGAAAATAACATCCGGCAAGGTGGTGACGCTGAACAAAGTGTATCATATTCCAGAAATGCGAAAGAATTTGGTGTCTGCCGGCCTTCTTATCAAGAATGGATTCAAGTGTGTTCTAGTTTCAGACAAAGTAGTTGTCAGTAAGAATGAAATGTATCTAGGAAAAGGCTACTTCACTGAGGGTCTTTTCAAACTAAATGTAATGGTTGTTGATGATAATAAAGTTCAAGCTTCTTCTTACTTACTTGAGTCAAATAATTTATGGCATTCACGTTTAGGACATGTCAATCATAAAACCTTGCGAAAACTGATTAATTTAAATATATTGCCTAACTTTGATTGCAATAAATCAAAATGTCAAGTATGTGTTGAATCTAAGTATGCTAAGCATCCTTATAAATCTATTGAACGGAATTCTAGTCCCTTAGAATTGATTCACACAGACATTTGTGATATGAAGTCTACACCAACTCGTGGTGGAAAGAAGTATTTTATAACTTTTATTGACGATTGCACTCGATATTATTATGTATATTTGCTTAATAGTAAGGATGAAGCAATTGATGCATTTAAGCAATACAAGAACGAAGTAGAAAATCAATTGAATAAAAAGATAAAAATGATTAGAAGTGATAGGGGTGGAGAATACGAATCTCCTTTTGAAAAGATATGTTTAGAATATGGAATTATTCATCAAACTACTGCCCCCTACACACCTCAATCAAATGGAGTTGCGGAAAGGAAAAACCGAACATTAAAAGAAATGATGAATGCTTTATTAATAAGTTCCGGTTTACCGCAGAACTTGTGGGGGAAGCTATCCTTACAGCTAATCGAATACTCAACAGAGTACCCCACAGCAAAACACAAACTATTCCATATGAACTATAGAAAGGAAGAAAACCCAACTTGAAATACTTCAAAGTGTGGGGGTGTTTAGCAAAGGTCCAAGTTCCTTTGCCCAAAAGGGTAAAAATCGGACCAAAGACCGTGGATTGTGTTTTTATTGGCTATGCTACAAATAGCAAAGCTTGTCGATTTTTGGTTCACAAATCGGACAATCCTGAAATTAATGTTAATACGGTAATTGAATCAGACAATGCTGAATTTTTTGAAAATATTTATCCGTATAAAACTAAAAGTGAATCCTCAAGTGAAAGATCTAAACGACCAAGAGAAGTTCAAAAGGAAAGTAAACCATCCGAAGAGGATCCAAGGCGTAGCAAACGTCAAAAGATATCTACTTCCTTTGGACCAGATTTTGTGACATTCTTGCTTGAAAATGAGCCTCAAACATTTAAAGCTGCAATGTCTTCTTCTGATTCAGCATTTTGGAAAGAGGCAATCAATAGTGAGATTCAATCAATTTTGAATAACCATACATGGGAATTGGTTGATCTTCCTCCTGGAAATAAACCTTTAGGATCAAAATGGATATTTAAAAGGAAAATGAAAGCTGATGGCACTATTGATAAATATAAGGCAAGACTTGTGGTCAAAGGTTATAGACAAAAAGAAGGTCTTGATTACTTTGACACATACTCGCCGGTAACAAGAATAACATCTATTCGGGTGTTAGTGGCACTTGCAGCTGTATATGGTCTTGAAATTCATCAAATGGATGTTAAGACGGCTTTCTTAAATGGAGAATTGGAGGAAGAAATTTACATGGAACAACCTGAGGGTTTCATAGTTCCAGGTAAAGAAAGGAAAGTGTGCAAACTTGTTAAGTCACTTTATGGACTTAAACAAGCACCTAAACAATGGCATGCAAAATTTGACCAAACAATGTTGGCAAATGGATTTAAGATTAATGAGTGTGACAAATGTGTTTACATTAAAAATACTCCAAATCATGAAGTCATTGTTTGTTTATATGTTGATGACATGTTGATAATGAGTAAAGACATTGCCAATATAAATGCTACGAAGCGTATGCTTGCTAGCAAATTTGACATGAAAGACTTAGGGGTTGCTGACTTAATCTTAGGAATTAGGATCCATAAAACTCCACAAGGTCTAGCATTATCACAATCACATTATATAGAAAATATACTTGATAAGTTTAAATATTTAAATTTCAATGTTGCAAAAACTCCAATTGATGTAAGTTTTGCACTTCAAAAGAATGAAGGTAAAAGTGACTCACAATTGGACTATGCACGAGTTTTGGGAAGTTTGATGTATATTATGAATTGTACACGACCAGATATAGCATGTGATATTAGCAAGTTGAGTCGATTCACGAATAATCCTAATCAAACTCATTGGATGGCAATGAAACGAGTCTTGGGGTATTTGAAACACACCCAAAACTATGCTTTACATTATAATAAATATCCCGCAGTAATTGAGGGATATAGTGATGCAAACTGGATCACCGGATCATCTGAAGTTAAATCCACAAGTGGATATGTTTTCACCGTTGGTGGAGGAGCAGTGTCTTGGAAATCATCAAAACAGACATGCATCGCCCGCTCTATAATGGAGTCTGAATTTATAGCTTTAGACAAGGCTGGTGAAGAAGCTGAATGGCTTCGAAATTTTTTGGAAGATATTCCATTTTGGCCCAAACCTTTGGCACCCATATGTATACATTGTGATAGCCAAGCGGCAATAGGGAGGGCAGGAAATGTTATGTATAATGGAAAATCGCGTCACATTCGACGGCGACACAATACTGTTAGACAACTACTCTCTAGTGGTGTTATCACTATTGACTACGTAAAGTCAAGAGATAATATATCGGATCCACTAACAAAAGGCTTATCTAGAGAGGCTGTTGAAAGATCATCGAGGGGAATGGGGTTAAGGCCAAGGACAAGTCAACATGGCGGTAACTCGTAGACTGGAGATCCCAAGAACTAGGTTCAAAGAGATCAAACAAAGTTATGATTGACGGTTCAACATTGTCAAATAACTCAACCCATTCTCGTGATGATGACAATGTTCAGAAACAAAGGATAAAACCTTAAGGCTTTTAATGAGTTAATAAAGCTTTAAAGGTTTTTTAATGATTATCTAAATCTGACGGAAAATAACTAGATAGTGTGTCTATAGGACTACACGTTTAGAAATCACCTATGTGAATGTGAAGTATAAGCCGCTTCAAGGGGAATGACAGTAAAGGCCCATTCTCTATGCATTCACGAAACCAGGCGGTGTTCATGGCTGAAACGAACACAACCGTGAGAACCATAAATGGTTGATGATTGATTGTGTGACTTATGTTGTCTAGTTATACAACAAAGTTCGACGGTTCAAAGATATCGCATCTACCGATTGATCGAGTATATCCTATATAAGTTCACTATGGAAAGTTCAAAGGGAAACCTACTTATCCAGATGCAATTAATTTTCGCTTGTATATCACACACTTATCCGTGCATTCCTTTATCTTGTAGACATTCCCCATTCATGTGGGGGATTGTTGGGTTTAATTGATAGGTTGAATGGGAAATTGAGGGAAAAAGAAGTGGAGAGGAAATGATATGTTCTCTCTTATTTTATTAAATAAGCTTTGGTCCCACATAGGTGGTGGAAATGAAAAGTCTCCTATTTAAAAATAGAAGCACTCCTTCATGTTGCTAAAGGGTCAAGAAGAGGGTCTCCCCTCGCGCCGTCGTCGTCGTCGCTCGCTCGGCTTCGGCTTCGGCTACGGCTTCGGCTTCGGCTTCGGCTTCGGCTTCGGCTTCGGATTCGGATTCGGATTTGGATTCGGATTTGGATTTGGATTTGGATTTGGATTTGGTCAATTGATATGATTGATTGATAATCTTTTTGGACCAAATTTTCTTTAAATTTTTAATTAATTAATATTATTTATTTAATTAATTAATTAAGTGGAAAAAATCCTGACCCGCGACCCGCGACCCGCGACCCGTTTCTTCCCGGATTAATTTAAAATTTCCCTCCGTTTTTTCCAACCGATTTTTGAATGGTTGCAACCTTGTCCGAAAAGTTGCAAACCTTCTCAACAGGCAAACCTTTTCCCAACAGGTGCCTTTTCTGAAAAGGTATAAACAGTCTATATATATCTGTAAATCTTCAGAATGTTATATACGAAAATTCTGAACATACCATCTTCTTCTTCTTCTTTCTGCACTTTCTAAAATCGTGTGATATACATCCTTCAAGTGGTTCGCTGTCATCAAAGATTTGCAGTACCTCTACTTTGGTGAGTAAATCGTTCTATCCTGGGAGGAAAAATTCCAAAACCTCGGGTACTTTGAGGGGAATAATTTCCTTAAGGACACACTGTGCATTCAGTGGGCTCGATTCTGTTTCTGCATTAACTTTTCCAGATTCTGTATTTTATTACCTTTACTTGTTGTTACTGGTTTTAATATTTACAATACAGTTTACTAACAATACTTTCGGTCATAAATTCTATTAATGACTTCTTCTTCTCCCTTATTCTTCGTTGTTTTCATCCTCCTCCTCATTTTCTTTTTTTTTCTTCCTCTATGTTCAAAGCTCATATTTTTTAAAATCTACGTGTCACAAATATGAATCGTTTTGAGTGAATAATATATCAAATGACTTGAAAAATTAAGAAGAGCTCATATCGAAATTATGGTATTGTTTAGAAGAGATTTGAGTCTACAGTGTATACTTTATTGTATCAACAATTTATATAGATATATGTACAACTCTGCTATATAGTTATACATCATCTATACATGAGTATATACTATCTATACAATATCGATACATTATATATACATATCGATATATTAAATATGCATATGACCATTTTGTTGCCCGTACATATACCGCTAATCTTGGGCTATTTTTTATGTAGATAAAAATTTGGCTATAAAAACTTCATATTACTACAAAGTGTGCGGAAGGAGCTAGGTGGATCAGAGGTGTAGGAAGCTCTTATGAGGAGGCAATGAGGAAAAGAAGAAGATTCACCTGGTAGCATAGGATACCGTTTGTGTGCCCCAGTGCAATGGAGGACTGAATGTCAAGGGATGCAGGAACTGGAACTTAGCTTCTGTTGGTAAACTGTTATATCAACTGGTGGTAGATAAAGAATCTCTCTGGATAAAGTGGGTACATGTCATTTATATGAAAAATGACTTTAATTTGGGAACATAAACACCCTCGTGACTGTAGTTGGTATTGGAAAAAGCTAAACTCTTGAGAGCTTGGTATACACACGGAAGATACAACCTAACACTGGGAGGGGGGTACTCTATATCAAAGAGTTATTCAGATATTTTGGGAAGCCAAGTGAAGGTTGGCTATACTACTTTAATTTGGAATGCAGTAACACAACCTAAACATAGGTTCATTATATGGCTAGCTACGAAGGAAAGATTGCTCACAAAGTGGGGATTGACTCAATTGCATATATCTTTAGATGTCCTGCATTGCTGCTTGTGTAGCTAGCGTCAATAACGAGGAAACAACTAAGCATTTAATCGATGAGAGTGTGCATCGTTCAAAACAATCAGGACAACTATGATGCAATGGACTGGTGTCAGATTACAACATGGAACTATGAAGCAAGTACTACTGAAAATCAGGAGGAAACACTGGAAGTCCATCTAAAAGGAGATTATAGAAGCCATATGGAGGGCAATGATTTATAACCACACCTGGAAGGCACGTAACTGAAAATTGTTTAAGGGACAAAATGTATATACAGTGAGGGTCATTAAACAGATTAAGGAGGAGATGGTAGATAGACTAACGGTGTCGTTCCTATATAAGAAGCTACATAGGTAGAGAGGATTAATGCTTAGATTACACATGTAATTAGGCCTGTGTTCGTCCTGCTATCATAAAAGGATATCGAGGTGCTCTTTTAGTTTATACTTATGTTGATTTTGCTTGTCAATGGTAATATTGATAGTGTTACCAAAAAAAAAAAAGAACTTGGCTATATTTACTACAGTATATTTATGAAATTTACCCTTAATTTATCTTATTTAAATATAGAGATTTGCCAAGGAAATACTTCCTTAATGGAGTAGAAAAAGTTTTTGAGGAAAATTACTTAATTATCTCAAACTTTCAGGACTGAATTCATATTTTACATTGTTTAGACGACTCCGTCAAAAGAGACGTGACTTTTATGAATCAAATCAAATTAAAGGTCCTACAATACCACAAAATATACCTCACCACAGAGGATCATTCCTCCATATGAATCGTGTTTCGCAATTTTCCCACCCATTTCGACCTCCATTATAGATGTTGAATTGAATAATTTCCCTCTCAAATCTCCATCTTCCTTCAATCTAAAAGGGAAAATGCCGATTGAGATACTAAAAGGGTTGCCATTTTCAGTAGATACATGGAGTTCGAAGTCAAGCACAAAGAGGCATCATTTCTTAACACATGCTCACAAGGATCACACTCAAGGGATTTGTATTTATGGTTCATTTCCAATTTATTGTTCCCGTCTTACCAGGACTCTTGTTTTACAGCATTCTCCTCAGGTAACCCGTCCTTTTTTTATTATGTTTTTGAAATTTCTGCAATCAAACGCCTGGAAAGTAATATTATTTGTACCAATTTATGACTTTATGTGGCATTTTTAGCTTTTTCAGATTCGAACTATGTAAATTTTGATCAATATTTTAAAATGTAAAATTTTCATCATATTTGATGAGAACAATTGCTTGCTTGCTCACAACTTATATCACTTGGACAATCTCCATTTTAGACGTTGAATTGAAGTTGTAATCCTTGGAGTCCTTATATGACTTGGACAATTATTTGGATTGAGTTAGGTTCAAGGTCTATTTATCATGGTATCAGATTCGGGCATTCCCTGTGGCCCCTGAATAGATTGTCCATGCCCTGTAGGGATAAGGGCATGCGGAGGGCTGATGAGAAGGGATAAAATCTCTGATCTCCTTAGTTGGGACAATACTACAAGGGTTGAGTTAGGCTCAAAAGACTTGCAACTTACATTAACTTTCTGTTAGAGAATGACAAAAGTTCCACATTGATGGTTAATGATATAGGTGGACTCCTTATAAGGCTTGGACAAGCCTCCTCCCTTTGAGCTAGATTTTGGGGGGTGAGTTACGCCCAAGACTCTTGAGAAGTTACAAGTGCCACATAAATTTATGTGACGGAGGGAGTAGTAGTAATTGTACTACTTAGTGGTGAGACTTGAATCAAGCCAAACTGGAGGAACAATATGGACTCCCTTACGAGCCACATGCGATTTTCTATAAGATGTGAAAGCTATAAAGCTAGTAGTTCAAAACATAAATTTAAACAGATGTAAAAATTCAATTGTTCTTACCATTTACATACTTCTTGTGATGACTCATTAGCTTGTATTCTTGTATTAGGAGAATAGGAGATAACCTGTATGTTGTTATTGCTGGAATTTGAGAACGGTAAAGTTGTCTCCATGTGACCAAGAGGTCACGGGTTCAAGTCTTGGAAACAGCCTCTAGCAGAAATGCAAGGTAAGACTGCGTACAATAGACCCTTGTGGTCGGGCCTTTCCCCGAACCCTACGCATAGCAGGAGCCTAGTGCACCAGGCTGTCCCCCCCCCCCCCCTGGTCTGTTACCCGTACAATGAATTCTCTTCGAATTGTTAGTTATTGTTTTCTCAATGTGGTCTGGAAATGTTGAACTGTTGTGTTTTGGACAGCTTGATGGATCATTTTTTGTGGGTATTGAAGTTGGGCAATGTAAAGTGATCAAGGACCCTGATGGTGATTTCAAGGTTACTGCCCTTGATGCCAATCATTGCCCAGGTGTGCATATGAATTTGCAGTGAGACTTTTATCTTTCTTTTTACTCCTTTTTCCGCTTTTCAGTAGCTTTTTGTGCTCAGACAATTCTTGCTTTTTTTTCTCTCGGAAGTTTTGTTCTATTCATAGCTTGCTCTTTACAGTAAAGTGTTTTTGTTGTTCATTACTAGGAGTTTCTTATTAGTTGTAATGTACACTCCAGTTTATATTAAATTCGGGAACATCTGTTGGTGTAATTAGCAAATTTCACCAACGATAGTCCCCTACCTTTTCGGAATGGCTATGTTATTGCATGAAAGAGTGTTTTGTTTGAAATGTTGTGACTCTTCATGCAAGGATACACTATTGAAAGGCAAACCTTTGCAAAGATAAGACCTGTCATAAATGGCGTTGTTAATCTACAAATAGAAGGACTAACTGATTTTTGCATGAGATAATTGAGAAGGAGAATTTGCAGTAACTTTTCAGATCGACATAGTGAATTTCCCAAATTTAATGAGCGTATCAGGGAATTCTTTAATATTGCTAGTTGCAGAATTCACAAGGCTTTGCTGTATCTTGGGAGAATATTTGCCATTAACTTGGGGCAAACCATGAGTGGGGCAAACCATGTGTGGGACAAATAATTCTCTAACGATAGTGTTCTACACACCTCAAAGCCTTACCAATTTTCCTACTTTATTATATTTTCTTTTTCTATATTAACCATCTTCTCAAACAATCAAGAATTATTTTAAACTATAAAGAAAATGTGTCCACTGTCCACCACATCTTTACTACGACCCCTCTGGTGAGGTAGCCGGATGCAATCATGTCACAATTGAAATTGTTGGTGAATGCACCAGCAGCTTTAAAGCTTCGGGTGTGCCAGTAGGCAGTTCATACTTCATAGTTTAGTAGCTGAAGAAAAGAGAAGGATTTGTGCTTCAAGGTGCTTTCTTTCGTCCTCAACACGAAAATGGGACTAGTCAAAATGAAACTTTGGGCTTGTAGAGCATTCTGTTCTGATGCCTATAACTTATGAATAACAGGAGTAACTTTTTTTCTTAAATAGTCGTGGTGTCTGGTCCAGCTTGTGACTCCCTTGACTAATTCCGTGAGGTACTTACTACGCCCCACCAGCACAAGCACCAGGTAACTCTGTTCACCCTAGCTTGGATAGATGGAAAGAGATCAGCTAGTGTATTTTGCCTCCACTGATTTTTTGAACATGAGTTCCGTATTTGAAACCTAGACCTCATGGTTTTTAACCTTCTTTATTGACCATAAAGAGTGTAATGGTGGCAGTGGTACCCACTATTGTGCGTCCACTTGTTTGTTCATGTGTTTTCCCTGCTCACTTATCTGACATTTCTCAGACGTTGTACTGACACTGAGTAGATTGTTGAGTTACCAAGTTGCGGAAGTTGTGTCACGGTGGTGACCACCTCTTTTCGTTTTTCATAGGAGGTATGTCGTATGTGTCAATTGTACATGAGCTACTCTTGTTTTCTGTACCTTGAATGCATGTACTGGATGCAAGTTCAACGAGATCCACTTTACCTGATCAAAAAAGGTGACCACCTCATTTCTTTTTTACGAGGTGGAAAAAACTTGGTGCAACCTCCTTTCTTCATCTTGGAAGGATGCATTTTTCTTTAGTTAGGTTGGTATTTGGCATTTCACCGCTCTTATGCAACACTCCTATCAATGAGCTAGGTGACTAGTACTTGCGTATTATTGTATGGGATTTTTATTTTTCTTTCTAATCCGTCCCACGGGGATCTTTTGTTGTTTTTATCAGTCTGGCTCTTGTTGGCACCTGAAGTGATGCTGTCTAATTGCAAAAATCTCCTTTTTTTTTGGATGGGCATTAACATATATGACTGTGATAAATGACTCCAGGCATATTAGAGTCTCTACCTAGTAAAGTGCAATCTGCTGCTCTTTTCTTCATTTATTTTTTTTTTTGTTTATCTTTTAAGAGGTTGTGTTGTATACCTAGGTGGTCTTATAGTCAACATGTAAACTCAGGATGAGTGGGGGAAACTATTGCCTTAAAGATTGTATCTTTGGCATACGTCAAAGCCTTTATTTGATGGTTTAGTTTCTCATCTTGCATTCTGTTCTTCTACAGTACCTTAGTTATTACAGGGCTATGGTGATAAACGTTTGGCATGATGTTAACAACTTGCAGGAGCTCTAATGTTCTTGTATGAAGGCAAATTTGGAAATTTCCTGCATACAGGAGATTGCAGACTCACGATTGAGTGTTTGCAACAATTACCCCTAAAGTATGTGGGCACCCCTGGAAAAGAACCAAAGTGTCAGCTTGATTGCATTTTCCTTGATTGCACATTTGGTCAGTCTCCATTGAAGATGCCCAGCAGGCAGGCAGCAATCCAACAGGTTCTAACACTCATTCTTGTAAAATCAAGAACCATATTTTTATCTAAAAAAAGAACACTCATTCTTGTTAAATCAAGAGCCATAAGCACAGCAGGAATTTTTTTCTTTGACTGTTAATTTTTTAAAATTATTGAGGTAATAAGAGATGAAGACAACTGTTCCAATAGCAATCTGTGTTTAGGAATACCTCTTTAGTATTGGGTTTCACTGAATACTAGAGAAAGCTTGTTTTACAGGTGGGAAATTAGTTGTCAGATGCTTCTTGTTTTGGGTTTTGTGCCCTATGATTAGATTCAATTCACCCTATACAAATCAAGTATATAAATCAAGTCCTGTCACTGGATCTAGATAGTGCGTGTCCTTGCTAAATCTTACAATTCCGTATCCAGCTTCGTTAGCTCATTGGTCAGATAAGTGGTGTGACCCTGAGTATATCCCAATGAAGCAGAACAAAAGCAGCTGCATGAGGAAGTTCTGGATTTTTATATACAGCACTCTTTTGTTTGTATTGAAGACATGTGTACTGTGCCATAGTGTCCTCCGAAACACCAACGTATTTGAAATTTTACCTGCACAAGTTGTGAAGGTTTCTGCGTTCTTGGTGAATCATGGGTGAGTAGTGAGAAAATGTTAGAAGTTGTGAGCTTTTGGTTCTCAAGCATCAACAAAGAATAGGCTCCAATCTCCTTTGTCGATAAAGTTGGTTCACTCTCATTTTACGTATGGCTTACGATTGGTGAAGAGACTTAGTATGCTGTTGTAAGCCTTCACAGTGATTCTTTTTCCTTTTAAATTAAAGGTTTATAAAATCCCTAAACCCACAACTTGGACTTATCTCAACAATGATTTTTCCGTAAGAGACATCAAGCACCGTTCTTGTTTAGGGTGATTAGAATTTTGCTTGGCAGAAAAAAATGTATCTTGGTCCACTGTCTGTTTTGCAATTAAGGTTTGTTCAAATAATTGATACTCTTGCCATCCTAATGTTGAAGATCCATGCTTACCTGGAAAGAGTATTGAGATGATAAAGGACGTTTTTGGAATGGACACCATTTTGGAAGGAATTAAAAAGGAAAGATGTACATTCAAGCTGGAGATACAGAATAGTCGGGCTTATCAAAGTTTCTCTGGATGCAAATCAATTGCTAGAGAAAGACTCGCCTTTGCCATCTACTAATTCTTACTTAACTCAAGTTTCTTGCTCTATTATCATGCTTATCAAATACAACAATAGCTTTAGCCCCTAAATGAATCATTCCCCTAAATGAATCATTCTTCTTTAGTCTACAGTCTTTAACCATTATTCTATGTGCCATTTCTTTCACTTGTTTGATTGATAAATATATTTAACATCACAAAATTGTTTTTTCAAACAAACAGGTCATCAATTGCATATGGAAGCACCCTCAAGCTCCTACAGTATATCTGACATGTGATCTTCTTGGCCATGAGGAGATTCTCGTGCAGGTTGCACAGACATTTGGTTGCAAGATTTACGTTGATAAAGCTAAAACTCCAGAATGCTTTCAGGCTTTGGAACTAATGGTGCCTGAAATCCTGTCTGAAGACACATCTTCTCGTTTTCAACTGTTTGATGGGTTTCCAAAACTGTACCAAAGAGCAGAAGCCAAGATCACAGAGGCTCGGTCTGATTGTCAGCATGAACCTCTAATTATTAGAGCATCAGCACAGTGGTATGCATGTGATGATGGTATTTCGGATATTGAAAGGCGGAAAAAAGAAAGATGTGATCAACCAGTGAGAGATATATTCGGTGTCTGGCACATTTGTTACACCATACACTCATCAAAGGAAGAACTGGAGTGGGCTCTGCAACTTCTTGCACCTAGGTGGGTCGTCTCTACAACACCTAGTTGTAAGGCTATGGAGCTGGATTATATGAAGCGTCTATTTAATCAACATCGGAATTTTGATGACCCTTTCTGGAAACTTTTGGGATTCACTATGGACGTGGAATCTGAGGTTGATGCAGAAACAGCTCCAGATGTAGTTGAAGTTTCAAGCTCACCTTTGGCCAAGAGCAATGCTCAAGATTATGCAGACAACTCCCAGTCAACGACATCATCTTTTAGCATTTGTAGGCAGTCACATCTGTCTTCTCCAAGCAAAACAGCCCCAGTAACATTATTTGGTAGGGCAAGGCTTGGGCTCAATGGTTCTCATTTCAAACATGAAGAAAAGGAGCCTATACTTCCAGATAAAAATGATGTATTCAGATGTTCCGATGAGTTAGAGGTTATTTCATTTAAGAAGGAAGAAGTTGTGGTGGAAGCTGGTAAGACCTTGGCAGTAAGTGAAGGTTTAGACATCAAGAGTAAAGAGTGCTTGATGCACACAGAAACACAGAATTGTATTTTTGAGTCAGCGGTTGGATTGTCAAACAGTTACAACCCAAGTTTGAGAAAATTATACCGGTCTATGCATGTACCAGTGCCTCGACCCCTTCCTTCGTTGACAGAGCTTATGAATGCTACTAAGCGTGCTAGGAGAAGGCTGTAAGTTCTGCTTTTGCCTGGCATCCCTTCTTTATTGGTTTCTTCATTTCATTCTCTACCCTCATCGCTTACAGATATTGATACCAAGTACGGCATTGTTTACAGGATAAAAATACAGATAACTTATACTCCATATACCTGCTCTTCACCTTCCCTTTTTACAGGCTGCTGTGCACTGAAACCTTCCAATTACCTGCCTACTGTATATTGTTTGTACATCATAATTTCTTATGAATAATTTAATGGTACACTGGAAGATACTTTTCGATATTCATTTGTTAACAGACTCCATTCTATTCAATGTGGAAGGTATTTTATGTTAGATGATATCATATTTCAGTTCTACCCTCTTCAGACCCCACTTGTGGAATTACATTGGGTAGTGTTGTTGTTTGATATATATCAGTTGATCTAGAACATCTCTAATTTGTCATATTTTACCTACTGAATAGTCCATTTTTGAATCAGTTACCTTTTGGATAGTCATATTAAGCTCGTAATAGTTAATTTGACGATTATTAGTATCAACCGAGAAGATAATTGAGTGATCTTCAAGGATAAATAATAATATATCTAGCAATCAGTAAAAATAAATCTGGAGGTGTCTCCATCTCATCTCTCTTCATCTTCAATGATCAGTTGTCAATCTGATGCTCCACTTTGATGTACTATTGTCTGGCATGTACTGGTCTGAAACTGTAGACTTGCTACTATATTCTCTCGTAATCCAGCTTATCAGACTGCAAAATTTGGATTCGGTTAGGGAATGTGTGATGACATAACAAACCACGGCTTTTTATCAAAGTGAAAACTGTATCATCAAATAAATATGTGACACTTATGTCTAACTTAGCTCCAAAAGCTAACTCAAGAGAGAAGGATTGCTCAAGTTCATATAAACAAACCATCAGTTCATTCGCTAAATCAACGTGAGACTCTAACACAGTTAATTGTCATGAGTCGTCCAAAAAGACTACTATTACAGAGATTCTCATTTGAAGTGTTGTGACATTTAAGTTCAAGGAGGTTTGTTATCAGTGTACCATAAGGTTCAACATGAATTTGTTCGAATGAAATGATGCAAATTGTTGCTATAGTATTTTGAATGATTTAAAATGCTGATTACCTTGATTAGCATATCTGTTGGAAGCCAAGCTGGTGCAGTTGGTATTCCAATCCATCCAATCTGCAGCATAGGTAAAGTCTCAACCTTGATTTCTATAAGGTTATATTCAGTGAAATTTATATTTCGAGGTGTGTTTTGATATAATAAATTGAATTTCGAAAAAGATATACTTACAAGTGCATATTCTCCTGTCTCAAATATGCGAATATCCAATACCTAACCAGAGATATGATTAGTGCAAGACCTTAAATAATTAAATAAAATGTTGTTCCAAATTGTATTTTCCCCTTAACATGGTTCATACAAAAATAAGAAAATGGTACCTCACCACGGTCTTCATATATGTAGTCCAGGCCTTTGTAATAAGGTGGATGATCAACAGACAAATACTGAAAATTATATATCAAAAAAAAAAACAGTCAAATTCCAGTGCAAGAATGTCCACAATTTCAATTCAGAATATTTATTTATTCTTTTTTTTCATAAATTTATTAATATTGAGTCTGAATTCATAATCATAAGCATAATGTTGATTAAATAATATGCATTCTCACGCTTTGAGTAGAAGTAGAAAAAAAAAACTCACATTGATGCTATTGAGATACTTCTCCTTATCCACCCTGACTATTTGACCTTTCTTCACTGCCAACCAAAACATAAAAAATTAAAACAAAAAAAAAACTTACATAAAGAAAATTTATGTAAGTAATAAAAGAATTACTGAAATTTGACATAATTTCATGAAATAGTGTTACTCACTAGAATAGACAGGTTTTTTAGGCTTTGTTGCAGTGGCTGTTGTACTAGAGGAAGTTGCTGTTGCTGCTGCTTGTTGGGATTTTTGTTTCTCATTATTTTCTTTTGGTTCAGATGAATTATTTTCTGCTTTAATAATAAAAGGGGTATAATTAATTCTACTTTTTCTTGTTTGTGAGAAAGGTGAAGAATATATGAAGGAGGTCTGTGAAAATGCTGCAGAGAAAGCCATTTCAATTGATTTTTTTTTCTCTCTTTTTTTTTTTCTTGAGATATAACTAGTTTTAGTTGTGGCCAATATAAGTGGATAAGGGAATGTCCTATTTAGCTGTGAGCCTGTGGTCAATAAATATTACTCCCACTGTCTTAATTTACATGATCTAGTTTAATTGAGTATATAATTTACGAAATATGAGAAGACTTTACTAAATTTCAAAATCATCCTTAAAATAAATGGGAAAAAAATAAAAGAATACATTTTCATAGACTTTTTGCCAAATAAGTGAGACCTAATATGGGTAAAATGTTAATAGCATGGCGTTGAACCGAATAAAAAATATGTCAATTCTTTTTGGAACTGATTAAAAAGAAAAATGTGTTATAAATATTTGGGATAGAGGGAGTAGCAGATTTGAGAAACAAAAATATTAAGTCTGTTAATAGATGTGATTACTCTATTCTTGATCGAAAATTTCAAGTTTGAATTTTGAAAATGAATTATTACCTGGCATGAATTCAAATTAATCAGGCCAGTAAAATTTAGATACGACATGGTCAAATAAAAAAAGTAAAAAATTTTGTAAATACCATAATATACTACGAACTAATATATTATCAAATGCAAAAACAGTCGTGGTGTAGAAGTTTGATATAAGTTCGGCCAAATCAAGTAACTTTTCACAAATAATGTATTTATATAAAAAAATTTATTAATTATGTACATATTAAATTTAAAATTTAATTATTAGCTCTTCATATTGTTATTCTAAAATTCAAAACAATAAATTCAAATCTTGGCTTCTGTTGAGGATATTTAATTCATTAATTGTACAAGTTAAATCAAGCAATTAGTTAAATCGGTTAGAGTGTTAGTTAGCATAGGATTCTCCGGTAATTAGAGAATGACAATTGTCATTCTTAGTAGAGAAAAATATCTTGTATAAAGCTCACATGTACAGTACCTAATTCTCACAATGAATGAATGAAGTAGTTTTCTCATTCTCCCAATTCCTCTCTTCACTAGATCTCCTCTCTTCTCTTCTTCCTTACTCCCATTAATGGAGTTTCTCAACATGGTATCAGAGCACAAGAAATTCTTCTCCGCCATGTGTCACTATATCTCCTCCAGCTGTTTCTGATGTTGTAGCCCTTTTTCCTTCTTCTGAGTCTACTATTTGTTGAGTCTGACTTAGTCATTACCCCTTCCACTTTTGTTGTCCCTTCTAGAAGGTCCACTAGATCCTCTAAACCTCCTGTGTAGCTTGATGACTACATTACTCCTAGTACCAAAGCTGCTTGTTTGTATCTCATATCCCAATATCTGTCCTATTCCAGATTATCTCCTTCCTATAGAGCCTCTCTTGCTGCATATTCTGTCATTGTTGAGCAACATTCTTACAAAGAGGCTTGTCAGGATCCTCATTGGGTTGATGCCATGAAGACTGAGATTACTGCCCTTGAGGATAATTGCACCTGGTCCATTGTTTCTTTGCCTCCTGATAAGGAAATGGGTGTTCAAGGTGAAGTATAAAGCCTCAGGGGAAGTTGAAAGATATAAAGCCAAACTGGTAGCCAAGGGGTACAGCTAACAAGAAGGCTTAGACTATACTAAGACCTTCTCGCCAGTTTATAAGATGGCTACTGTGAGATTAGTGGTAGCTCTAGCTACTTCTTATGGTTGTTTTTTGTTTCAGATGGATGTTTATAATGCTTTCCTTCAAAGTGATCTACTTCAAGAGGTCTATATGCAGATTCCTGAGGGTTTTGCAAACCAGGAGGAAAAACACATGGTTTGCAAACTTCATAAGTCCTTGTATGGACTAAAGCAAGAACCAAGACATTGGAACTTGAAACTTACCGAGGCATTGACTGATATGGGGTTTTTGCAATCTCATTATGATTACTCATTGTTTACAAAGAAAATAGGAAGTGAGTTCCTTATTATCCTAGTTTATGTTGATGATATTTTGATCACTGAAAGTAACCTGAGTCTCATACAGCAAGTTAGGAAGGACTTGCAACAGAGGTTCAAAATGAAAGACTTGGGTGTGTTGAAGAACTTTCTTGGAATTGAATATTTCAGAATTACTGATAGTATTCTTATGAATCAAAAGAAGTATGCACTTGGATTTGTGTCTGAATTGGGATTAGAAGGATGCAAGCCTACATCTACTCCTTTGGAGTTTAACCACAAGCTAACATCTACTGTGTTTGATGAATGCACACACAGAGATCCAAATACAGAAGACAAACCACTTGATGATTATGGGAGATACCAAAGACTAATATAAAGATTGTTATACCTAACTATGACTAGGCCTGACATTGCCTTTGTAGTTCAAGTACTTAGTCCATACATGCACTCACCAAAACAGTCCCACATGAAAGTTGCACTTAGGGTAGTAAGATATATCAAAGGAACAGCAGATCTTGAGCTGTTTATGCCTAACACAATAGGTTCAGAACTGGTGGCATTTTGTGTCTCTGATTAGGGGGTTGTGTGGAGACCAGAAGATTAGTAACTGGGTATATAGTGAAGTTTGGGAATGCAGTACTGTCCTGGAAATCAAAGAAGCAAAGTATAGTATCAAGGAGTTCTGCAGAAGCAGAGTTCAGAAGTATGGCCACTACCGTTGCTGAAATAGTTTGGCTAAAAGGGTTGTTTAAAGAATTGGGAGTAGAAGTAAAGATGCCTGTTAAATTATTCTGTGACAGCAAAGCTGCCATCTAAATAGCAGCAAACCCCCATCTTTCATGAGAGAACTAAGCACTTTGACATAAATTGTCATTTTGTAAGAGAGAAGATCATTGATGGGCTCATCCAGACACAACATATAGGAACCAAAGAACAACAAGCAGATCTACTGTCAAAAAGATTGTGCAAATCTCAACATGAAGTGCTTATTGACAAGCTTGGAATGAAAAATATCTTTTTCAATTCTCAGCTTGAGTGAGAGTGTTGAGGGTATTTAATTAATTAATTGTACAAGTTAAATCAACCAATTAGTTAAGTCGGTTGGAGAGTTAGATAGCATAGGATTCCCTGGTAGTTAGAGAATGACAACTGTCATTCTTAGTAGCGAAAAATATCTTGTATATAGCTCACATGTACAGTGCCTAATTCTCATAATGAATGAGTGAAGTAGTTTTCTCATTCTCCCAATTCCTCTCTTCACTCTATCTCCTCTCGTCTCTTTTTCCTTACTCCCATTAATGGAGTTTCTCAATAGCTTCATGTTTTATAATAGTGTAAACGTTCTTATACGCTACTGATTTATGTAAGTTAAATCCTTAATCTCTTACACTTGTTCCAAAATGAACAACTTAATTAATAATCTTTCGTACAAAAATTGCAATATACAGAGTAGTTTTTTTAAGAACATGTACAACTTAGCTTACTCCTCAAATGAATCTTGACATACTATTCTCGCAAAATGATTTTCAGCCTTAAATTTCCATAGTTTAAGAACGTTGATTAACTCAACGATATGAATAGTAATAACAAAACATTTAGAGCAAGTTTTCTTACATATAACAACAACATACAGATTGTAATCTCGCAAAGTGGGGGTCTAGGAAGGGCGGAGTATACGCAGACCTTATCGGACCTTGAAGGTAAAGAGACGATTTCTGCAAGCTTTCACTCCTCAGTTTTCTCTTTTTTATTTCTTATGGGAACAATGAATTAGGGAGCAAGCCACAAGTTAGAAGCTATTGTTGTAAAGCTCATCAAGTAATTATGGTGTCAGGGTCAGCTTCCGCACACCACGACTAATTTCAGGTGATACTTACCACCTCCTACCAATAATAAATATCAGGTAACTCGGTCCACCACGGCTAGGACAAATGGGATGAATCACCTAGTGTTTTTGTCTCCGCTGTGATTTGAACTTGAGACCTCATGACTCTCAGCCACTTCATTGCCACTAGGTTGACCACTTTATAGAAATTAGGCTAGTTATGTTTCACATTGTGAATAGGAGTCCTCCTACATAGAAACACTCATTTTGCTTACACGTTAGAGTTTTATCTCCTACACTTTTGTCAAAGATCTAACCTTCTCAATCTTCTCTTTACTTGAGGATTGAACCGGTTCAATTCTTACCTTTTTCTGAAGAGTTAGGGCAGAGAAATTTACAAGTAAGTTGTTTTAAATTTAAATCAAGAACTACAGTTACAAGTGAAATCACATTTCTCTGCTGCAAGCATAACTTATACCAGAAATTCAAAACATGCAAAGAGTGAATATAGGAGGCTATTATTTCAATACAAAAGTCATAATTCTGAAGGTAGTTATCTTGTATGATCAATTTTCTTAGCTTCGCAGAGTTGATTTCCAAATGCCAATTGTTCTGCATGCTGCTTGTTCCAAAAACTCCAAGTTAGGGCAAACCAGATAATACCTTTTCCAGTGCTCCTTCCATAAAATTATTCAGATGCTTAATCATAAGAAAAACCCACGTTGTGGGATTCCACTGGGTTGTTGTTGTTGTTAATCATAAGAGAAACGAGACTACTCCAGTTTACATTACCAAAAGGGTTCAGTTGGCAGCCCCATAAGATCAAATTTCTCAAGGACGTATTCATTATAGATGCAAACCGAGGAATCTCATAGCTTTGGTTGTTTATAAAATCTTCAAATAGTAGGGTTAGGTTTTAGTCTGGAGCATCTATGTGTTCCCTTATTAGTATTATTACTAGTATGCTAGCATTATCTTATGCTTCGATTTTATTTACTATATATATTGTTATTTCTTTTTACTTTGATTATCTTTAATATTTGTATTATCGGGATTTTTCTTTCTTCAATATCTGCATTATATCTTTTATTCTTATATTTCTTGACCTGAGAATCCATCCAAAACAACATCTACCCCATAACAGATAAGGGGTAAACTATGCGTACACCCTAACCCTACTTGTAATAGGTAAGTTGTAGTATTTGAAATTGACCATTGAATATTTGAAGAAGAAAAATAAGTACGTATGTTCACACCTAACATTTTTAGATTAGAGTTTTATTTTCTTTGAATATATTTTTGGAAAAAATGTTTTTATACTAATTGGGTAATGATGTTTTTATCTCTTTAATGTAATTTAACCTATTATAATGAATTATGTATATTTATTATAAGTTTCCTATTAATATTCAAAAATTGTGGGGCCCAAATTATTCCATTTCACTAAACTTTAATAGAAAAAACGTTTGAGGGTATTTGATTTCATTCCTCTTGAAAAAAAAAATCGAAAGTAAGTTGACGTGTTTTCATACTTCCCTGTAGATGGCAAATATTCCACATTATTGCTTCACTATTAACTGTATTCATAGCTTTGCTTCCCCATTCCACCATTGGTAAGCTAAACAGTAGAGTCTCTCCGATGATAGCATATGTTAAATTCGAGACAATCTTGATTGATTCCACTTTTTTACAAAGCAATATAAATTGATACGTAAAGACAATGTATTAAAGAAATGTCGAAGACAATATTATATAATGAAGTATACATCATCATTTTGTTTGTAACTTGAAAAAACAATAAATAGAAAAAATCTTTCAAATTAAATATAGGTATCTATAATTACTTGTATCATTTAGTAGACCTAACTATTAAGACATTCATTAATTAACTCATTATTATATTGTTACCATTATTTGAAAAGGACTCATGACGTTACTATTGCACCTAAATCATCGTTGTTGTTTTTTTTGAAACTTTTAGACTTGTTAGGACTTAGAAGTAGGCAAAAAGGCAAATTACAGTTCAAAAACTGTGCCTATTTAATTATTTTAGACCTGGCATACAATTTTTAAAATTTCAAAAATTTCCCAATTCACAATGACGATCTACCTAACCAAAATATTCACCCATTAATGGCGAAACAATATCAAAGATAGTAGTAAGGTTATACAATCAGACGAATATGAAAAATATTTTTTCTACATTAAACGCACCCCTAGTCACCCTCTACTCTTTATTTCTTAAACAAGTTTGAATTATGAAAAAAATGGGTAAAAGCAAATATAAGAAGTCATTTGACTATGAAAATTATTCATTTTTTTTCAAAAATTTCAATCAAATATAAGGAGTCATTTGGCCAAAAAAAAAAAAGGGTAAAAGCAAATATATAAGGAGTCATTTAACCCTTTTTTTTGTATATCTATACATATTAATTCCTAAGTACTACAAAAATTGTGTTTCAATCTATGTTGCTCAAATTCTTCAAAAGTATCACTAATATCATAGTGCGGCGGATCTTTCAAAAGTAACAAACATGATCTTACACCACTACAATATTTTTAAAGAGTACGAACAACTTAAATTTCAATTCAATATGACTTCTTGAGATACTTGAAAGTTAATCCATCAAAACAATCCACTCTATCTTTGTAAAGATTCATCAATTTCAACAATTCAGTAGCTTTTTCCTTTGTTTTTTCACCACATCCCACTTGTAAAACCACCAATAGTTTCTGAAATACACCTAATTCAAATGCGTCAATTATTGAATTCTCATTTCCACCTTTGCAAAGCTTCCACAAAATTGAAATTGAACATTCAGTGGCCATTTCTGTAACTCTTATGATTTTTTTGGCTAGTATTGCCATAGTCAATCCATGTTCATAAGCCTTTTGTTTCCCTTCTTGGAAATTGCAAATAATGTCCAAAACAGCCAATGCCTTCTCTGTTATACTCTTTTCACAATCCACAAGCATTTCAAGAATCAAAGAAACTAACCCCATGTTGACAAATTTAGCCACAATTTTGTTGTTATTTTCACTTGATGTATATGAAATAATAGAGTAAATTACCATTAACGAAGCTTTCGTAGCCAAAGGGCAAATCGGTACTTTCACCATTTGGTACAACGATTCAGTCAAATCTTGGATTTCTATTAGGACATTTGTGCAACTTTGGTCATAAAAGAGCAATTCTTTCATGACTATAACTGCATTTTTTCTTGCTGATAAATCTTCACCTTTCATGAACCGTGACATGCAACGTAAAGACGTCGATAACCCGAGTTTCGATATCCCCTCTTCACCAATCGGAAACATCCATGTCATCCCAGATAACAAATCCTTCAATAGTTCCTCCTGTAATATTCCCACGCTAACATTCGAGAAAATCTCGAAACATGTTGCAAAAACAGAACCTGCCCCACATTCCACTATGCATTTCTTGTTTCTTTCACTCTCCTTAGCCAAAATCCTGACTCGTCCTACTAACTCCTTACATTTTTTCTCGTTTCCTCGTTGAGATTCAATCATTAGCCTCGAGTAAATCTCCGTTACTTCAGACGAATCTATTGGAATTCTTGGAGTTGGAACTCTTTCAATGCCATAATTTTTATTATCCACACACCAATCTTGAATCATTTTCCTTATGGCATGGTTCGGTATGATATCGAAATTTCTCAAGGGTTGATTCGTCACGGGGCACGTTGAATTCCGTGCCTCGATCCATTTTTCGATGTTTTCACGATCGTATGAAATTCCAGTACATAATGTCACTGGATCTTTCATTAAATCAAGAGAAATTGGACAAAGAAAATGAGATGGAATTGTAAGTTCTTTACAAGAATTCAATTTTGAAAGCTTCTTTTTACGGCTCCAAGAAAAAATCATAGTGACTATAAACTTTTAACAAATAATATGAACAAAAAAAAAGATATTTGAGAGATTTGGAAGTATTTTTTTGTACAATTTTTTGATGTGTTTTTTTTACCACTTCTTATGAAGGGGTATGTGTATATATATATATATATGGGAAAAGAGAATTTATTTATTTATTGGTAAAAGAAAGAGTCAAAATTGATAAGAAGAAGATTTGTTATTTGAACGTTGAACGTTGAATATGTGAAGAAGAAAATTATACATATTTACGTTCACAGCTAACATTTTTAGAAATTGTTTTTATTTTTCTTTTGAATATTATATATATTTTTAATAATATAGGAAAAAATTGTATAAAGACGGCAAAACGGTTTGACCCGATGACCAAGTCGTTAGTCAATACAAGTCGGTGGGTCGTGGCTGACCTGTCAAAGGCTGGACCTTCTTTTATTAAAAAAAATAATCAAATAAAGACGGGACATTAATTAATTCATTTTTTCTTTCTATTAGCGACTTTTTATTTAGCATAATACATAAATATGTTGTGTAATTTAGTTTTAACTAGCATATATAGTCTCCGATTTTGGGTATATATGTACAAATATATACTTAAACTTATATAGAGTTAAACAAGTAAACACATGCATCCTACATCAAGTAGGACGTGTGTGTCTACTTATTCAACTTTATATAAGTTTAAATCTCTACTTATGCTCATCCAAATTTGAAGAGCATAAATACCCGGAAAAACCAAGTTACAGGACACATTTATTATCCAAACATAAATTATTATTCCAGTATTAGCATAACTATTTTTCAGATTGATTAGCCAAATAAAAATGGCTACTTTCAAAAAGAAGATTTTCTAAAATAAGAAGATTTTGATAGATTGGTCTGACAGGTCATTAGTCCTACTTGTTTGAAACAATTAATGTTGAAGACACAAATAAATTAAATTCTATATATGATACTCTTCGATGCAATAATATAAAGAAGGATTCATAGTGTTAAAGAGCTAATTACATTTTATTTCTATTTTTTTTCAAATTACAATTTTTTTTTAAATTTGGTGGAATCCGAATATATCTCAAAACATCTTCGATCAATACATCGCGCAAAATGATGTATCCAACTAATACATTGCGTAAAGTGATGTATCTGACGTCCTGATACATCACGAAAAGTGATGTATTCGATTGTTAAATCGCATAACGTGATGTATCCGACCGATACATTACGTAAAATGATGTATCCAACGTTTTGACACATCAAGTAAAGTAATGTATCCAACCGTTACATCGCGTAAAGTGATGTATCTAAGAATAGGAGAGAGTAGAGATTTTTATAATTTTTTCAAATGGTAAGAAATTTTAGAGAATATAGTAAAATAAGTTGTGTATTTAAATATTTTTTTCATAATATAATGTATAGACATTATTTTATGAAATCAATCTAACAACAACAAACAACAAACTCAGTGTAATCACACCATATGGGGTCTAGGGAGGATAGAGTATAAGCAGACCTAACCCCTACCTTGAAAGGTAGGGCGGCTGTTTTCGAAAGACCCAAGCGAAAAAATCATGGTAGAATAGTACGGAAAGAAAGAGGCATTTATGAAATTCAATTAAAACAGATAATAACATATCCCTTTATTTAATTAGATTTTGATTTTGATCTTTGTTATATAGTGTAAATGTATAACTAAACAAATGCGTGATATTATTTGTGGAACAATATCACCTCAAATATGTAGTAGCAGTACAAACCTAACATAACATCTAGCTAATTAAATAGTTTAATAATTAATAATACATTTAATTGCGAACTTCACAAGTAAAAAAACAAAAAAAAAAAACATATATTTCAATTAATTCATGAAGAAGAAAAATTTTAATAGCTCAATTGATTGACTATTTGAAGTTTCACATTATTAATGGGTTTCGATTCTCCATTTTCTATTTTCCTCCCCGTTTCCCCTTGCCCTACCCCACAATTTTTTTAAAAATAAATAAATAAATAATTGAATGCTAAATATATTTAGACAAATATACTATATAGTCAAATTTAGGGGCATTCACGGTTTGAGTAAAAATCGGTTCAAATCAAAAAATTAAACCAAACTGATCAAATAGACTGATTTTTATTTAGTTTGATTTTAATTTTATTCCAAAAAACTGATGAAATAATTGAACCGAATCGATAAATTATATACAAATATTTTCATAATTATATATATATATATATATATATATATAATTTTTTATGAACACTTTTTTTTTTTGCAAAAAGGCAGCACACTAATTTTTTAAAAAGTAAGGTATGATGCATCTTTTATTTGTGCAACAATATCATTAATTTATGCATTATTCAGGAAGTTTATGTTATTTAGTACATTGGATTAGCTTACAACATAAGCATGAAGTTAAATATAATTAAAATTCTGATATAAGAATTATAAGATCAAAAATGACATGAAGATAATTTATTTCTTTTTGAATGAATTGTTTTTTTTTTAATTTTATTTTAGATTTTTCGTTAGTTTTTTATATTCATATTGAAACTCAATTAAATTTAAATTCATACATTATAAAATTCATTTATGAGAATAAATTCTCAATACAAAAAAAATAATCAAATAATGAAATATAGGACCTTTAATTAAGGGCGAAAAATTGTACAATGAAATTAGTATAACAGCTATCGTCTACTATCTAATTGGACAGGTTGGATGTGAACAATTTTAACTCTCTAATAATGGTAATAATTAAAGTTAAATAAACTATTCAGAAGAAATGAAATCACGACTTAAAGTTATTACAGTAGTTTGAAATTGTATTTAAATTGATAACTAAATTTATAATTAAATATTTATACATATTTAATTAATATTTTTTTTATATAAATATAAAATTTAAGCAAAAAATGTTGAGCTCGTTCAAATTTTTATTGTAACTCCGCAATTGATTATCGTTATATACACAGTAAAACCTTATAACCCGCACATATTTTTTTATTTGCACATTTATTAGTAGATCATAGTTAAATAATATGTATTCTCATTTTATTTTTAACTATTAAAATAAGATGTATTCATCGGGTACGGTTAAATATTTGCCTAAATATTACTACCTTTTTTTCCCTACTCTTACCCAAAAATCCTAAAATAAATCTCCTTCAATTAATTAATATGGTTTATAAGGGAAAAAATTAAAATGAAATAGTATCTTAAAGAAGTTGGCACTGCGGATATTTCTTTCTACTTTAGTTTGTTTTTTGAATTTCAAAGTCTTCTTTGCTCTTGCTAATTAACTTGACGCAAAATCATTTAATTATGATCAAAATATGTGAAAATATTTCCAGAAACAAGTATTTGAAAGATAATAATAATAATAATAATAATAATAATAATAATAATAATAATAATAATAATAATAATAATAATAATAATAATAATAATAATAATAATAATAATAATAATAATAATCATAAATGAAAAATGGTTCATATCTGATATGAAAATAATCCTAAAACACTACTTATAAGTCTGTTCGATCAATTTATAAGTTTAACCAAACACCTTTATTGTTTTCGTAACCGACAAGATTTAGGGTTGCACTTAGATAAATTCACTCTAATACAATAATGTCAAGGTAAAACAACCAATAAAGTAAAATGTTAGTTCATTCAATTGATTAAACTAAAAACAATCAATAAATATATAATGTATAGTATAATTCATGTATAATATGTGTATGATTACGTGTTCTCTATATATATCAATTAAAAAAAGTAAATAATACAACTTTAATTGAGTTTTTCAATTATATGTAAATAAATTATATAAAAAAAAATTAGTATAAAAGATAAAGAACAAGTTCTTGAGATTTGGAATTAAATGTGTTGTAGACAATACATAGGTAAGTTTTTGAACATACTTTTTGAATAGTTTCGGAAATATAAACTTCTTATTAAAGGTATATTTGATCCAAAAAATGTGTTATAAATTACTTTTTTCCCTTTCTTTCACATAACATAAAAGTAACTTTTGCTACAACATTCCCCCCCCCCCCCCCCAAAAGTGTGGCTAAACGCCTAAATCCTCCCCGTATCTCATAATAGTTGTCATATTTCATTTTTTGGGAGTCAGTTTGGTCAATCTTTAAGGTTAAAATTATATTAAACTAACATATAAATATTAAAATTACATAGAAAGTACTATAAGATGCAATTCTTCGTATATCAATATGGTTCAATAATACATCTTAAAACATTGGTAAATCCACTTGATGGTAAGAAGACGATAAGGGGAGGGGCATTCAGGCACTTGACGGTAAGGAAAGGGGTCTAGCGAGAAAATTAGCTCGTCTTTGATGAAAGAAGACGCAAACTTAAATAGAAAGAACGATCAAATTCAAATAGTTTGACTTTCGAAAAGTGAAACGTACCAAAAATTATGAGACAAATAAATTATAACCATTCAAGATATATATATATTTTTTTAATTTTGAAACCCAAAATCTTCGTAAGCTATTAGTTTTAGATAATATCTTCAATGATTGAGACAGATAAGGAATCAATGAACAAAAGCTCCATGTGAAGACTCTAGTTGTTGGTCCACAATTTTTAAATCTCCTTTGAATAAACTAAGGTGGAGAAAATCACACAAATTTTGTACATGTGACCAGCTATTTTTTCACAACTAAAAAAATAAAAAAAATCTCACATTATGGATGATGACAGTAGAACATGCTCTTTGTTTTTTATCCTCTACAAATTGGAGGAAAAAGTTTACAATATTCCATTTTTTTTCTCTTTTTTGTGTGTATCACTCATTTTGGTGATGAAATGACTTTCTGCTTATCTTATATACAAAACCTAGCTGCTATTTTGTGGATGTGATTCTGGATATGAGAAATATCCCTTTAATTAATGTCTGCTTTAGACATATGTATGATCTTGAAAAGCTAAGACTTTCATTTTCATCAGTCCAATACCACATTTGTCTCTCTATCTTCATGAAGTAGTGGTAAGGTCGGTGTACATCCTACCCTCTCCAGACCTTACTTGTGAAATTTCACTGGATATGTTGTTACTGTTTGCAGTCCAATACCACATTCTTTTCGTTTCTTAATAAAGATAGTATCTTGATCAATTTGCACGTACCTCAATTATTTCATCCTAATACCTACTATACTTGCCATCTTGCACCAAATAACTCAGTCCGTTAACCTTAGCTCGATGAAGAAAAAAAACTAGTGCAATTTGGCTTTAATGAAATTTAAACCCTAGTCTTATGTGTTTTTCACTCACTTCATTAACCTCTAGATCGAATCAACGACCACATTCTCATTTTTTTTTATGAAGAAAGAAAATTGAGACTTGTATTTCTTATATCATATGATAAAGAATAAAGACAACTTCCTTTAGTGGAGCTCAGACATTTGGTTACTTGTGAAATTTGCTTGTTTGACATGACTGAATATTAGATGCACCCTAAAATATCTCTAAAGATTTTGCCATTAGGCTATTCTTTTTTTTTGGACTGTTCTTTCCTTGAATCAGGGTGTATCGAAAACAGTATGATATTGTTGTACTAAATTTTATATCTATTTGTAATGACACAGGCAAGTCTGCAGTTGATCTGTAATGATAACATAAATTTTACAGTTTGCTTGAAAAAGCATAAACCTTCATAAGCAAAAGCTAACTTTATGATTTGCACACTTCAAAGCCACTTTACATTTCAATACAGCTTGCACCTACTATTTTTCTAACAAAAAACAATTCAAGAATACAAAAGTACCATGGTCTACTGGTAATTGATGACATCCCTTTCATTTCCAACCAAACCACAATGTATTCACATGGAGAGTGAGAGAGATTCATCATACAATAAGAGACGAAAGACAACAAAAATCTAAAAAAGAATCCCTATCCACCACAGTTCCAAAACTAACAATGAGTTAAGGTAAAAGCATCAGAGTTAAAAGCAAAAAAAAAAAATGTTGTGTGACTCGCGACGAGGAAGAAAACAGATAGAATGAACAGCCAAACCTAGAAAAACAGTGTCAACTTCTCACCTACCATCAGAAGATGTAAATGACTCGGCAAATCCGTAGGGGCGAGTAGGTATGCTAGTTTGAGTGTTATCCAAGCTTGGAAGGTAAGAAGAAGAGGACGAATCCATGTGGCTTGTACCTTCATAAGCCTGCCACTTCTTAAGCGCTTGGGGCAGTGACATATCGAGATCAATGCCGTATATGTCCTCTGAACACTCATCGGATGGTTTCCAGAGCTCCACAAGAGATGAAAGAACATTGACAGCATGGCCCATGTCAGGCCTTTGATATGGCTCCCTTGCAGAGCAGTGCCCAGCTAGCTCAGCTACAGTGCTGACGCTGGCGAGTGTTTCCTCGCTCTGGTCAATCGCTGGGTCAATTGACTTTTTGAATGTATCCTTATTCAGATGCATTCTTCGGAACCATGTTACAAGATGCATGCTCTCCTCTGGCTGGCTTTCATCAAGAGCCTTTCTTCCCGTGATAAGCTCCATCAAAATCACACCGAAACTGAACACGTCCACCTTGGTTGTCACTCTCCCAGTTACTGGCAAACGAATCAATAAAATACAAGTTTAGAGATTGATGTATCTACATTCCAAGAACTTCTATGCACATATCACGATTAGGAATGCGAGATGCAAGAAACGAATTTGGCTGACTATATTTGAAGATCCTTGAATTCCACTAAGGGGAAAAGAAAACAAGAGGATCTTCTGTCATAGGAATAATAACATGTTTAAAGTGTGAGATTAGGCCAAAGTAGAAAACGGTGGCATTAACCAAAGCATCAGGAAAAAGTGTTTCCCGTAGGATGGGTATCCACTTTTAGAAACTAAGTAATCATAGCACTAAAGGGGTTGACAGAATCAAGGATTTTTGATATATGACACTGTATGAATGACATGTTTTAACCATGAGCACAAGTAGAATTGACTGAGAAAAGAAAAACAAACATTAATATATACAACAGATATGGACCTATTATAGGACGAAAGCTGATTAATGTAAAACAGGCTAAGTTTCTTGGATTATGACTGCTAATTCTCCAGAAGCATCCCGAGATCTAACCCCTAAGGTTGACACAATTCATACTTTAGAGGTTGGACTTAAAACCATGTTTATCTAGGCACAAACTGCATACAAATACTATATCAGAAATTTAGAATCAGAAGACACATATAAGTAAGCAAAAAAGCATACCTGCATATTCCGGTGCCAGATATCCAAATGTCCCAGCAATCCTTGTCTCTATAGAACCTTTCCCTTCCGGAGCAAGTCTGACAAGGCCAAAATCTGCAACTTTAGCCCTCATATCATCCCCTAGAAGAATATTTGAGGGCTTCAGATCCCTGTGAATGAAACTCTGGTGGGCTAAACTATGGAGGTACTCTACACCCCTAGCAACATCTAATGCAATGGTCAATCTTTTTGTCCATTCCAGGGGTTTAAGCCCTTCCTCTGCCCAGTTGAAGAGATGACTGCTTAATGTTCCTTGAGGCATGTATTCATAGACTAGAAGTTTCTCATTCCCATCAAGACAGTACCCGAGTAGTCCAACAAGATGCCTATGCCTGACCTTAGTCAAAACAGCAATCTCAGATTTGAATTCAGTGAGTCCCTTCCCAGTGATGATTCCATTTTCCATTCTTTTGACTGCAATCTTCGTCCCATCATGTAACTCCCCTTTGTAGACAGTGCCAAAGCCTCCCCGGCCTAGTATGTTGTCTTCACTAAAATTGTTGGTCACATTCTTCAGTACTTGAATGGAAATCACCATATTCCCTGCTTCAACCATTTGAACATCACCGGCTTCACTAGCAGAAACAGTATGAGTTTCACTAGCTGCACCAATACTGACACTGGATCCTGCAACGGTGATTTTCACACTATCATTGTCAGAACCAGAATGGCGTGGATGCAACACCACAGCATTAGGACTTTGCACTCGGCTAAAACGCTTTTGTTTGCTTTTGTAGAGGCAGAAAGCTGCCACTCCAATCAAACAAAGCATAAATACACCCCCAATTACAGAAAACACAACAATTCCAACCCAGCGATTGGACTTTTTACGAGCTGCTTGGGCATTTCCATCGTCAGAACCAGAGCCTGTTGAACCACCTGGAGTACTGCCTTGGGAAGGTGCATCACTCTTATCCTTTCCAATATCAGGGTTACCACTAGTTTTCAGAATCATATTTTTCCTAAAAGCAGGTACCTTTCCATAAAATTGATTGTTTGACACATCTAACTCTGCAAGGCCTGTCAATGTGGTCAGCTCCTCTGGAATTGTACCAGTCAATTTATTATCTGCAAGAACTATTTTTTGTAATGACTTCAGTGAAGCAAACTCAGGAGAAATTGTTCCTGAAAGCCCCATTTTCTGGAAATTTATGACTGTAATGTTACCATTGCTGCAAGTAAGACCAAACCAATCAGCACAGGGATCATTACCCTTCCAGTTCTTCGCAAAATTCATTGGATAATCCATCGCTTTTGCAATTGAAAGCAGTGTATTTACTCTAGGATCACAATCATCTGGTTGTGGCAAACAAAAGCTGTTTATACCTTCTGCCGAATCAACAACAACAGAACCTTTGAAATTCGGCATTGGTCCTTGAAACAAATTATTCGTCAAATTAACAAACTTCAAAGACTCAAGATTCACCAAAGAACTTGGCACAGGACCTGTAAAGACATTATCTCTAAGACTCAATGTCTCCAAAGCCTTTAATCCTGAAAAGTCTGGCAACGGCCCCGAAAAGTTATTGGAATGCAACCAAACCTCCTTCAGGAATGTCATGTTTGTTAGAACATCAATTCCTCCAGTAAGCTTCTGTCCATTTAGCCATAAAGACTCAAGCAGCAAGCCAGAAAAACTGGAGGGAAACTCACCCTCCAAGTTATTCCCAGCCAAATGTAAATTTACCAATCCAGGAAACTCATCAGGACTGAAAAAGCTAGGAATTCTCCCAACTACATTTGCTGAATTTGCTGAAAAGTTTTTAAGTGAAGAAGCATTTCTAAGGCTCTCAGGGATCTCCCAGCCAACAAAAGGGTTCTTATCAATATCAACAGATAGTAATGAAGACATATCAGTAAAGAAATCAGCAGGAATTGAACTAAACTGATTTTCACTAAGCAGTAACACTTGCAATGAACTCAAACCACTCAAACTAGGCAAAGGACCAGAAATATTGTTCCCTTGAAGCTCTAAACGTTCAAGTTCAGTAAGTTTAGAGATTTCTTGAGGGAGAGTACCTTGAATGTTCTGGCGCCCAATTTGGATCCGGGTGACCCGTTTATCTGAACAACCAACATGGTTCCATTTGCATGGATCCGGGTCCAACCAACCCAATTCCTGAGGTGGGTTTAAGCTCTTTTTCAAAACTAACATCACTGAAGCATCATCATCTTGAGACTCAACACTACAAAAAAATGCAGAAATCCCAAGAACAAGTAAAGATACAAGCTTTAACACAAGAAGGGTGTTCATTTCTTTTGTAAAGATTGAATCTTTTTGACAAAACAAGAAACCGAGTGTTCTTTAAAGCAAAATTTTGCAGGAAAAATTCAAACTTTTTTCAAGATTTTTAGAGAAACACAAGCTTTAACACAAGAAGGGTGTTCATTTCTTGTGGAAAGATTGAAACTTTTTGACAAGACAATATGAAAAAAACAAGAAACCAAGTGTTCTTTATAGCAAAAATTCAAACTTTTTTCAAGATTTTAAGAGAAACATTGTGAAATGTTGTAGGGTTTTTGCAGAGATGAAGTTTAGGAGGAGGAGGAAGCACATGAAGGAAAGGGCCCACAGAAAACTGGAAAGCTAAGAATGGGGAGAGTTTGTATAGAGAAGCAAAATGACAGTAATAAAAAAAGCTGGATGATTCTTGGGAACATGGCCTAAATAAAGGACAAGTTGGCAGTTTGATTTGATTTAGTGTTTGTCAATCGTTTCATTTCTTTCTGGTTATGTTACAAAGTTTAACAACTACTCTACTAGTGTTTCTCTGGTTGTCATGGTTTTTACGTCCAGTGTCCTAATTTATCTGATATTTTTAAAATTATGTAAATTTTAATAATATTTTAAGAAAAAATATATTTTTATGTGATAGTACCTTTCTTATAAAAAATAAATATTTAAAGTTTACTTTTAAAATATTGAGTTGATTTAATTCAATTTAGCTTCAAAATTAGTCAAATTGAGACTCTTGAGAAATAAGATTTGCAACATAAATTAAAACACAGAAAGTAATATAATCTTGTACTCCATCCAAAAATAGTTGTCATGTTTTGTTTCTCTAAAATTATTTTAAGATAGGTTATAACAAATTTAAATTATCGTATATGCGCAAATTTTATATTTCAACTATCTAATGCTCCTATTATATACCTAAATTATCACATGTATATTAAAATACATTTGATGATTAATTGGCTAAATATTTATAATTATTTGAAAAATAGGAGTATAGGGACTAGAATAAATTATCACACATATATTAAAATACACCTCGATAATTAATTGGTCAAATATTTATAATTATTATTTGAAAATAGGCGCATAGGGACTTGAAAATCCATAAAAATGAACCCACGTATTATCTATTGAGGCTAATTGAGCTAACCAATTTTAAAAAATAAATCTTGTTTTTTATTTTCCTTATATTTCCTTCAAAGCTTTGTCTTCTTCCCCTTTCTTCTCCCCCATTTTATGGAAATTTTTAGAAGAATGGAAAAGTTTTTTCGCCGCGGATTACAGGTGATAGTTACAAGAATGACGGGGAAGTTAACAGTACCCGACGACATTCAGGGATGAATGTAGACCCATCGGGCAGGGATAATCATTCTGTTCCTGATAGAAATGGCGACCATTGCCCTTTCATTTCTCCATTTAAACCTTCTTAATAATAAAGGTGGAACAATACTTTCTAAGTTAGAAGAACAAAATCAACAACAACAACATATTCCATATAATTTTACAAGTGAAATTTGAAGGGATAAAATATTCGTAAATCTTATTTTTACCTATAAAAAAAGACAACAAAAAAGAAATATAAAACAAAGGAAGCAACACATAGTAATAACTACCGAAGAACAAAGAAACTATGTGATACCTAAACTATTTATTTATTTAATTTTTCAAATTCAAATCGACCTGAACAAAAACTTTGACAACTAATAACGTAACTCGAATCATCAACCACCCAAAACTCTCCAAATTTGCAGCTAAATCCCATATATATCTAAGCTTAATTATAACTCCAAAATAATATAAAGATTTCGAATCCAACACCCACACCTCATATGTCAACTCAACTCAAATCGATGCTTCAAAGTTTCAACAATTATGATTAGGTGGAAGTAAATTGCCATGTGGAGTGTCAATTAACACTTTTTTAAAGTTAAAATAGAGTGTGCGTTAGACGCACTTGTAGCTAAGCAACGAGGTATGTTTTAACATACGAGATATGATAAATTAAGTATATATTGGAAACATTGACTAGTTGAGATATAAAATTCGCGAGAGTGTTGATTCATTCGCATTCAAATCATGAATGTTTGAAATACATATTATGCAAGGAGCTATTGCTTTTGCTAATTCGAATTGAAGAATGATATAAAATCGATTTATTTCCGACATTATATCCACAGTTAGCTATTTTTCCTAAAATGTCCTTACATGGTTAGTGAAGGCCCAAGTATACCTATAAAAAAGAAATACACGGGGAACTTAGAACGGCCGGCCTGTTTAGACGGTAGAACAGATGCCCGAAATAAGTGAACTAACCTGGTATTCAATCTCTTTTGTCGGAGTTTTTGGGATATTGCTTACAAGTCTGAATTGTGCAGGATCGAGCCCTGGCTTTGAAAGTTGTCGTGTGAGTCCCAAAAAAGAGAACAAACCGGTATATCATTCTCTCTCGACCAGGTCATCATAAGAAAATACGAAAAAATCTTTCCAAAGTGCAATAGTTTAGATATGTTTTAACCTATTCATTCTTAATTTGACTAATAGTTAGAGTTAAATTGAATTAGATTAATTTAATATTTATAAAACTAAAATTTACATATTTAAAATCATATGAAAAGTACTATAAATTAATATTTTTCTCATACCAATATAGTGAAAACTGAAACTATATGTTAAATAATGATTAAAATTCATGTAGTTTGATTAAAAAAATAGAAATGTGACAAATATTATTGAGACAGTAATTTGTGATTCTTATTATTGTAACCAACTAAATTCCTAAAATAGACTAACAAGTAAGAAAGTAGTTCAACCAATCATGATAAATCATTATTTAGCTCAATCATTGGGGACAAAATGAGCACATTAATTTTGATTTTTTATTAAGTGCATCTTAAGCTAACTAGCAGGTCACACACTATGTTGGATGATATTATGTTCTTGAAAATAGCCAATAATCTTTATAATCATACTCCAATTGTTTTGAGAAAAAGGATATAATAATAAAATGTTCATTTTAGACATCTAAATTATGATCTGTTTTAGTTGATTAGATGAACATATAATAATAAAGTGTTTCTATTAGACATTTTCATTTCAAATTCTGAAAAAACTTTTGTCTATGTTCTCATGAATCGTCTATTAGGTAGTTAAATTAATTATATAGAATATTAAAATCTTTTTTAATTGTATATGCCAGTCTCAGTTAGAATATGCATGAGGTTTTATGGCTTATTAAAGCTAATGCACATAACCAAAATAGTTAACTTATATACATAATGGGAACTTGAGAACACATGATTACTTAAATTGAAAATGTCAAATAAAATTATTTTATCATATATTCAAATATCAAATTAAATCAAATCCTATTTTAAGTATCTAAAATTTACCAACAAATTTAAGTTACTATCAATGTATTAGGCCAAGCTACCATGTAAATTATAACTTAAATGTTTGATTCTGATGACAGTAATTTTAGTAATATAAATAAGGGAAAAGGTTCAAAACTACCCATTAACTTTCAATTAATAGTTAGTTTTACCCTTTGTTATACTATGTGGTCATTCATATTTCCACCGTCTACAAACTTGTAATCGGTGCCTCTCAATTGGATGGAGAACCTCATATTAAATTAAATTATCAAATTTTCTTAAAAATAACCCAAATTCCTCTAATTTGGGGTTTTCCATTCAATTGGGTTATATGAGGAAAGTGGGTTATTTTTTTTAAAATTGAATAATTTAATTTGATTTGGATTTTTTTATCCAGTTGAAGAATACAAATGATAAGTTTATAAACAAGATATGAATAACTACATAGTATAACAAAGGATAAAATTAATTATTAAATAAAAATTGAAAAGTAATTTTAACCCTTTTCCCTATAAACAAAGCCATTGGTTTACTGAAAGCTTCGCCCTTTATTCCATATTAGAAAGGTTGTTAAAAAGGGGAAAAATAAATTAAATTAACCAAATTAAAAAGGTAGCTTATCTTGTTTTTCTTTTCATATTCGAGGGATAATAATATTTTTTATCCCTCAATTATTTATAAATTTTAATTTTTTTTTGTGATATTTGATAAAACACATTTCATCTTCAATTAATTGAAATGCTAGAAACATGTTATATTTAATAAAAAAAAAAATAGAACTAAATTGATGTCCAAAGAGTAATAGCATAAGCTTAATTTACCACATATGTAATTAAGTGGTGGAACAATTGATAGTCATGATAAATTGTTGAATATTACAAGCAAATAAAAGGTGCATGTTTTCAATTAATTAAAGGTAGACTAAAGTAGAATTTTTTGATAGATAATGAACTAAATAAATTAATTTTAGAAATTTGGACGAATATTCTATTAAACTATAGAGCTAATGTTGACATAAGTTAATTTTAACTGTCCAATTTGTCTTTCAAATGATCTGATCTTCTATTTTTGAACTTTAAATGAGCTAGTCTATAGTTTTTGCATTAAAAATCAAACTTCTTTAAAGATGTTGGGACATAATTTATGAGATATTATGATACAAAATATTATTTTGTATCCCAATTCACGTAGATCAATTATTTAAAAGACAAAAATTGAAAATCAACTCAAAACTTGGAAAAAAAGGTGCAAAATAACCCTATAATTAATGGAGCGACTTACAATGCAATAATAATCGAAGCCTAAAAATCAGATACATTCTGAAATACAGATACATAACAGAGAGACGAGCAAGAGAGGAGAGAGACGAACAAGAGAGTCAGTCTTGAATGCAATGTATCTGAAATAAATTACACATAATATGACCTGCATATATCCAAAATATATATATATATGAGTGCACCAAATATATAAAAATGGTATGGAAGATAATTTCCAAAATTGATATGGGGACACGTAATTGAAACTTAAACTAGTGAGATTTATGTTGTTCGCTTTTATCCAAATGGGGAGCTGTAAATGGGTCCATGTAATGGAGTTGTAAAGGGCCCAAGGCCCATAAGTGTTTGCTTATCTGCCCACTTTCCAGTTCAAAAGAAGAGGAGTGTGATGTTCCAAGGGCCCAATTCAAGCTTTAACAGTTATTTTGTCTATATATCTTTTTTAATTACTATAACATTTTTTCAGTTTCCATATACTATATTTTTTAGTGTTGTTATTTGTTGAACGTGGCCAACTAATGAAAAAGACAAAAAATCTTAGCCTCCAATCGAGATAAATTTAGAAGGGGATTCAGAATTTATATTTAATTTAATTTTTAATATTAAATTTATTATATTATTAAAATTATGATTTGTAATTAATAATTATTAAGCTTGTTATAATTTCTTACATGTATATAAAATTATGAGTTCAAATGAATTCATCGTCAAATGACTATATCTGCAATTGCGATAAATGGCTGTGGAAGATTGAACATCCAATTTCAAATCTTAGGATAAATAGCTCATAATTATTATTGTGGGAAAAGCACAATTTCATTCTTTTTAAGTTGCATACAATTTCTATTTTGACCCTTGTGTTAATGGACTTGGCATATTTAACCTTGAATGAAATAAGATGTGTGATTTTGGTCTATCTCTAACGAGACTTGATAGAGTCGTAGAGAGAAATCAACATCCTGAAAAGAATGAGCATCTATGTAATTGAATCCCGAGAGTTCAATTGAGTTTTACTAGGGTTAATTAATTAATTTGAAGGTGAAATGACTGAAAAGCCCTCTTGCTTTTATGCTATTTATCTGCTGTCTTTCATCGTTTTTGGCCCAGGACCACATGTTGTGTTGGTTACTACTTGTTTATTTTACTTTCTATGCACGTGTGTCTCGCGTCAATCAATAAAATTACATACAATAACAATAAATTACACAATTCTAGACACTTTAGAAGTTTCACGTCTACGAAACTAGCTAAAACATCTATATGGTTGGAATTGATAAGACCAAAACTTTTTGGAAAGTTTTAAAGTTTGACATATATATCCTTAATTTCTAATCATGTATAAAGATTTTTCACATACTCGTAACTTAAATGTATTGATCTCTTTAAAAGAATACGTGAAGGCAACACGTCAACTGACCTAAATTTGGAGGACCTGCTATAGCAATATTGATTTTGTAAAGATTTTGAAATCTACGTTCGAAGACGCATCTGATGTGTACGCTGTATAAATAAGTATTGTGGTGTCGAATTAAGGTTCAATACCTTTTTTCTGATCACACGAAACTTCGTGTTTGAATATTATGTTTGAAGTATACATTCACACCATTCATAAAATTGAGTACTAATACTTCTGAGTGGATCAATAAAAGGCCACAACTTTGTAGCAATTGTCACATGAAAGTAAATACGAATGGAATTAACACGAAAGCAAAACAAAGAACTACAAGAGTTCTGCTTTTGAGCCGTTCTTAGTAAGCAGAAGCAGAGAAAAATATTTCAAACCGTAAAATTTCTATTCTACGATTACAAGTCATGTGAAAATAGAAAGTAGGTTTTGTTGGTCATATGATAAACATATGTGTGGAATACAATAGAAGATTGAGATAAATAGAGAGCATAGAAAACAGAGGAACGTACAAGCCGATGGAAAATTTACCGCCGATGGAAAGTTCACCGTCGATGGAAAGTTTATACTTAAGAACTTCAGACTTCAATTTTTGGGTGTAGGATTTGTGTTTATTTTGGGTGAAGTGAGGGAAAAGACTAAAAGTGTGGAAATAAGAGGAAAATAATAGCAAAAAAGGAGGGGGTAAAATTTGTTTACCGTCTTTTTTGCCCACGAAATTTAGCCACAGTTACTAATGTGTAGAGATTTTTAACTTTTAAATTAATTTTGCCATGATATTTATAACCGTGACTAATAAACCGTGGCTAAAATACATTTTTTTGGTAGTGGAAGGACTTGAAATTTGAAGCCATATAATATACTTCGAGAATCTTGCGAAGAAATTTAAATATTCAATAATAATATTGAATTTGATTAGGATTAGTGAGAAAAAAACTAGAAAATCAATTTTTCGTGGAACATTTCCTTATTCTATTAAATTTCTAAATACAAATCTCTCTAAGAAGAATCACCTGAAATTTCTTCACCGGGATCTAAATAAAAACTCTTAACATATGATATATACTTTTGGAAACTATGTTTATATATATAGCCCTTCCTTAAACCAACAATAAAAACATTTGAGTCATTTCTAACACATTTATGTTTGCTATATTTCATTAGATTAGCTTCTATAAAATAATGAGTATATTAATTTATTTTCATATGATATATTATGTATTTATGAAATATATTTCGTAAATGATAGCTATAAAAAATATAGAATTAATGTCTAAACCTCTCTAAATTATTACGTTTTGATAAATTTCATACTTAAATTATATTGTGATTTCGTTACTCCTTTGAGTTATATATAACTGAAAGAAAGTCAAAAAGAAGGTGCTACATGCACCGTCCTTTTGTTTTCAGAAAAATGACAAAGTCAAAAAGGAGGTGTTGCATGCACCATCCTTTTGTTTTCAGAAGAAAAGATGATAGAAAACAAAACGCGTTTTTTGTTCCTTTAACACGTTTTTGTTTCTTATAAATAGAGAGTCTTTCTTCCCTCATTTGATTCATCCCACAAAACTATAATCAAAGAGAGTAGAGCACAAAGAGAGTTATACACCAAGATAAATATTGTAGCCTTCAGTGTCTTCTTTAGTGAGTTATTCCTTTACAAGATGATTTTTCCTCTCTATCTGTTTGAGGGATTTCCACGTAAAATTCTCGTGTTCAATTTATTTTTATTATCTATTATCATATCAAACTTTAGTTGTGGTGCTTTCTCCCCCAACAGTGATATAGAGCCCTCGGTTATTCTATCTATTTTATGCGAATGTACTATCTGTGAATAGTAATTTTTCATGAATAGTAAAATTCGATGAAAAGTACTATTCACATAAATAGTAAATTTCGGTGACGATACAGTTTGTCATGATTTCTCGCAAAAATATTCAAAAAAGATCTAGAAGGGTGTGAAGCAAATAAAAATATCGAATAAACAAAGTTTGAGGTTGAGAAATTTAATGGACTAATTTCTCATTGTGAAAAATGAAAATAAAAGCGATATTGAGAAAAGTCAATTGCTTAGCTGCAATTGAAGGCAAGCCCACAGACTTCACTGATGATAGCAAGTGGAACGACATACACAACAATGTAGTTGCTGATTTATATTTGGCACTAACTGATCAAGTGTTATCTAGTGTGGCTGAAAAACGGACTGCGAAGGAAATATGAGATACTCTTACGGGATTGTATGAGGCCAAGTCTTTGCATAATAAAATCTTCTTAAAAAGAAGATTGTATAATTTTCGAATGGCAGAGTCCATGTCAATTATTGAACACATCAATACTTTAAATACTCTATTTTCGCAACTTACAACAATAGGTTGCAAAATAGAGGGGACTGAACGTGCAGAGCTTCTACTTCAAAGTCTGCTTGACTCGTATGATCAACTCATCATCAACCTGATGAACAATATAGACAGTCTAGTTTTCGATGAAATTGCAGCCACCGTCTTAGAAGAAGAAAATCAGCTCAAAAATAAGAAAGACAGACAAACAAGTTCGCAGCAAACTAAGGCTTTGATGATGGTGAGAGGAAGACCAACAGAACGTGGCCCCAGTGGGAGTCACAATCATGGTAGATCTCAATCAAGAAGTAAGAAGAATATCAAATGTTACAACTGTGGCAAGAAAGGGCACTTCAAGAAAGATTGTCGGTTCAAGAAGAAGAGTGAACACCCTGAGTTATCAAATGGTCAAGGGAATGTTGCAAGTACCTTGGATGATGGTGATATTATATGTAGTGAAGCAATATCAAATAATGAAGGCAGAAAACGTTTCACTGATGTCTGGATCATGGACATATGAGCAACATGACACATGACTTTTCGGAGAAAATGGTTCCATCAATATAATCCTATCTCAAGAGTGTTTGTGTTCATGGGAGACGTTCATGCTTTGAATGTTATTGGTATTGGATCCATCAAAATAAAGATGTATGATGGCACGATACGCACCATCCAGGAGGTACGACATGTAAAAGTCTTGAGGAAGAATCTATTTTATTTGGGACAATTAGATAATAATGGATGTTCATATAAGACTCGTGGTGGAGTAATGAAAATATCCAAAGGAGCGCTTGTAGTGATGAAAGCAGAAAAACTTGCTGCAAATCTATATGTGCTTAAAGGTGAAACACACCAAGAAGGAGAAACATCAACTGCGTTAGCAATTTTATTTGAAGAATCAACGATGATATGGCATCATAAACTTGGCTTTATGTCGCAACGAGGTTTCAAGATTCTTGTTAAGCAAAAGCTTCTTCCAGGGCTCAAAAAGGTTTCACTATCCTTTTGTGAACATTGTGTTACCAGTAAACAAAATAAACTTAAGTTTAGCAGTTCCTCTGCTAAAAGCAAGGAAATATTAGATCTGGTCCACTCTGATGTCTGGCAAGCACTAGTGGAGTCCCTAGGAGGAGCAAAATATTTCGTGTCATTTATCAATAATTTCTCTAAGAGAAGTTGGGTGTATCCAATCAAGAGAAAGACAGATGTTTTTTCAGTTTTCAAAGAGTGCAAAGCGCGGGTGGAACTTGAATCTGATAAAAAGATCAAGTGTTTTAGGATAGATAATGAAGGAGAATACACTGGTGATGAATTTGATAACTTTTGTAAACAAGAAGGTATTAATTAGCAGTTCACGATGGCATATACTCCACAATAAAATAGAGTAGCAGAGCAGATGAACAGAACCTTGTTGGAATGAACAAGAGCTATGTTGGCACCCACAGGGTTGGAAAAACTATTCTGGGAAGAAGCAGTCAAAATCGCCTATTATGTGATCAATCGGTCACCATCAACCGTAATTCATCTGAAAACACCAATGGAGATATGGACAGGAAAACCAACTGATTATTCTCGCTTACATATATTCCAAAGTCCTGCTTATGTTATGTACAACACCTAAGAAAAATCGAAGTTGGATAAAAAATTCAGGGAATGCATTTTCTTAGGGTATGCTGATAGAGTCAAGGGGTATCGCTTGTGGGATCCCACTGCCCGCAAGGTGGTAATCGGCAGGGATATTGTATTTTTTGAAAATAAGATACAAGCAAAAGAAGGCAGCACTTCAAAAAAAAATCAGAGACTACTACAGTTGAAGTTGAAGAAATAAAAAAAGTTCTAGTTTCTTCTGAAGCAGCACCAGAGCACGAAGAACAAGAGCAAGCTGAGATCGAAACTCCACAAGTTCGATGGTCAACTAGGAAGAGAAGAGAATCATCTAGTCACTCAGATTATTCTATGGAGGGAAATGTTGCATACTATCTATTAACTGAAGATGGAGAGCCTTCAACTTTTTACGAGGCTATGAAAGGCCAAGAATCATCTCTGTGGATGACAACAATGCAAGAAGAAATTGAAGCTCTTCATAAAAATAAAACATGAGATCTTGTTCAATTACCATAAGGAAGGAAAGCCATTGGAAACAAATGGGTCTACAAGATCAAATGCAATGGTAATGATCAAGTGGAGAAGTATCGTGCAAGATTGGTGGTAAAAGGATTCGCTCAAAAAGAAGGTATAGACTTCAATAAATTATTTTCTCTGGTGGTTTGACTCACAACAATTTGAGTGGTCCTGGCAATGTGTGTTACATTTGACTTGTACTTGGAGCAGTTCGATGTCAAAACTGAATTTCTTCATGGAGAACTTAAAGAAGAAATTTACATGCTCCAATCAGAAGGTGTTGAAGAACAGGAAACAGAGATCTTGGTTTGCAGGTTGAACAAATCTCTATATGGTCTCAAACAGGCACCGAGGTATTTGGTATAAGAGATTTGATTCCTTCATTATAAGCCTTGGATACAACAGACATTGTTCAGATCCTTGTGTTTATTACAAGAGATTTGGTGATGACAATTTTATTATTTTACTGTTGTATGTTGATGACATATTGGTAGCAGGCCCCAACAAAGATCGTCTCATAAATTTAAAGGCACGGTTGGCTAGAGAGTTTGAAATTAAGGACTTGGTACCAGCAAACAAGATTCTAAGGATGCAAATTCATCGAGACAGAATTAATAGAAAGATTTGACTTTCTCAAAAGAACTACTTGAAGAAAATCTTGCGACGCTTTAAGATGCAAGACTATAAGTCAATTTCTACACCACTTCCTATTAATTTCAAGTTATCCTCAAGTATGTGTCCTAACAATGAAGCAGAGAGGATGGAGATGTCTCGAGTACCGTATGCATCAGTAGTGGAAAGTTTAATGTTCGCCATGGTATGTACAAGACCTGACATTGCACAAGCAGTGAGAGTGGTTAGTCGATACATGGCTAATCTTGGTAGAGAGCATTGAAATACTGTTAAGAGGATCCTGAGATATATCAAGGGTACCTCAAATATTGCAATGTGTTATGGAGGATCAGACTTTACTGTTAAAAGTTATGCTGATTCAGATTATGCAGGTGATCTTGATAAAAGCAAGTTTACCACAGGTTATGTGTTTACTCTTGCTGGAGGAGCTGTAAGTTGGGTTTCAAAACTGCAATCTATTATGGATACATCTACGACGGAAGCAGAATATGTAGCAGTTACACAAGCTAGCAAAGAGGCATTATGGATGTAGATGTTACTGGAGGAGCTCAGGCACAAACTAGAGAAGGTTGCTCTTTTTTGTGACAGTCAGAGCGCTTTGCATCTTGCAAAGAATTCGACATTTCATTCAAGGACAAAGCACATACGAGTTCAGTATCACTTTGTTCATGAGAAGGTGGAAAAAGGCAGTGTGGATATTTAGAAAATTCACACTGATGACAACCTAGAAGATATGTTTACGAAGCCGATCAACAGTAACTAGTTTAAATGGTGTCGATCTTCTATTGGACTAGCAGAAACGTAATATTACAATAATTGGGTAGAAAAGATGGTGTGAAGACTAATTGATTCTCAATTAAATCTTCAAGTGGGAGAATGAAAGAAAGTCAAAAAGGAGGTGTTGAATGCACCGTCCTTTTGTTTTCAGAAAAATGGCAAAGTCAAAAAGAAGGTGTTGCATGCACTGTCCTTTTGTTTTCAGAAGAAAAGATGATAGAAAACAAAACGCGTTTTTGTTCCTTTAACACGTTTTTGTTTCTTATAAATAGAGAGCCTTTCCGCCCTCATTTGATTCATCCCACAAAACTATAATCAGAGAGAGTAAGAACACAAAGAGAGTTATACACCAAGATAAATATTGTAGTCTTGAGTGTCCTCTTTAGTGAGTTGTTCCTTTTACAAGAGAGAATTGTTAATTGTTGTTTTCTTCTTGTATTTGAGAGCAGTGTATTGCATATTATAATAGTAAGATCCTTCTACCCCGTGGTTTTTCTTTTCTATCTGTTTGAGTGGTTTCCACGTAAAATTCTCGTGTTCAATTTATTTTCATTATTTATTATCATATCAAACTTTAGTCATGCTGCTTCCTCCCCAAACAATAACTTTTAAGGTTAAAATTCTTGGGCTTGACAAATGACACCTAAATCATCCACATAGTTTGTATAATGTTGAAAACCTTATTGAACTATTAATGTTTTGCAAATTTCATGGTTAAACAATCAGATGTTTTTGTTACAATTCTAAACTATTACTTTTGAAGATTTCAAGCCCCCACCCCCAACCAAATGGACAAATGACAAAAAAATTGTGATGAAATAATGCCACATTAATTTTTTTAACGACTAATTAGGTTGAAAATAAATAATGGTATTGCTTTTTCCTCCTTTTTATTTCCTTTAGTTTTTATTCTATATATCTTCTTTAAATGAATTGATCTGGTTGGATTGTATACTTGGATTTCATCATAAATTATTCATCTCTTTCTTCTTTCATTTCTCCCCATATTATTGCTGGGGGAGAGGCACCTTCTCCATTCCTTCCTTTCTCGAGAATTGATTTTATAGGTCACTTACAAAAAAAAAAAATTAATTTTATAAATTTTTTATAAGAAATTTTCATTTTTATACATAAGAAATCTTCATTTTACAAATATAAAATCTTCGTTTTACATATAAGAAATTTGAAAAGTCCATTTTAATTTCTTTTAACTAATAGATCTTAATTCCTCCTTTTTCCTTGATGTCATCCTATTTTCTTTAAAAATCAAATACTTTCTTTAGGACGAAAATGAATGTCTTATGTAGTTGTGCATAGCCGACATCAAACTCAGGAAAAACTGTGTATTTTTTTAAAGAAAAAACCCAAAAATAAAAAAAGTTCTATTTTTTTTTTACAATTCCTAATTCCAACAAAAAAAGAGAGATATAATAAAAGAATGTGTGTTCTTCAATCATTATGGCAAACCCAACGACGATCCTTTCTGTTTATCAATTTTGGTTCTTTTATTTGTATTTATTTTTACTTTTAACTAGTTTATTTGGTTTTTTATATTAACTTTAATCAAATTTTAATATGAGCTGAAAATATAATGTCACATGTAGTCCCACTAGGTGCATTGAGCAATTTCTTCAGAGGAGTTTTTAACTTTCAAATATTATAGTTTTGTTGTGAAAGGGGATGAGAATAACAGAAATGTCTGATAATTTAAATGTGAAACTCAAAAATAGTGATAGTTTAGTGGTCAAAAGGATAAAATAAACTTCAGCTAATTGAAGTATAGAACTTGCAAAAATATAATTATTAGGGAGATTTTTAGCTATTATCTCTATAATATATCCATATTTTAAACTCCATAATTTAAGATGTATTTATATAATCTCAAGTGCAACGCCTAGATCAATTGATTGCAATTTTTTATATTTTTTTTTACAATAAACATAAAAATATAACTATGTACAATTAGAAATTGCCTCCCCTAGTGTTTTCATGAATAAGTTTTAAGTTTTACACTTCTACTTAACAAGCCCATCCTCCCTAATTCTTCATGTTCCTTCTATTTTCTATGTTTTATCACATGCTGTTTTGATAAATTAAGTGAAAAAATGGCTTTACAATTTTAATAATAGGTGAGTTTAGGCATATTTTTTTATTGGTCTAATTATATATAATTGTGACGAATTTCCCAGTTTTTAAAAGAAACTAATAATCAAAAGAAATAGAAGTTTTAAGTTATTATTATACAGATGTGATACTTGATAGGTTAAAATACACACATGTTTTTGGATGAAATTCCCCCCAAAAAAAGAGTTGATAGAGTGAATATGTAAAAAATTTGGAAGAGTTCGAGTTATGTATATTATAACTTGTGTAAAAAATAATTAGGCGATTAAGATTATACAGATAAATTTATATAATTTTAAGTATTAAGTGATAATTTGATAAAATTTACTATTAGAAACGTGAATTTCTGATCGACTTTCATTGAGAATCTGTTGAAAATATGCTCATAGCAAATGTTTCGGACAGAATATATATGTATATATATATATTTCATGTTGAAAAATTATGAATTCGAATGAACTCATAGCCGAAAGGCTATATATACAATAATACAAATGAGACTATTGTTTGTGAAAGATTGAGCATCCTATTTCAAATTTCACGATAAATAACTTATAATTATTTTTTTGGAAATTTCTTGAATTATATAATGAATAAATATATATATATATATATATATATATATATATATATATATATATATATATATATTTTTTTTTTTTTCTCTCTCTCTTTTGTGTCTTTTTAATTTTCTGATAATCTTTTTTAGAAGACAAAATAATAGATTGAAGTAAAGAGAGGTCCAGAGGAAAAGGAGATAGGTTCAATAGGTTAAAAGGATTGTGTCTGGAGCAAAGTTAGTGGCTGAGGCAATACTGACATTGATTTGGATAGCCAATGAAATTAGATATTTCAGTCATTATAATCGTAATTAAATAATGTAAGCTTAAGAAAATGTTATCATTTCAAAACAGATTGAATGAGATCACGAAATAATGTTGAAGAAGGTGTTCTTTCAATAATATGAAAAAAAGTAAAGAAAGATAAGGCTAAGTAATTTAGAGGAAATCCAAATAAGCAAATCTAGAATAGTTCAGTTTAGAAGAGATTGAAGAGGGTAGAAGAAAAGACAAAAGAATATAAAGAAAAAGAGTAAAAAAAGTACTAAAGACTGGAAAAAAATAAATTAACTTTGACATAGTGAATGAATGTATGAGGTTACTGATCAGATTGACTCACATTTTATAAAAATAAATAATAAATTTTAACAAATGACCCACAACCTCAAAATGGGCTCATCAACATAGAGAACAAGTAAATCAATAGCCGTGCGCAGATGTCCCGATCCCGATCCGCCGTGATTGACACCCACACTAATTCTCCGATGGAAGAACCACTATGACAGCTCAACTATTAATGCACGCAGTAGATAACACAACATAAGGATGCGGAAGCAGTCTTCACTATAGAAATAAGCCTGAGTCCCCATAAACTCAGAAAGATTCAGTCAACAACTTAAAACATGCGGAAAACATGTCAGGAACTAAAAGTCAATCGTACCAAAACTCTAGTAAATTATCAAGTGTAGAAAAGAGAATGCAATCCCAACAAGTCATAAAATAAACAGAGTTTAAAATCAAGTCTTGAAAAAGGGACTAGAGTTGGAAGAGTCCACGGCAGTCTGAAGGAATGGCTCATCCTTAGACTCTGACAGCTAACGGTCTTCTAAGCGAGGTCTCTCCGCAATCGGCTGAATATGTCCTCTACTCAACAAAAACAGAGCAAATGTAGTATTAGTACACAAATCAACAGTGTACTGGTAGGACCACGCGACTAGCCAGCAAGCAAGTCATGGACAAGTAAACCCAACACGATACGCACATATATACAGAATAAACTTAACCATCTTCATCTCAACAGTACTCAACAAGATCACAGTTCACTGACTCAATATTATGCAATTTCACATAAGGGTCCTCTTATGGGATTTGCAAAGACTTATTATGTGTCGGAACGTGACACCCGATTCAAGGTTTGTGTCGGAACATGACACCAGATCCAATTATGTGTCAGAACGTGACACCCGATCCAACATATAAGTAGCCACAATTACAATCAATAGTCAACAATATATCACCAAGAACATGTTCATCACAAATTAGGCCAGTAAGTGATCATTTCACATAATTCTTTGCATGCTTCCCTATTCATATATACATATGCATACAATGAAGTAATTTAGCAAGTACATGAGTCACATACGGAAAACAAAAACCATCACCTACCTCGAAGTCAAGCTTTGACAACTCTAAAGCGTAGGAGCTTTCCCTTTTCGGGTTCGGTCCTCTAGTTCTTGGTCTAAAATAGTAAATACATACAAAAGATCAACAAAATGACCTAACTAATATGAATTATAATAGAATTCCCATCCTAGGCCAAACCCATGATTCTAACCCCCATTCTAGGGCTACTCCCCACCGTTAATTTCAAGCCAAAATCCTCCCTCAAAGATCACCTACCATTGATTATGGGTTCTAGGAATAAATTTACAAGTTTAGGGAGCAAATTACTTACCTTTGACACAAATTGGGGTGGAAACCAATAGAAAATCACCCTAAGTTGCTTCTGGACTTTTAAGAACAAAATGGGAATGAAATAAATCATTCTGGAATTTTTCCCGACTTAAGTCCCGTTCTATCCCGCTCCAGCGGGATCATCCCTCTCTGGCGGGATTATTTCCGCTCCGGCGGGTTACACGAAAATAGAGAGCTCGGAACTTGATCTCCAAACTCTCATTTCACAACACACCCTCAACCCATGGCGTCTTCAATCATACCCATCACGCCAAATCCAATTCTGAGAGTTTTACTCACCCAAATGCGATTCCATAAAGCCGTAAAGGCTCCGTATCATTTTGGATATCAACTAAATTAATCAGATTGCCGATTTAACCCCCCACCTATTACCGGGTCATCTTAGACCTCACCTGACTTAGAATTTGTCCAAATTTGACCTAGGCTAAAAAAAATTGAAGTTACTACCCGAAGTTTTCTGGTCCAAATTCCTTCCCCATTGGCCTATCCATAACGACGGGGACAGGTCGTTACAACAGACCGTCCTTCTCACGATCAACTCTTAGAGATAACCTCATAAAAATGATGTCTGACCATGAGAGAGTGTCTAGTTAAACAGTTTAAATTCAAATGAAATTGATAAGCTCAAGTAAGCATTTTAAGTTCAAATGAAATTAGTTATCTTAAGTAAGTATCTCGATTCATCAATTTTAATGTAAGTACAAGATCGTTAATACAATAACTTATTTCATTCTTAAAAGAATACATGAAGGGAACAAGTCAGCTGGAAAGAAATTTGTTTTGAGATCTTATTGCATGAGTTTCAAATTACAAAAAGAAAAAAGATTGGAATGATATGTGGTCATATAGTTTATGTCATTACGAAGAACACTTTATTATTACTTTAAAATTTTGTTGTGATGTCCGATATAAATTATTCTAAGAATAAAAATGGATACAATTAGGTCATTTGCATAAGAACTCTAGAGAATCACATAATAATATTTTTTTCAATTACTCCTATCATATTATGCTTAAGTTTTAAATGAATTTGGGCAATTGTGACACTTGACTCACGTTTTATGTACAATGTTTGTATGGAATGAATTTTTAATTCGAGGAATTCATTATCAACTCAAAAAATCTCATTGAATTGTTGCTTTAATATATATATTCTTGTAGAGCCTTTGTATAGATCTTAATTGGTAGATAATCTCGTGATTATGCTAACCAAATATTTAAAAAGATGGGTATTTGAGAAGGCTCACCAAAGTTACTTTGAAAATCTTGTGAAGGAATGTGAATATTTATCTAATTATAATATTGATTTTGATTAAAATTCGTGCATGAGAAGAAGAAAGAGTAGAGGAATAATTTTCCGTCCAACATTCTCTAATGCTATTGAGTTTATAAATGAAGATCTTCAGTAGGAGAACTTAAAAATTTTCATTGGGACCTAAATAAACACTCTAACATATGTTTATAAAGCCATTCGTTAGACCATTAATAAGTACGTTTGAGTCACTTCTTACATTTTAAATACCTTTTTTACATTTATATTTGATTTATTCCGTTAGATTTGCTTTTATAAAATATTGAGTATTAATTTGCTTTCATATGATACATCATGTATTTATGAGATATATTTCGTAAACTATAGCTATAAAAATATAGGTCTAATGGCTAAACCCCATTCAACTATCACATTTTTATAAATTATTTTTATAAGTTTCATAGGTAAACTATGTTTTATTCCTTGTATACTCTCTCCTAAACTATAACTTTCAAGGGTTAAAATAATTATCTGACTTGTCACATGACAAAGTGTTTGTTAACACACACTTAGAGGTGCATGGGTAAACTAAAATGTTGTTTTTATGATGATTGTAAACCCCCTTGAACCACGACTGTTTCATAAGTTTCATGTTTAAAACATCAAATGTTCTTGTTACCACCTTGAACTATTAATATTAACAAGTCCTCCCGGACATATGTCAATAAACTTGTAATGACTTTCGGGATGGCTCGTCGAAGGTAAAAAATAATGCAACATAAATCTTTTAACGGCTATTTAGGCCGAAAATTAATAATTTCTTAAATTTGTTATTTTTTCTCTTCTTTATTTCCTTTATATTTTTTAGTTATTATTCTATCTTCTTCAAAATAATTGATCTAGATTTGAATATTTGGATTCTTAATTATTTATTTCTTTATTTTCTTTTCTTTTTTCCACCCTGATTTCATTCGATTTTTTTTTGAAAATCAAATACTTACTTTTGAATGGAATTAAATATTTTATGTAGTTGTGGATAGTTGACATCAAACTCAACTAATTGTAATTTTCCGATTCTTGAGAAATTACTTTTTCGTGTGAAATGACTATTTTGTCCTTTCCTTTGGCGTTTTCATGCTTTGTTTGTGTTGTGGGAAAGGTTGGTGTGGTCCCCGATGCGATTGAGTGGGATTTTGGTGAATTTTAGCCTTGGAGTGAAATTTTTATGAAATGGTTGACTTTGGTCAACATATCGAGATCCGAGGGCCAGATGGAAATTTCGTCAGTTCCATTGTGTCTGGAACGTCGAGTTTGGTCTACAGGATTATTGAGTTAGAGCCTTGAGATGTAACACCCCAAAAATTTCTATGCTAAGACCCGAACCACTCTTCGTATGCGTATAGGCCCGAATCCAATAAATTCTAATTGTAATATAATTATTATGACTGATTCTTTAGTGTTTGAAGTGTATTTGATGTGAATTAGGGTCACAAGAATCCTCTAGCACAAAGTTGAGTTGAAACTTTTCTTATCGGTTGAGTTTCGATATAACATTTTACCTGGATTAACTTTAAACAATCATATCTCCTAGAATATAAAGAATTAGGTGGCCCATGACCTCTCAAATTAAAGGTTTTTGAGTTCTTTTTCCAACGCCACCAAGTTAGTCTCATTCGAATTTGGAGTAAAAAGTTATGACCATTTAACTTGAGTCTTCCAGATCATAAAAAGTTACGACTCAACTCTACGACCCGTAGAATTTCCTACGAGTCGTAGGAAGGATTAGTAGAAAACCTGAACACTCAGAAAATTGATAATTTTGGACTATTCGATAACTACAGTTAATTGAGGGATAACTTTAGATAATTAATTTAATTAGTGGGCTAAATTGATAATTTATTTAATATCCTATATCACTTTATTATTTAAAATAAAGTAGAATAGGGTTTGATATTTCTTTTGTCAACTGCTATGCATGAAAGGAGAAGGGAACGCTGCTTCAGGTATCATCCCACGCCTAAATCTTTGCTATACGAATATAGGTGGTCACATTACTGTCAATATTATGTTGGATAAATGGGAATGGTGTTTGATATGTGTGTTACTGGAGTAATGCAGTGGTGACGGCTAGCAATTTGCTAAGGAATTAGTTGCCAATGATGGGTTAATGATTACCCATCATTGCTTAATGATTGGTAGGATTAAAATTTGGGTTAGATAGTGATTGCCTTAAAATACTTTATAGGAATATAGGTGTATGGCCGAGTTCTGCATATTGGAATTAGGTTCTGCATAATTTCATTTTTGTCTTTTTCTTTTCTAATTTGTAGTTGTAATATATATACAACAACAACAATTCAGTGAAATTCCACAACATGGTATCTGGAGAGGGTAAAGTATACGCAGACCTTATTCCTACCAAGGTAGGACGACTATTTTCGAGAGACCCTTGGCTCAATAGAAGCATAAAAAGAGGTCAGATGAGCTAACACGGTATATTTTGATCGAGTGTCATGAGCCAACACGGTATATTTAGATCGAATGTCACGTACCGATATGATATATTTGGATCGGGTGTCACATTCCGACATGGTGTATTTGGATCGGGTGTCACCTTCCGACATGGAATATTTGGATCGGATGTCACCTTCCGACATGATATATTTAGATCGGGTGTCACGTTTTGACACAGTATATTTGGATCGGATATATTAAAATGACTTAATACTATCCAATATCAAATAACTAATTTCTCAAAAGAGCGTGGTGTGGAGGTCGGAGTCCTCATGTATACTTTGGATATTGTTGACTGATCATGTAACTGTTTCATTGTGTTGTCACTTGATCTTGATCTTGTTTTTTGCCACTTGTTAAATGTTATAGCTGATTTTTTGCTATTATATTATGCATATTGATTTCTATTTCGAGTCGGCCGATGCTACGTACTCAGAACATGTTGCCCCGTACTGACCTCTACTAGTATTTTTCTTTGCTTTATTTTGTGGAGTGCAGCGAGTGTACCATTGACTTCGACTCTCCCTTAGCTCTAGCCAATCTCCGGTATATTAGATTCCAGGATGAGCTAGGCTCCTAGTTCGTGTTGGATTCTCTTAGTCATGACATGCTGTCCTTAGTTTTCGAACACAAACTAGTTTATTTATCTATTCTGGTGTTTGATACTCTTAGACTTGACATTTCGAGATTAGATGTCCTTGATGTGATGACTTTCAGATTTTAGAGAACGTTACGTAATAGACTTTAGTGGCTTTTGTTATTTCTTACTTTAATAAGGTCTTAGCTTCAGTATTATTGTCGTATTTTATAAGTTGAATTGCTAATATAAGTTGGAGTTTGTATCGTTGGTTCTCCCACCTATGAGGTTAAGTGTGGGTGCCCCTCATGGCCCATTTTGGATCGTGACAATGAGAAATTTTGTGTATATACATATGAGTTGAACACTACTATATTTAATGTCTATTTTGAGATAAGTTGAGAAGAGTTGAGTTTGGGTTAAGTCCAAAATAAACTAATTGAGTTATGAGCATAACAAACTATATTTTGAGAGTAATATTAAACACCGATTTGGGTAAGAGTATAGAACAACTTGAATCTCATAAACTATGTAGCTAGCGTAGGATAGGATTGTACCGTTCATTCAGGCGACTTCTCATTGTCCCAAAAGAGGACTTTTATTGGATCCAGAGATGAGTTTGGATCCCTTACCCTGGCAAGGTATTGAACGGTTGTGGCAACGACAACAGTTCATTGTATCATCACTAGCTTATAAGTGGTGGTTGTTGGTTAGAGAAACTCCCAAGAAGTAAATTTATTATATTTTATACACTGAGTTGCATTGCTATCCTTTAAAGTATTGTTTCTTATTATATTTTATTATTATTTAAGTTGAGCTATTTTTCGGAATTGAGTTCTTGAGTTGAGTATCTTGAGTAAGTTTTCTTTTTCCATTTTACATACTCCTACATTCTATGTACTGATGTCATTTGGCTTGCATCATTTTATGATGCAGATACAGGTGATAGAGATTCTCAACCAGCGCATCATTGAAGATCAGTTTTATCCATCTTTTGATGAGACCTCTTTGCATTCAGAGGCATCCACGAGTCTTTATCCTTTCAGTTATTTACTATTAGTTTGAGGTAGCCGTGGGTCTGTCCCGATACCTATTTCAGAGTCAATTCTAAAGGCTTCATTGAGTAGTAGACGGAGTTCAGTTTATCTCCTTAAGTATGTTTTTTGAAACATTGAGTTAAGTAGTTTATCTCCTTGAGTATGTTTTTTGAAACATTGAGTTAAGTCTCATATATTTTACGCAATTGAGTTTCATTATTATGTTAAAGAGTATTAAATTGCATACGTTATATTGCCCATCCGAACTATTTTATGAGTTAAAGTCTTCAATTGAGTGAGTTAACCAGGCAAAGTGGTTCGCTTGGGACCAATAATGCTTTTTGAGTACCGATCACGTTTACGGTGTAGGTTCGGAGCATAACATGAGACCTTAGAGTTCGTGTTGAGTCACCTCTGTTGTGTCTGGACATGCTTATTTCGGATTGGTGGTGAGATTTTGTGTTCCGGATCACCATTAGTTCCATCTTCTATTTCAGTCCTTATTATTATCCGAGACTTGTGATGTACCTCATACTCCAAAGTTGTAATCGATGCTCTTTATACTTATGACACCAGATTTTGAAAAATTCTTCGTTATACTTCTTTTCTTTTCTTTTGTGGCTTATCTTCCCTTGGAAGTCTCGTATGTGATTTATTGCTCGGCTTATACATCAAATTGGTTTTGGGAATATGTGTGTCATCATGTCCACATTTTTTGGATGGTGATACTAATTTTTTAATTCAAAAATATAAAAATTTTAATTTATTGACAATTTCTAATTTCAACCAAAACAAAGGGAGAATATAATAACAGAATCAGTGTTCTTTGACGCAAACCGAAGACTGATCCTTTCTGTTTTTCACTTTTTTTTTGTTACATTTAATTAGTTTATTTGATTGTTTGTGTTATCTTTGATAGAATTTTAGTATGAGCTAGACATATAATGTGACGTGTAGGTGTGGAGCTAGTAAAGGTTTATTTGAATTTTTATGCAATAAAAAATTATATTATTTATATATCTTTGATTTTTTTTGTATTTACAGTAAAAGTTGAATCTCGTTTGACTTTTTCGCGTGTTTATTTATATATATATTTAGCTTCCTTAATGAAAATTCTAGTTTTGATACTAATCATGTGTAGTGTCATTAATTAGGTGTATTGAGCAATATCATCCAGAAGGGTTTTTAACTTTAAAAAATTATATAGTTGGGGTGGGGGTGGAAATAACAGAAACACCTGATAGTTTAAGCATAAAACTCAAAAACAGTACTATTTTAACAATAAACACAAAAATATAACTATGTACCAGGAGTACTAGGAATAATTGCCTTCCCTACATTATTAAAGGATCACAACATCCTTCAGACAACATCAAAATTTCCTCCAAATAATCAGCACCTAAATCCTCTAAAACCAACACATTTTCAAAACTCATCTTTTTTTCCTCCTTCTTCCTACTAATATTACTCTTATTATTACCCTTTTTCATCATAGAATGCCATTTCTTCAAAGCCAAAACAGGTGAACATCCTTCTTCAAATCCACATTCCATCTCCATTAACGATCGATACACCATCTCCACAGGAAAATTTAGCACCGCCATTGCCCCATGCAACGCGAATGCAGCTTGGTCATAAGCCAATGCTGCTTCTTCAGCAGTATCGAATGTTCCTAACCAAACCCTAACACTATTCCTAGTTGAATCCCTTATCTCCGCCGCGTATTTCCCCCATGGCCTCCTTCTTACACCTCTAAAACTACTAACCACTTCTTTTAGTGATCCTTCGTTAATCTCTTGATTCACATGGATATTATTATTACTATTAGATGAATTTTCCCCGGCTTCAGATAGAACATTGAGAAGAAGCATGTCCTCAGTGTCATTCTCATTGAAACCAAGATGATGATATTGTGAATATGAGTATGATGAGAAGGGTATTGAAGAATCCATTAATTAATCTCGAGAAAGAATTAAAATAATTCTATTTCTCAAAGATTGAAAAAATCAGTTGTTCACAAATACTGATGAATGATTTCTCGAATAATTATAAGGATTGTGGTGGTTTAATGTGAATTTTTAAACGTAATATATATATTTGATCAAATTTGGTTTTTGAAATTATAAGGGGAAGGTGATCTATATATAGAGAGAGATTGAGATGTGTACTCTAGGGGTTTGTTAATACAGTATGATTTATTTTTTACAAAGTTGATTGAAAGAGTCTACTAATTAATCATATAGATTTTTGTGGTTGAAAATTGATGGAGACTACTGTGGAGTGTGGTCTTCTTAATTAGTAGTAGTAGTAATAATAGGGGCTGCATGAATTAATCCCAAATTAATAATTGTGCACGTGTGGTCAAATGTTGGTCAAATGGATTTGTGGGGATTAATGGCGGCCAGCTCATCATGAAAACCATATATTAAAAAAATAATATTAGAGTCATCTCAGCACTGACGACTTTTAGTTAATTGGTCTTCATTTGGTCCCCTTTTTTTTATTTAATCGTTTGTGTAATTCTCTGATATCTAAAAATATGTTTATCGAATGCTCAATATACCAATAATTTAAATTTGTGAAGCAAATTTTATTTATACGCTTCAACTTCAACTCGTTTCAATTGAGCATTTAAATATGCTAGGCATTTTCAATTTAAAATATACAAAAAAGGATTAAAATTACCTTTGAATGATTTAAAATATGTCAGACCCCACGTTGTGAATTTTACTGGGTCGTTATTGTTGTTGTAGCTCAAATATACCCTTCAACTATTTCTAGGATCAAATATACCCACGTCGTTACCAAAGAGACCACAAATATCCTTCCACTTATCGATTGACCGTTAAAACTGACGTGACAATACTACATGAAAAAAAATATTCACATGGAAGGCCATGTCATTCTCTCTCCCTCTTCCTCTTTTAGTTCATGGTTATTTTTAACCTCTTTTTTTATAATTTTAATTTTTTTCTAATTTTCCTACACTGCCACATACCCCCTCCCTCCACAACCCACCCACTTTTTTATTATTAATTATTATTTTTAAAAATTTTCTACAACACCACATACTCCCCCCTCCCCCACCCCATGCTCAACCCTCCCAAAAAAACTATTTTTTAAAGTTTTACATTTTTTTTCAAAAAATGGGTATATAGAATCAAAAATAAAAAAATTTCAACATTTTGTTTTGGAGGGGTGAGGGGTATCCGTCGTGGAGGAAGGGGGTCGTGGGGTAAAAAATAGAATAAAAATTCAATCTACTTCATATTTAATTTACCTTTTATAAAAATTAAAAGTTTGAGTGGTTAAAAATTTAAAATTTTGGAGGGAATAGTGGCGTGGGGGGTGGGGGGGGGTCATGAGGGTTGGTGGTATAAAAATCCAAAAAAAGAACTTTTAAAACTTTTTTTAAGATTTTTTTTTGGGTGAGGGGTAGGGAGCTGAGTATGTGGTGGTGTAGAAAATTCAGAAAAAAAAATTAAAAACTTTTAAAATAAAATCGGGGGGGGGGGGGGGTGTTGGAGATATGTGGTGTTGTTGAAAATTTTAAAAAATAATAATTAATAATTAAAAAAAGTGGTGGAGTTGTGAAGGGCCGGTATGTGGTGGTGTAGGAAATTTAGAAAAAAAAATTAAAATTATAAAAAAGGGGTTAAAAATACCCCTGAACTAAAGAGGAAGAGGGAGCGAGGCTGACGTGTCCGTCCATGTGGATATTTTTCTCCATGTGACACTGTCATGTCACCTTTAACAGTCAACCATTAAATAGAAGGATATTACTGGTCTCATTTGATAACTACGACGATATATTTGATCCCAAAAATAATTAAAGAATATATTTGAGTTATTTCAAATAGTCCGAGGATAATTTTGACCCTTTTCCGTAAAATATATTTGGGTCGGTTCTCTTTTACCTTTTGCAAACACGGAATTACTTCATTGACCACCCAATGAATTATTACAAGATTGCTCGAATTTGGTCATTTTATGTCTCTAGAAAATATATCACACAATGTAAAACCCTTATATATATATATATCAATTCTAAATTAAACTCAATTAATACTTCGATCTCCAAATGTGAACGTAATTTTATCATTAATTAATTGACATTTTGACTTCGAGCTTTAATTTGTCCTTATCTTCTGTTATCAAACATCGTGGCCTTCTAACCAAATGACTTGACGGTCCTGCAGAAACTCATGATATAACTAGCTTGGTGAGTTTTTATTAATTCTATTATAATTGTTTTTTCGATCTAATAACTATAACAGATAACATGTCTTATTTTTTTAGCCAGCTACTAATCCAACTTCTCATGGCATCAACACGAGTTGTGGTGCAGAGATGAGATTGTTTCATCCTTAATCAAAGGTCTTGGATTCGAGCTCTGGATATGGAGAAAATTCTGTTAGGTGTCACTCTTGAATGGATATTGCAGTGAGCGATTCGAATTTAATCGAGACTTCAATTAATGTGGGCTCCGAATTCCAGGTGAAAAAATAAAATAAAAATAAAATCCAACTTCTTATGACCACATTTATGTAAAATTAGTATCATTTAGGTAACCTAATAGTGCAAAATAATTCAACTTTATTTTATATTTATAGAAGTTAAACCCCTTTAATTCGTACTTTGATTTTATCGTGTTCCATTTTAACAATCTTTGGTAAAATTTTGATGTCGATGCGTTCAAGGGTGATAATTATGTTATTTTATACTAATTTTCTATTAAAAGAAATTATATAACTAAAATAACATTTGCAATGGACTATAGAATAGTAGTCACTAGAAATGGCCAGTTTAAAGTTGATTATTCATAATATTTTGCTCGTCAAAAATTACTTTGAAGTTACTTTTTCTTTCATAATTATGGTCCTAATTAATTACTCTAAATTAGTGGTGGTAAAACTATGATTATGATGTCGTCAAAATAGTTTTATTTAAATGCTTTGGATGGATAATAAAGTGTGTAGGAGGGTCAACATTATTATTGCTAAGATTACTTAAAATATACTTATAATCTACCAAATCCATTCTTTGGGGTGCAACAGAAGGGAACCAAAAGTTATAAATCTTTTTGTGTTCACATTAGTCTTTTGATCCAATTGTTCTTCTTCTGTTTCTATTCGGTGTTTGATACTCATATTGAGATTCATTAAAAAGGGCAGCTCGGTGCACTAAAGCTCCCGCTATGCGCAGGATCCGGAGAAGGGCCCGACCACAAGGGTCTATTGTACGCAGTCTTACCTTGCATTTCTGCCAGAGGCTGTTTCCAGGCTTGAACCCGTGACCTCCTGATCACATGGCAGCAACTTTACCAGTTACTCCAAGGCTCCCCTTCATATATTGAGATTCATTAGTGATGAATATTCATTATGTCAACTTAACAAAAAAAAAAAAAACTAATGAAACTAGAATACATATACTTCTTGGTCCTTGATTATTTGGACCAATTACTCTCTCTCCCCTTCATGATAGAAACTAGAATATTACTGGTGGGTTTTAAAAGTTATGAATAAAAAATAAAGAGTTGTGGTTTTCATGAAAAGACAAAAAGTTATGACTTTTTTAAAGAGTTGCGACTTTTTTAATAAGACACAATAATCATCTATTTACACCACCCTTTGTTGTTTATAAATAGAGGATTTTCCTCTCATTTTTCAACAACAAATTTTCTAAACTTCTTACTCTGCACAAACATATTATGGTGTATTTTACTGTTGTTGAGTGGTTCTCTGACACCGTGGTTTTAGGTACCGATACACCGTTGAGCAAGATCGTTCTAGCTATTATGGAATCGGAGAATATATTCCATTAACCTCGGATATTTGAGGAGAATAATTTTCATAAGGACAGATTATCCATTGAATGGGCTCGATTTTCTTCTTTTGAATATTATTTCAGTTTTTTCTTATAGATTCTGTTTTCATGATTACTAATTTTAATTTCTGGTTTAAAAACTTGCTAGAAACTTTGTTGTTTAATTATTATTTCTTCAAAAACTTTTATTTTACAAAAGTTTTTTATTTAACAAAAGTTTTTGTAATAAAAAGATTTTCTTCTACAAAAAAAATTCTTTTTTAAGTGATTTTCTAATATAGATTGGACAATAATTATTGCAAATCATTCTTCTAGGATAAATTAAGGAAAAAGAAATAATAAAATAATCAAACCTAAACTTTTTTTATTGACCAATTCATTCATTCATAGAGATATTTTAGTTGGTTTGAATACTCAAAAAGAATTTTTGTGATTTTTCACGAGCATTATTTGCATGGCAATTGTGGCACGTGGTGATTTTTGGAATTAAAATGACAGCACGTGACACTAAAAGGAAGAATTCATTGAAGATGGACATAATATTCCTAGTCACTATAGTTTCCTAGTATATATTTAATTAATGGTTGGTCAATATAACTGCAGCCTTTTAGCTATTAAATTGTCCATATGATCAATAATCATCTTGAAATTGTCCATATGAAAGCTGGTCAACTTTTTTTTTTGGTTTCTATTTTAGGTTTGATATTTGTATTAGGGTTCAATTAAATTTAAATTTGTGTATTTTATAGTTCATTTTTAGAGACAATACTCTCAACAGGTCTATATTGTCCTAAAGGACATTTTGCCAATACGATAGAAGGATTTAGCAGCAATAATATATTATTTTTATATTATATTTAGAGATAATAATAATTATGAATATGTATAATCAACACTCTATATAAATGACGTTAAAGACTTTAGCGATTCTGAATATAATAGCATTAATTCAGTTGCCGCTAAATATTATTTTCATAATAATAAATATTACCACTAAAAAAAATTATTATTACTAAATATATCTTTTGTTATAGTGACCCGGGCTTATTCTTAAGGATTCAACAAGTTCTTGCATATATAAATTGAGAGCAGAGACAAAAGTATAAAGAGAGAGGAGCAAAATTTTAAGGAGAGGTGTCCTTGAAATTTGTGGTCTTAAATTTTTGAAATTAGTGTTTATTAGTGATTTTAAACATGTTAAAATATTTGTGACCATTAAAATATTCATTGAAAATAAAAGAGGAAGTCCAAGTTAAATTATTTTCATATGTGACAAATTCTTTTTATAACAGATTAATATGAAAATAGTTTATTTTTATATCCTTTTTTTAAGATAAAATTTTCTCTGTGTCTATGAAAGAAATTTCCGCTTTTTAAAAAATAAATAAATAAATCAAAGTGCTAATTCCCATAGATTCAACCTTTCCTTTTTACTCTTCCAGAAGTTTTTGAATGTCAAACATAAGTTCCATAGAAGAAGTCTTTAATTTATGGTCAAAAGGTTTCTTTATAAATTAAATAATGCATGAAATTCAAGTGGAATAATTAAGTAATAACTCTTTTTTGGTTTGTTTTTTTTCTATGGATAAGTGGGAGATGAATTGAGCAACATGATTGGAGGTTTGAATATTTTTCACAGAAAAAAGAAGAAGTTTGAATATTTCTTTTTTGACTTGAATGTGGAGAAAAAGAAATTTGTACAAGTTGACATCAACCAACCTAATTTTCAACAAATATTCTGGTCATGCATTTAAATTCTTAACTTCACCGTTTCAAAATAGTTATCATATTTCATTTTTCAAAAATTAATTTGATTAATTTTTTAAATTAAATTAAATTTTATTAATTTAATATTTTAATATAGAATTCATGTATTCAAAAATTATAAGAAAAGACCGATAATATGATAAGGAAAAAAATAGATATATAACCACACAAGTATTATACTTTCTTATTACAATTTAACTTTATATTTCTCAATTCGTCCTTAATAAAATGATATATAGCCACATAAATATTTATAACTTATTTTTACATAATTTTTTTTATAATTTTATCACTAATTAAATATTTCTACATAAATTGAAACAAAAAAAGAGTAAATATAACTTTTTTAGCTAAGCAGACAGTGCATGCATTTGCACCCAATCGGTGCATGTTAAGGATATAAATAAATAAAAGTATGTACATCTAGATTTTTAAATGAGATAAACTATTAGACAATATGGAATTAACTATGAAATTTGTCGACACTTTTCAATTAATTAAGCTTTTAGCTAATTAAATTTTCTTATAATTCATCACTAATTCGTAGTTAAATGAGATAAGCATAATTTTTTTTTATTATTTAACTGCAGAATTTCGTTCGTCGCTCATTATTTATTTTCTTGTAGTGAAAAATTACACAAGTTATTAACCATCAAATACCGAACTGAAATACTCCATATACTTTTGTATTAGTCTATTTCTTCAGAACCTATTTTAGATGATTATTGTCATATTTTTTTTTATTCATATATAACAAAACTTATTATTCATACGAATAATAAGTTGAGCTTGCCCCAAACCCAAACCCCTGCCTCTATACCTACAATTGACATATTGTTTATGTCTTTTGAACTTTAGACATTTACGTATAAAGTTAGGTTTGGTAGTCCACCAAGTTTGATAAATTTAAGTATACCTTATATAGATCTCATAGTGTTAAGGGTCAATTACATCATATTTTTATTCTTTTTTAAATTATAAAAATCTCTTATTTTTTGAGAAACTCGAATACATAAGTCATCTTCCCGATATATAGTGATGCCTTTAATGTTGTTGCGGTAAAAAAGAAAAATTAATGGAAGATTTGTTTATTGAATATTTTGTTGCGTTTAAAAAGAAAATAAGTAAATATAGAAAGCATAAATTATGGAAAAACTTTATTGGTAATGGGATTCAATCCGTGACAAATTGAAACATGCTAGTACAATTCAAAATTCTTCTTTCCATTCTTCCAAAAAAAAACTCTCAATTTTTGAATCAAAATTGACGATAAATTGTACTAATATAACATGAACTTGTCGATCTTGTTGAGACATTCCGAAATATGAAAAAATGAGGTGAGGTATGAATGATAGAAAAGTGATGGAATTATTGTTGGTCAAAATACGGGAGTTGGTGGTGGCTCCGATAAGGGCTTTGAGCCAAGATCCATGGATGGCGCCATGTTGAAAGTGAAAAAAAATTACCAGAGTTGTTACAGAGCAAAGAAGAATTTGTAGAAGAATTTCGTCATCACGTTTTTTTATTTTCAACAAATCAGATTGTTGATTTTTTTCTATTTTTTGTTGTTTATCTTTTTGTGATAAATATAGATTCAGATTTTTAATGAATCTAGTTGTTTTTCTTTCTTAAATTAATGTATCATGCCTTCATTTCAATATTATGATACATTACATTTTTATCATGCACAATATATTGTGTTCAAATATCAGTTTTGATACATAATCTTAATTTATTAAAATACAAATTAGTATGTATCATGTTCATAGTTATTTATTTGATACATATCTATTACAAATTTTGTTATTTTTTACTACCAGATACATACACCTTACCTTATTCAACTAAAAGGTTATGTATCTGTAGATATTATCAAATATAATTGTTGATATATAAACACTAATGTTTTTATAAAAATATCAGTTTGTATCATAGTCATAGTCATAGTTATGTATATGACACAACATTGATAGAACAACTGATTGATTTTTTTTTTCTGATTTTTTGTTGTTAATCTTTTTCTGATATATATGAGTTCTGGACATGATACAAAAATTTTAATTTATAATAAATGTATCTGATACATAACGACTACCAGTAATGTATCTATATTAAATATAACATCTTATGAGCAACAATTACTTATTTAATGTATCTAGTAGAAATAATGTACCTAACAATTCAAACAAGGTGCATAAATAGTATTGTATCGTGATAAATCTATCCATCTCGAAAATACAATTCAAATGTAATGTATCATTGAAATGAAGGCATTATACATTAATTTAAGAAACAAAAACAATTAGATACATTAAAAATGTGAACCTATATATATCACAAAAATATGAACAACAAAAATCGACCTTCATCCATATGTATCAGCAATTTTTAAGATGAAAAAACTAAAAAATAAATTAAAAAAAAACTTAAGTGATGGAAAGAAATCTACCTCAATAATTTGAAATCATTAATTGGAAAGAGAAATTATTTGAAATTCAAAAATAGATTAATGAATGTAACTGTAGAGAGATTTGTGGAGTGAAAAAGGGAAGGAAATCATGGGTATGATATTTTGAATTGATGTATTTGAAAAAGGGGATGATGGGAGCAAAAGAAGGGATTTTTGATATTTTTTGAAACGGTAGAAAAAATAAGAAAATATCGTAAAACGGGGTGTATAGTTAAGTAATTTTTCCTAAATTTAAACCATCAAATCTAATTTTATACCCAAATATCTGAAATTGAAATAACTTAATTGATGAAAAGTTAAGGTATTTATTTGATGAAGATAATACAAAGTCTTATTAGTCCAATAAAAATGTGAATAATTGAATAACACATGTAATTTTTGTCAATGTGCGAGGGAGACCTTGTAAACAATTTCTACAAGTTATGCAGACTCTTTTTAACTTATAAACAAGGCTTCCTGAACTTTGTGAACAATTATATTAAAGTTATGTCATGTCTAGCAAAGCTTGTGATAAGACATGTTTTGCCAATGCAACAGCTTATGTAAGCAAAGCTATGCCCGACAACCTATTTTTTTTAGATGAATTCCTTAAATGGAGACAAAAAATTAAACGGCATAAAGTATTCCCTTCGTTTCAATAATTGAATTTCGTGCTAAGTTAAAATAGGACAAGCAAATTAAAACAGAGAAAGTAAATGAAAGGAATAACTGTGAATGGGAAATGACGGGCAAAATCCACGGATAGTTGATTTCAGGATCTTCATTTAAGCCACAGTCAGAATATGTAAAATTTTACAAGTTAACAGCCTCAAAATCAACTTCAGACATTCTGAGCTGAAATTAAAAATATTCGTATTTGAAATTTAACAGGAATCTATTTTTTGAAAAATTGGATACAAATTAAAAGGGATTAACCGAATAAGCTATATTGGGAACAATTGCTACAAAGATATCAGCCTCAAAGTTTACCTCGGCAAACAACACAAATCCTATTAGTTTAGGGGTTAATCTTTGCCTTCCCGTGAGGCTTTAATATTACAATTTCATATTTTTGTCCCCGAATATAGACTAAGCGGATACATCTAATTATGTATATTTAAATATAAAATATAACTGAAATGCATCAATTTAGGAGCAAATCACGCGTTCTTCCCTAATTTCTTCTCAAAAAATATTCAAAATCAAATTTCTTTGCATTTTTTAAGCATAAAATTTTTTCTCTCCATATATAGACATAATCTTAACTCAAATAGATTAACTCTTAATTAGATAAATGAGTGTATATATATATATATATATACCGCTAGAGACCAGTGTGGTGGCATTGCTCGTCTCCTCACGACCATCTCTTTCTCCTTTCAAGGAAGATACCAATTGGTGGCGCTGCTCAAATTTCTATCTTAATCTTTCACTAAGTCATGCTAAAGCATTGGTTCTAGGGCTACGTATCGATTAGTTCAGTTAGATTTTTTTCACGATCCAAAATCGAACATGATGGCACTCATCTTATCCCCCAAAGACAAATCAGTCTAAAACTCAAATATTACGATAAAATGCAAAAATAGATATAAAAGTAAAAATTTAACAACAAATAAAAATGCAAATAACGAAGTCAACTTATTAAACCCCAAAAGTTGTCATGTAAAAATTCAACCCATAACCTCTTTCCCACTACTCCCCAACACTTACAAGAAAGGAAATTCGAGGATTCTATAAGATTTACTGAATTTTAGAAGTTCACTTGACTTAATCAAATCACAATCAATCAACCACTTGAGCCTTCCCCTTCAGAACAGTATCCCAAAGACCACAATCTAATCAAATAAATAATTACAATGAGATATTGAAACTAACAACACTTATATCACTATATGTTTAGCCTAGACTCAAAACTCACCTAAATCTATAATCAAGTCTTAAGTATCCAGTCTAGGGTTAGGTCTCAATTTCTCCAAATGATATAAATCTGATCAAATACACAATCTTCATAAGAATACAAATCCATTGACACTCATATTGCTATATTTATTTTCGGCTCAAAAATCAGATCAAAACGTCATCCCGAGATATTGAAGTCAAATCTGAAATCTTCTTTCAGATTATATTCACTCATAATAAAACAAACTTAAACCTCGAATTTCAGCTAAAACGGATCGTTATTCGACCCTCAAATCAAGATTTTATGTTAAGAACCCTAAAACTATATTTTCTTATTTCAGTATTATTTTTTCATAAATCTATCCTAAAAATATATTCATAATCACGTAAAAGTTTAATAAAAAAGACAAGAATAATTATCTTAATACTTTCGGATAAAAATCTGTATTTTTCTCTTCTCTTTTCTTTTTCTTTTCTTTTTCTTTTCTTTTTCTTCCCTCGTATTTTCCTCTGTTTCTGCGATCCTTTTTTTTTTTCGTTTTGAAGTTCGGCGTTTTGCTGACTTCTTTTCTTTTCCTTTTTTTTTGAATGGGGCATTTGCGCCCCTCTCTTTTTCTTTATTTTTTTTCTTTTTCCTTTTCTATTTTAAAAACTTAATTTCTTCTCTTGTTTTTTTTCATTGTTATTAGCAATGAAATATTCCTTTTACTTAATTTAAAAATCATGTCACTCATTCACACAAGTTATAAATTATTTATAAAAGTTACTAAAAGGGTTAAAAATATAAAAGTCAATAAAATTCACAAAATAATTTAAAAGGTTGTTATAATTTTGAAATTTATTAATTTGACTTATCAATTATCGGTTTATAGACATATCAAATCGTTATAAAATCATTAAGATATTGGCTTATCGATTTATCGGTTATTGATTTAGTTATCAGTTTAACCGTTAAGATTTGATTCCAAAAAAAACATTGAAAATCACTTAGAAACAATGTAACAAACCAAATGAACCAGACCAATGAGTTAATAAATTGTGTTTTGCTTAAAAGCAAATGTAAAATATTGTATAATAACCAAGAGTTTGAAACAGCAAAAAATAAAAGTATGAAAACTAAACCCTAAGTGAAGGATTTTATGTACCGAATGATAATAAATATAAATTATTAAGTTACTATCGGATTATTGGTTCACCCGTTAAGAAAAAATCTTAAACCGTTAAGAATCGATAACCCAATAATAAAAAAAATTAAAATCATTGTCGAAATCGCTAAACCAATAACCCATTATCGATAAATCAATAACTTTTTTTTTATTCGATTTATTGATTTTGGTTTGATTTGGAACAACCCTAATTGGTTCTGTTCTTGTGGCGACATCCTCGACCATTGAAGCATTGGATAGATTCACTGCTTTAAGGGGTCGTTTGGTGGAGTGTGTTAGCAAAAATAATGCATGTATTAATTAGGTGTATTAGTAATACCTTGTTTGATATACTTTTTCATGACATGTATAGCTAATACACTCTATTGTGTATTAAGACTTGCATTACTAATACATGAATTTCTAGGTATTAGTAATGCAAGGGATTTAATGCTTGCATTATTATGGTTAATGACCCAGTTACCCCTCAAAACGCCTTTTACATTTTTTTCATCATAATTGCTGAGAATATTTTTTAAAATAAATATTTTTATACAATACATTTTATTTTTTAATACACTAAACCAAACAATGCATAAAAATTATTCTATATATAATTAATGCAAACATAACTAATACAAGCATTACTAATATACTTTATTTAGCATTACTTTAATACACTCTCCCAAACGACCCCTAAGGAGTAATGCATCTAAATGTATCTGACTTCAAATCTGATACATAATTAATAAATAACGGGATAATATGTAATTATTTGAATCTATAGATTGAATTAGTAGATATGGTAAAAATGTTTGTCTAATTAGGTAGTTTTCCCTTATCTAAACCGTCAACATGTTCGGGCTGGATTACACGGGTCATGGTTCAACATGCTTATTGGATTCTAATAAACAAGCCTAGGCCCAGACCCATCCATAGTTATCAAACATTGAAGGTCCAGAAGAAAGCCCAGCCCAAATTTCAAAAATATCAACAAAAAATATCAAAAAAAAAAGAAGATAAGGTAGTTCCTGTTCTTCTTCATCATCTTCACTCTTCACACTTCTCCACAGAGTCTTCAGCCATGTTTTCTCTCACTGTCAACTCCCCTAAACCTTTATCTCTCTCAACCCCATTCCTCCCTAGTCATCCCCATCCCCTACCCACCATAACCCACAAACCAAATATCAATCCAAGACCCATATCAGCACTAATCATCCCACCTTCAGGTCAAAGAAACCAACAATATTCATCAGAACCACCACTACAACAACAGCTTTATCAGCCATTTAGACCACCCCCTTCTCCGCTCCCACCCAAATTCCGCAATCTCGACATCAATTCCAAGCTCGAAGTACTCGCTAATCGTCTTGGACTTTGGTATGAATATGCCCCTTTGATATCTTCTTTAACCAATGGTGAAGGTTTTACGCCTTCTACGCTCGAGGAAATTACTGGGATTACTGGGGTTGAACAGAATCGATTGGTGGTTGCTGCTCAAGTCCGTGAAACTCTTGTTGAGTGTAGTTTGGATTCGGAAACGTTGTCGTATTTTGAAACTGGGGGTGCTGAGTTGTTGTATGAAATTCGGTTGCTTAATGTTAAACAACGAGCTGATGCTGCAAGATTTATGGTGAGGAATGAGTTTGATTTGAAGCAAGCTCAGGATTTGGCTAGGGCAATGAAGGATTACCCGAGAAGACGTATCGATTATGGTTGGGATAAGTTTAATGGTGATTCTCCTGGTGATTGTTTGGCTTTTTGGTTATTTAGGCTAGCTCAGGAGCATGCTGCTGCAGCTGCTGAGGAATCGAGAATTAAGGCAATGGAGAAGGCTCTTGAAGTTGTGGAGTCTGAAACTGCTAGGAATGTTCTTGTTGAGGTGCTAGAAGGAAAAGGGTTTGCTAAGGAGAGTGTAATTGATGATTCGGTGACAGTGCCTTTGGTGAGGATGAAGTTAGGGGAGGTAGCAGAGTCAACTAAAGTAGTGGTTTTGCCCGTTTGCAAGGCGGAGCAGAGGGAATTTGAGGTGGAGGCAGCGCCATGGGAATGTAGTGGTGTGGGGGATTTTGGTGTAGTGGAGGCAGAAAAGGATTGGAGGAGATGGGTTGTTTTGCCTGGATGGCAACCTATTGCAGGATTAGAGAGAGGTGGAGTTGCAGTATCGTTCAAGAGTGGGAAGCTTTTGCCATGGAAGGAGAAGAGAAAGTACAAGGAAGAGCCAGTTTTGGTAGTGGCTGATAGGGGAAGGAAGGAAGTGGTGGTGGATGATGGGTTTTACTTGGTGCTTAGTGTTGGCAATGGGACCGGTGACGAGGGATTGATAGTGGAAAAAGGGTTGACATTGAAGGAAATGGGAGTTGAAAAGAGCTTGGGAATGGTGCTTTTAGTAGTTAGGCCACCAAGGTGGGAAGATGAAGATCAACTAATTGATGAAGATTAGGATCCTGTAAAACTGCAGCCTTTGCTGTATACTGTCAATGCAGAAAATTTTGGGTATCACAGTAATGTTTCATTTGTAGACAAGTTCAAGCTTCTCTTTTGAGAAGTCACAGCACACAAGGTGTGTGTGCGCGCAAGACAAACCAGCTTGAAACATATACAATGTTGTCTTAGCATTTTTCCATTGCCTAGTACTTATATTTAGAAGAAACAGAATGTACAAATTCAGGATTCACTTGTCGTGCAGAAGTGAAACTGGATCATATTTGTTGAATAAGAACATTTTTTTCTTCCAAATCTGTGTCTAAATAACTGTACAATCAAATCTCAAACAAATGTTTGTAGATTCAAGTAAACAGATGATATGAATAACCTCTTCACGCTCATGTATACAACATATTGAACAGCAAATGCATTCTAAATATCAGACCCTTGTATACACTTCCTATCCTTTTTACTAAACCTAATCAACATTATCATTCCAAGTGTAAAAAGGGATTTAATCGAGGCAAGAAGCATATTACAATGTCATTGTGCTAGTTTATTCAATAGAACTACATAACTCAGCAATCCTTTACAAATACTAGCAGCTTGTCCAAAAAAGAGCATGCCTTTATAAGACTTTTGCACAGACTACATGAGGGAAAGCAAAGGTACCAATGTACATGACATGTTGCTCAACTACATTATCTCCTCGACTAGTTCTTGTTTATCTCACCACAATCTTCAATTAAGACAGGGCATGATGTTTTCCCACTATCTGAACCCACCTTTTCCATTTCCTGGACAACACTATAGCCATCAACAACCTTCCCAAATACCACGTGTTTACCATCAAGCCAAGGTGTTGCTACTGTGGTGATAAAGAATTGAGATCCATTGGTGTTTCGTCCAGAATTTGCCATTGAAAGAAGGCCGGGTATAGTATGCATCACACTGAAGTTCTCATCAGCGAATTTCGTACCATATATAGATTCTCCACCAGTCCCATTTCCTCTGGTGAAATCACCACCCTGGCACATAAACTGTGGAATGATACGATGAAAACCCGAGCCCTTGTAATGTAATGGCTTCCCTAACTGCCCAATCCCTTTTTCACCGGTGCAGAGAGCTCGAAAGTTCTCAGCAGTTTTAGGAGTCTTATCTTTAAATAGTTCCATCACAACCCTCCCAGCTTTGGCATTGCCAATCAGTATGTCAAAGAAAATCTTTGGATTTTTTGCCATTGTTACTTCTAAACCTGGATTATAACATGCACAAACAAGTAAAACGATCATTCAGTGTGTTGACAGTTGGAGATTCTCACATTACCTTACATGATAACAAAACAAAGAGAACAGAATTTGCATAACAATTAGCATTTTTTTTTCTGCAATCTTATCTTGGAGCATATTATCTAGACATATACTTGCAGCCTTTCAACTAAAATTTCTTATATCTATGGTACAAAATTCTATTACTAGACTGATTTTATCTAGAGCTGAGAGACTATTGGAAACATACAACCATTAAGGTAGAGGAGGTCTGCATAAACTCGATCCTCCCGAAATCACCACTTTGTGGGACTACATTGGTAAGTTGTTATAGAAGCTTCGTTCAAATTCACTAATAACAATAACAACAACATACTCAGTGTAATCCCATTGAGAAGATAGAGAAGCTATTTCCGATAGAGAATACAAAATACAAGATTATAAACATTTCTACCTAGAAAAAAACACAAAATTTACAAGTTGTATCAGTCATTCTAACTAGATGATAAAAATTAAATGTTTAAACAACATTAACCGCTAAATCAATCAAAAGATAGTTCCCTAATAGTAATAATAACAACAAAACATCCTAAGGCTGGTAAAGATCCCACATTTACCACAAGAACATCATAAAAGAGCATTGTTAGTCCACATATCCTTTGAATTAAAATGCCAAATAACTTAATACAGTATCATAAAAAAAACAAATTCAGAAAAATTAAGATGTCCATCACATAACGAATCCCTCCTGAATAATTGCAAAAATGCAGCTCAAGAGGACACCTATATAAGGATTTAGTTATATGAAAATTTTGATATAGCACAAGTTTTGAGCTCCACAGTGGTTACTCAAATTCTGACTGTGAAACCTTCGATATGTGCGTTTTTTCTATAAAATAAACAAATGGGGTTTATGAAATGCAGAAAAATAGATGCTGAAAGTAACGAATTAAACATACCTTTGGATACAGAGGAAGAATTTTGAAGACGATAGCAAATGAGTATTAGGGTTTTAGCAGATTTATAAGAAGGGGCGAATTGTTTGGGTATTAGGGTTTAGGGTTTAATTTTGGTCTTTTTGCAATGGATACCCATAACTAATCGACAGCTTTACACTTTTTTCCCAATTGTTGTTTGAAGTGACATTTTGCTTTGCCAACTTTTTTGGAATTTTAATATCTGCCCCCCAAGTCCCCAAAAATGTTTCAATGTTGGTACAAGACTTTTTTAAAAAAAAATTAAACACTCCATGCCTCCTTATTTCATTTCTTAAAAAATGTGTTAAAATCCTATCAAATCTTGGGGCCTCCTAAGTCCTAATACAGGAACTTGACATGTACAATCAATAAAAAACACGTACAAATAACTTAACATTAATATCAAAAACCAATTATCAATTGCCAAGAAAATTGACATAATTGACTTTTAAAAATTGTTTACTTATATTTTACTACTACCATGTTTTAATTTGAGTTAATTGATGATTAAGATTCTCTGAAAAGGTACCACAACTTTACCACATAAGTTGATGATTTAAATTTGGAATCTAATATTACATAAATTACTAGAATTCACATTTTTATAGTTAAAATTTTAAAAATAGTTTCTATCTCCTCAAAATTTGACAATTCTTGTTCCTATGCCTCCGAAATCACACTACAGGCTTAGTTGTTCAATCAAAACTTAATTCTGAGATTATTTGCTAAATCAGATATCATTTATGCTTAAGATGTCGTCAAAACATCAACACGTTACAAACTCTTTCGAAACTTATTGTAATTAAATCAAAATTTACAAATAAATCCAAAATCATCATACAAAAGTCATAATCGACAGCAAATTAACTATATGTGACATGTGTGCATCAAAAGTTACATACAAAAAAGAATTGCACAATGGTCAAATGAATTTTTATATTTGTATGAGTTTGTAGTTTGAATCTTCTTATTTATCACTTTGTCAATCGAATTCTTAAATTCATTACAACACAATCTTTGAAACCCCTATGACCATTGACCGAATTTATGTGTGATTAATGTTGTTGAATTGGAAAAATGTGTGGTTACACGCACTTAGAAGCAAGTAAATACAATATTTTATATTAAAAAATATTTAAAAAAATTAAATTATCAATTTAATTTTTTTTAAAAAAAATCTATTTCTTCAACCATACAAATAAAAGGGTCTATCACATCATTTCACAAAAAAAAAAAAATCAGCATTAATTAGTTTTAGACTTTTAGTGAATTATTCCCTCCGCTTCATTTTACTTGATTCATATATCAAAAATAGATGTTTCAATTTACTGATATGATTTAGCAAATCAAGAGAGCTATTATTTTCTTTCCATACAACCCGTAATATTAACTAACTATATGATGTAGTACTTACGGATCAAATTTAGAGTTTCAAAATATCACTAATAAGTTAGTTCAGTAAAAGAAAGCCTCTTTGTTATTCCTGTCGTTACGTGCAAACTTTTGCAGGCTTTTACTGTTGGAAAAATGGCATTTGCAGGCTTTTACTGAACTAACTTTATTGATAAAAATGGCATTTGCACAAAACAACATATAATAACAACAAAAAATCAAATTTAGAGTTTAAAAATATTATTAGTAAAGTAAGTTCAGTAAAATATCATTTTTATTCATTTCACATAGTTTTATTATTCCTGTCGCAGGCTTGCATTTCTAGCCTGATATCGAGTTTTGGGATTCATCGAACATTACCTCCTGCAAAGCTTGGTGCTAATGTGGTTAGAACTTGTGGATTGAAAGAAGCTGGAATAGATGAACAAAATTGGGCAATTCATGCTCATTCTGGTATTAATTTTGTTACAAGTTATCGTCATTCAATTTGAAAGCTATCAGATGAAACCCAAAAGCAAACAAATTTGCCAGAAATGGCTGTTCTCGTACGGATTGCATTTGGAGCAGTTTTCAAATGCTAGTTCAATTGCCAAAACCATTCAAATCAGCCTGAAAGAACTCGAAGCAATGCAGTCCAAATTTAGTCCAGATGAATGGGGGACTGGATTTATTGGAACTGCAGCAGGACTGGCAAAATATTTTGTTGCTGCTATGTTGGAATTGGAAAAGGAAGACTCCAATGATGGAAATTGAAGTCATTAAAATTTTATAGTCAGTGGGGACGTATTACTCAATTACTTATGAGTAAACTATTAGCCTGTTAAGAATTTTTTGTGTACTGTTTGGATAAATATGTTAATCGGATAGTTGAATATGATTTGGTTTATGTTCATCCAGCAAACGAACCAGCTCATGGATCATTGGATTGTGTTAATTTTATTGAATGGGTTTGGTTTAATTAGAAGCAATTTTCTTTAGAGAAATATTATGCACTATTTGTTACAAATACGATGAGTGTATATATACACCATTAGTTAAATGATGAATGTATATATGCAAAAAGTATGTCTGCTTTATATCGCAAAGTTGAGAGTTATATTTTCCCATTTTCAGTTGAAAAAATCAAAGTGGGAATAATGAGCAGCTTATCCACTTTGTTGATAGAGTTTTACTATGTCAACGTGCAATATTCATCAGACATAACTCAATCAAGTATATGTATGTAAATGATCATAGAAAAGATGTATTTAAGTGACAATTCGTGCTAAGTTTGATGGGATTATTTGTGTATTTGGTCATATTCCAAAAAATAAATAAATATATTATATCAAATTAATTGAAAGAGAATAAGTAGGAAACTATTAATAAAATTGATACAACTTTTTTGGTGACTAATGAGACGATGAAAGTTCACATGAGTCTTAGGAAAGTTGAAATAATTTCAATACGTAATATTTCATTTAGACACACAAAGGAAACGAAGAAAAGGTTGACAAGAAGAGTTGCTCAAATGGTAAGCACCCTCTGCTTCCAACTCTAAGGTTGTGGATTAAGAAAAGGTTTGGTGTCGTTTCACTTTTACTTGCACCCTTGTCATGTACTACTCAAATTTTTAGTGTTCTTTCTCAGAGTGTTTTTTAGTGTTACTAGAACTATCAAATCAACCAAGCCATTGTTGACACTTTCGATCCCCACTGCCTCCAACAGCACGACGGATGCTGATCTTCTCATTTGCATATTTTTCCTGGAGATGCTCGAAAGCATTAACATCAAGTTTCCCGGAGACAAATTTCCCTTGCTTCCTCCGAACTTGCTGTTCACGGACAGAAGCCCAAAGTTTCTCAATAGCATCCCTCTGTCGGGAGGTGAACCTTGAAATGTTATCAAAGGCATGCTTGACTAAGATGTCAATAGACGTTTGGCACCTGACAAAAAGAATTCACGCCCTATGAGAAATTGTAAGATGATAGGGAATTCGACATTTTAATGAACTGAAAGACATAACAAGGCTTAGATTGTCAATAGATACTTGACCATGGGGTTTTGTAACGATTTGCTGCAATTTCTAAGAAGGAAATCAAGGCTTCTCGCTGTGATCTCAGAAATCTCTTGGTTTCTTCTTCTTCTTCTTCTTGTCCTTTTCTTGCTTTAGTCGGAGTGACCCTCTTCCCCTTTGATCTGTCATCTTTCTTAGATGTGCTTGGAATCAAATCATCAAGTCCAAATGGATCACTCTCTTCCTTATTATCTGTCAGGACTTCTTCATTCACGGCTTCTGTCTTTTCTTTCAAAGCAGCAGCCTCTTCTCCATCATCATCTTCAGTTGCAACAGGAAGATTTGATATTGTTTCTTTAATTCTGCCCGTTGCTTTTGAAAACTGAAATGTATCAAAGCAGAGAAAAGAAGAAGATAAAAGGCTGTCATACTTCCAGATAAATGGAGAAAACAAATTGTAGGACAAATCACAGCTTAGTAACAAATTTTGACCAAAATCTGTTTGCTTGGATGGTGTGGCACCCAACACACATGCGGATCCAGAAATCAAATTCATCTGGTGCTATGATTTAGCCAATAAATGTATATTTCGACAAGTAATTGAAATTAATAATTAAAGCTAGTTTAATTATATTTTTGTAAGCACTTAGTATTTTATTTAGAAAAATCAGGTATCGGATCAACCTATGCTTATTGGCGATAGGTGTATTCAAAGCATACAAGTTAGACTGACCAAATTCAGTGCGGCTCCATACTCACACTACAGGTGCTGCAAAGATTCTGAATGATCAGAGCAACATAGACCACTATTTGCTTGTAACGACACTCCCCTCTCCCTCTGACCCTTCTGTAACTCAGCTTCAGGAACAAGAATCTCAAGCTTTTTGGAAAAATCTCCTTCTTCTTCTTTCTTTTTCTTTTTATTTTCTTTTCTTTTGCTTGTTTTCCAACAAATACCTCCAGATCTGTTCAGATTTGGCCTAGATCTATTGATTTCCGGCGGCGTCTCGCGGTTTTCCATTTTCCGGCGTGAATCAGGTTCTTTTCAGCTGGAGTTGGTACCTCCGGTTTATCTATTTTTTTTATTTTCTTTTTTGTTCATACACTTATCGCTGCATTTTGCTAACTTTAGATTTTTGAATAATTTATTAATTCCTACATATTTTCGTGGCTTTAGATAGTGATGGTAGATTAAGGTCATGTTCTCATTCAGGGACGGGGTCGGGGACGAGGGTAAGGAGGGGTAAGTGGGTTAAAGGAGCGTCTAGACTGAGAGTTGGTTCTTGGAACATTGGAACGTTAACGGGAAAATCCATAGAGCTAGTTAAAATTCTAAAGAAGAGAAAGATTAATATAGCTTGTGTCCAAGAGACCAAATGGGTAGGTTCTAAAGCTAGGGAGGTAGACGGGTATAAGCTTTGGTTTTCAGGTAGATCGAAATATAGGAATGGGGTAGGCATTTTAGTAGACAATGATCTAAGGGATCGGGTAGTGGAGGTTAGGAGAGTCAACGATAAGATGATGTCGATTAAGGTGGTCGTTGAAGGGAGCACATTCAACATTATTAGTGCTTATGCGCCACAAGCGGGCTTAAGAGAGGAGGATAAGAGGCGCTTTTGGGAGGATTTGGACGAGTTAGTGGGAGGTATACCACCTACTGAGAAGCTTTTCGTGGGAGGGGATTTCAATGGGCGCATCGGGTCTATTTCAGGAGGGTATGATGATGTGCATGGAGGCTTTGGCTACGGGGTCAGAAATGTAGGAGGCCTTTCACTTTTGGAATTCGCAAGAGCTTTTGGGTTGTTCATAGCCAATTCGAGTTTCCCAAAGAAGGAAGATCACTTGGTAACATTCCATAGTTCGGTGGCTAAGACTCAGATAGACTTTTTACTCCTGAGGAAGGTCGATAGAGGTCTGTGCAAAGACTGTAAGGTCATTCCGATAGACAACCTTACAACCCGACATAAGCTTTTGGTGATGGATTTAGGGATCAAGATGATGAGGAATAAGAGGGTCGGGGATGATCGACCTAGGATCAGATGGAGGAGTTTGACCACTGCAAATGCCCTGGAGATGGGAGAGAAGTTGAAGGCCATGGGGGCCTGGGATAGTAATGGAGATGCGACCAGTATGTGGGATAGGACGGCTAGTTGTATTAGGACTGTGGCAAGGGAAGTGTTGGGAGTCTCGATTGGTAGTCGTAGTCGGCATCGAGGAGACTGGTGGTGGAATGGAGAAGTGCAAGAAAAGGTGGAAGCAAAGAAGATGGTGTACGCAAAGTTGATAGAAAGCACAGATGAGGTGGAGAAGTGGACGAATATGGAACTTTATAAGATAGCGAGAAAGGAGGCGAAGTCGGCGGTTTCGACGGCAAAAACAATAGCTTTTGAACGCCTTTATGCTGAACTAGAAGAGAAAGGTGGGGATAGAAAATTATTCAGGCTAGCCAGGGCGCGGGAGAGAAGGGCACGCGATGTGGACCAAGTGAAGTGCATTAAGGACGAGCATGGAAAAGTATTGGTAGACGAGACCCTCATTAAACAGAGATGGCAGTCCTATTTCCATAAACTCTTGAATGAGGAAGGGGACAGAGACTTTGTGTTGGGAGATTTAGAACATATAGGGAGGCATTGCGATTTTGGGTATTGCAGGAGTATTAAGGTCGAGGAGGTTAAGAGTGTCGTTCGTAGGATGCGCTGGGGAAGAGCAACCGGACCTGACGAGATTCCTGGGGAATTTTGGAAGAGCACGAGCTCGGTAGGTTTGGAGTGGTTGACTAGGTTATTTAATGTCATCTTTAAAACGGCAACGATGCCCGAAGAATGGAGGTCGAGCATAATGATCCCTCTATACAAAAACAAAGGGGATATCCAGAGTTGCAACAACTATAGAGGTATTAAGCTACTAAGTCATACTATGAAACTATGGGAAAGAGCGGTAGAGATGAGGGTGAGGAGAGACGTGTCTATTTCAGAGAACCAGTTTGGATTTATGCCGGGACGCTCAACTACAGAAGCCATCCATCTTATGAGGAGACTCGTGGAGCAGCATAGGGAGAGGAAGAGAGACTTGCATATGGTATTCATCGACCTAGAAAAGGCTTATGACAAAGTCCCAAGAGAAATACTATGGACATGTTTGGAGGCTAAAGGTGTACCTATGGCATACATTAGGGTGATCAAAGACATGTACGAGGAAGCCAAAACCAGGGTAAGGACAGTAGGAGGGGACTCAGAGCACTTCCCAGTGGTGATGGGGTTGCATCAAGGATCAGCTCTTAGTCCTTTTTTATTTGCCTTGGTGATAAATGGATTGACGCGACAAATTCAAGGTGCGGTGCCATGGTGTATGCTTTTCGCGGATGACATAGTCCTGATCGATGAGACTCGCCGCGAAGTTAACGCTAAGCTGGAGGATTGGAGACAGACCTTGGATTCTAAAGGGTTTAAGTTGAGTAGGACAAAGACAGAGTACTTAGAGTGCAAGTTCAGTGAGACACCTCAGGAGGTTGGCGTTGAAGTTAGGCTTGGTGCTCAGGCCATCCAAAAGAGGAGTAGTTGCAAGTATCTTGGGTCTATCATGCAAGGCTGCGGGGAGATTGACGATGATGTCACACATCGTATTGGAGTAGGGTGGATGAAATGGAGGCTCGCTTCCGGAGTGCTATGTGACAAGAATGTGCCACCAAAATTTAAGGGCAAGTTCTACAAAGTGGTGGTTAGACCGGCTATGTTGTATGGGGCGGAGTGTTGGCCAGTTAAGACTTCTCACATTCAAAAGATAAAAGTTGCTGAGATGAGAATGTTGAGATGGATGTGTGGGCACACCAGGAGCGACAGGATTAGAAATGAGGCTATTCGGAACAAGGTAGGAGTTGCCTCGATGGAAGACAAGATGCGGGAAATGCGACTGAGATGGTATGGACATGTGAAGAGGAGAGACACAGATGCCCCAGTGCGGAGGTGTGAAAGGCTGGCCATGGATGGTTACAGAAGAGGTAGGGGTAGGCCGAAGAAATATTGGGGAGAGGTGATTAGACAGGACATGGCGCAGTTACAGCTAACGGAGGACATGACCTTAGATAGGAGAGTGTGGAGGACCCACATTAGGGTAGAAGGCTAGTTCATAGTCTCGTTATTCTTCTCTATTCATAGGCGTAGTAGTGCATTACGATCTCTTGCGCTTTGACTTCTGATTTCTGTTATTTCTGTTATTATTTATTGCTTTCTATGCTTTGATTACTCAATTTTTTACCTGTGACGCCTTCATTATTTATTTAATCGTTATTTGTTATTTGTATTTATTTATTTGTATTTATTTGTTATCTATTCGTTATTTGTTTGTTGTTTTTTTCATAAAGCTTTTAATTTTCTATTCTTATCTAACATTTTTTTTATGCATTTATGCTTTTACTGAGCCGAGGGTCTCCAGGAAACAGCCGTCCTACCTTGGTAGGAGTAAGGTCTGCGTACATTCTACCCTCCCTAGATCCCATGTTGTGGGATTTTACTGGGTTGTTGTTGTTGTATTCAATTTGGTCCTTGGCACCCTTCAGACCAAGCCAAAAGTGAGAATTGTCTCTCTTCAAACTAACAGACCACCAAACTTAACAGATCTTACATGAAGCCTGTTATGCTCAAGACAATCTTAACATCAGAAGAATTCAAGTGGTGCATTGGTGTTAAATGTGTCAAATGGAGTCTGAGTATGTGGCATCTATTTCAGCATTGTACCGTAGCAACTGACATTTGGAGTATGTGTATCAAGGAGGCTTATGAGAGGTGGTGTTCATGGAGAGCTGGGAAATCCATCAAAAAGATTTGGTCAATGATGCCTGGTGCTTTTTTTTGGTGCATTTGGAATGAAAGGAATCATAGGTGTTTTGATGGGATTTCAACGCCTAATCACACACTTGATTAAACTTATTCAGTTGGTTCAAGCAGAGCCTTGTAACTTGTTACTTTTCTGGATTTTGTTTGCTCCTTAGTTGTCTTGTAAGTTATTGTACAGGAGCATACATCTCCCTTTTTGTTGTAATGTTTTCTAAAAATCTGCTTGATGCAATTTAATGATTCCTCGACTTCATCAAAGAAAACAAGACCATCACAACTAATGGAACTTGCACGTGTGCTGGTCACTTGACCAAGATGAAGACAGCATGCCTCTATTTCCTTGCCTTAATTAGCAAAGCATGGCACAGTCGAAAAGAAATCCCCAAAATGGGTGATGGATGAAATTGGGGTTATCCGCAAAAGATCATGGCCAATCTGCATTTCACATTCATTTAGCTAGCAATTCTCAATGACGAAAATGAACAGCAATGAGAACCAAAGTGAATCACTTTGCATATAGCATTCAAAGACATTAACTTTTTCATTGCTAAAGATTCAAATACATTAATGTCCTAGTGAGTCAGAAATGATTCTTAAATTTTCTAAGCTACGGGTATACAGAACAATATTATTTGCTCATGAAACAAGTCAAATCGCAAAAGTACAAAAATTGAGATGATCTGATCACTTTAGTTCGAAGTCTGAATATCCACTAAAATGACTGATAAGTGTCATGGAAAGCCAAAGGTATTGCAAAAGATAGGGATAGAGGATGTAGATATAAAATAGTAGAATAAAAGAAGTTAACCAGAAGATAACTCCTAAAATCTCAATTACAACTTCCTTATTATAAAAACAACTTAAGCCAACTTCACTTGTAAGGAGCGTCCAATATCAACCATTCTTAGCCTCATTTGAACTTGAGGGATATTATGGTGCTATTTCAACTCCTGGCAGTTCATAACTACTAGTGTTCTTTTTTGGCTTTTCTCTTTTATAGATAAGTCAGTAGAAAAAAATTACCAGAACACTCCCAAATTGCATCTGATGCTGTTTCTTCCACAAAAACATGCCACATCTTTAAATATACCTCTTCTTCAAGTCTTTACCTAGATCATCATTAAATTTCCATTATTTGATCTTTTTACAGTTCACAAAAATCATTGGAGCAGCAAGTGTTTTGCATGCTAATCAAGGTTATCTGAGTTTTCCAACAAGAAATACCTACTCAAAGACTTAAAAAGAGTGTTCCTCACAGAAGTTTCCAGATCCCAATATGTCACGCATGTGTTCGTCATATGAAAATAATACACAGTTTAACCACATAACTGGAAAGAGTGATAGTATCAGTTAGCCATGCCAACTATGAGAAAAGAGTGCAGTTTCAAATTGCAAATAGACTCTCATCTTCCCTGTATGGTGCCAATCATAACTTGCGGATATCCCCTTTTTTTTTGCATGTGGAGTAAACCAAAAGAGTAAGATGCAATTTGTCCATTTTTGTTTTGATAACCACATTTTATATGTTTCAGATCTACTTATTTGTGAAGGGAATAAAAACAATTCATTTTCAAAATTATTTGTGTGAAACACAAAAACTTGCTAAGTATAGTCTTGATACTTTCAGACGCCTGCATCCAAACCCTTCCTGCGGTGATAAGTTAGGCTCATAATATTTCAACTCTTTCATCTTAATTTTTTTTAACTTGAATTGACAAAAATATACACCACAACGAAGCCATTAACCATTTTAATTAGTTGTAGACTTTGCAAAAAATGTTATTCAATGGTGAGAAATGAGAACTTCAGTTGATTATTTATATTTTAACAAGGTCAACTCAAACGTCACTTGTACTGTGTTTGGTGTTCCCGCAAACATAAGCGAAACTGTTCGGCATTAAAAATTAAATTGAATCAAAAAACCTTTATATTCAACTATAAGGTCAAATAGCACCTCACAAATGCTTCCTGTGAACCTAGCATTGAGTTATAAACATTAGCTCTTCGTTCTGAGGTAAAAGACAGATTGGAGAACTAGTTTTCGGATAAACAGTTCACCCAAGCTGAGCTGGTTCACAAGCAACTCGAGCTTAGCTAAACTGGGTGTCTGCTGTTTTAAAGCTTGAGCTCAACCTAGTAGAGCTCATTTGGCAGGCAGCCCATCCAAGTAAAGAGTTTATAAGGTGAAATCACAATGTTACTACTACATCAAAAAAATCACACTATCACTAGTCTCATAGCAATCCATCCATATTTTTTTTCAGTTCCAAAATGTAGCAGTAATACTTCGATTTCAACATTTCAATATAAGCCAAGTTACCACGATGTTGTCACTCTCCAGCAGCAAGCCTAGTCGAATTGCATTGAGCTTGACATAGGTCCACCTTAGCTCACATAGGCTCCCTTATCCAGATTGATACTCTAGAAGCTTTCCTTTCTCACCTAAATAGTTAGCAGGACCTTATTAGTTCTCTTTGTAAAACTACATGCTTTGGCATTTGGAGAGACCAACACTCTCTTCCTTTCGAATCAAGCGTACAGCTTTGGACTCCTTTGTTCCAACAAGAGCAACTGTTTTCTGTGTTGAGAAATCCAGAAGCTTTATAAAACTCCTCGATGAACTAAATACTAGGCACGCTAATCATACTCTAACAGCAGATCACATCACAAACAATCTTCGTGAAGAAGACCTGATCGCTAAAGTGCCTTCATAATAAATAACAAAACAAGTGCCTTCAAGGTAGTAGATTGAATTCCAGAATACAAATTCATGAGATTTTTACTGATGAACGGCATAGAACTCTGTCGGAATAGACTTATCAAAAAAAAGGAACTCTATTGGAATAGAGTCATTGCAAATAAAATAAGACAAAAGCATACCACGAAACTGTCGTCAGTGAAGAGGTCATTAGCCACCACAGCCCTCATGGTCCATGTAGTTATCATATTTTGCTGTTTCTTTGAAAGACACTGCAAGCCGAAAATTTATAATCAGTTATGTTCCACTATAAGATGTCCAACAGAGCCGCTAGTAATCAAATGATTCACTGATCACCTCAATTGTATCTTGTGCTGCTGTGAATAACTCATGGTAATCTGCTCGTACAGAGGGCTCATGACAGGCGGTGAGTGATGACATTGCAGCTTCAAGAATGGCGAAGAAATGGTCACCAGTTGCAGGCTTCACACTGCCAGCCTGAATCAGCTGCATCACAAGCTTTGATGCCTTGCTAAACTTTGAAGTGTTCTTTATATGTGATGCTATTTTTTGCATGGCTTCAATAACTTGTGTCTCCGAGGCATCCGTGGTTGTTTTAAACCTCAATCGTTTTTCAGGAGCAGAAGCTGCAAGTCAACAACAGCTACTCAATACCTTACCAAACTCAAATATTGACCATCAAACAACAAATAAATAGTAACAAGTTGTAGGACAACGAAAGGGAGAAGTGCTCAAAAAGTGAATTTCTAGAATATGTGTAACAGAAAGAGGATAGATTAATAAATGAATCATCCATCAAGCCAAAAATAGTTGGGGTAGACATACGAATTTTATATGGCCCATTTCATTCCAATACTAAGTCACAGAAAGATGAAATTGCATAGACTCATTTGCTTCAGCTTTTATCACTAGAAGTTGAAACGCAACGAGTGGTCTCAGGTTGAAGCCTTTCTAGCTCCCAATTTCAACGTTCTTAGGATTGGAAAATTAATCAGAAAATCACTATTTATACATATTAAACTTGTGACCATCAATGAAAAATTCTCACTAATGAGTACCAAGGATGTGGCCTAGTAGTCAATAGGTGATTTCTTCCCATATGCCGTTCTACTTAGTGGACAGAGTTACATGATACCTATTTGGTGGGATGTGGCAGGTATCCCGCCGAATTAGTCTGAATATCAAAAAAAAAAATATCTCACTAATGAAGGGATCATGAATCCTAAAAGGAAATCTCTAAACAGATCAAAACATACTAAATTTTCAAAGCTCAGAGGACAAGACGCCACAACTCAAATGGTTAGCATCACATCTCAAATTACACAGACCAGTTAGGTATTCCCTATTCCCTTCTTAAGCATGTATATTTTTTTTAAAATAATTGAGAGGAGCTCAAAACAACCAGAATTGAAGAAGAGAAAGTTAAATTCATTCCATTCAACAAACTATTTGATCATTAAGCAACGAAAATTGACCTACTTTCAGATTGTGATTCTGAAGGTGGTTTAGTACGTTTAAGGGCACTCTTCAGAGCAGGAGGAGGTGGAAGAGGTGGTAGTGGTGCCGGCGAAGCCTCCGTAGGACTGACGGCGGAACCATTGGCGGAAGATGGCGGCATAGCCAGAGAAGGCAAATCTTCGAACAGGTCTCCGCCCATTTTGTGAAGTACTTGGTTTTTTCCCCCTTTCTGCAAAAGCTCTCTCGAGAGTGTGGAAAAGAAAAAGAAGTTTGGGATAGTTCACTTTTAATCATGCCTCTTTTGAACAAGGAATATTACTACTACTTTTTATATTCTTTTTAACTTTTTATTAATAGACACCATGAACAAGTATTGAAGAGAGCTGATTAGATAAGATATGACATAATTTTATATTATTGATAAAAATTATTTTAGATAGAAAGGAGCAGAATATTAGGATAAAAAGTTAGCAGAGATAGAAGTTTGTATAATCTTTGGAGGATTTAGAGTTGTTAATACATGTCATAGTACTAGCCCTAAGTTGTAGTTCTTATTTTTGTTATCTATAATCACATGTGGTTGATTGTGTTTCACTTCCCACACTATTTTGTTGTTGTTATAATTTTTTTGTCAATTTTACACTATTTTTCTTATTATCTGCCAAACTTTCTACATTGCTTTCTTCATTATTTTCCTTTTCTTTTTTATTTGGGTTATATATACTTGAGCATGGGATTTTTCGGAAACAGACTATTTGCCTCCATTATGTAGTAGTAAGGTGTGTACCCATATCCCACTTGGTAGCATTTCACTAGTATGTTGTTGTTGTTGTAACTTTTTATTAATTTCAATATACCAAGTTATATTTAAAATTACAAATTTGGGATAATTAGATACGTAGGATAATTATCCCATAATCAAAGTCTTAAGATTATAATCTTTTTTAACTAAATTATCCAACGATTAAAGTCTTAAAAGAATATATTATCCCATTATATTTGACTAAATTATATTTTTTTTAAAAAAATAAATTTTAATTAAAAAATGACCTTTTAATGCAATTAAAACACAATTTTAAGGTTGAAATTACGATTTCAGTCCATCTTAATTACAGGACCTTAAGACCAATTTTAAAGCAAAGGTCCATTTGATTTCAAGACCTCATATAATTAATTTCAATTTTAAAGCAAAGCTGAAAGATCAAAAAATATTATAGATCTAAATAGGGAAAATATTTTCATTTTTTTCTTTAACTTTCTCATTCATTTTCCTTTTTCTTTTTTTTCTTGATTTGCTTCAATTCCAAACAACGAGTACTGAAAAGTACAAAATAATTTTCAATGGGCTAGATAAACTCCACCACCTTCATGAAAAAGTCATAAAAACTAGAAAGATCTAGTTTATAGAATATATAATAAATGTATAATTGGTGTTAATTATATTGAATAAAGTTTGTGAAAAAATATAGTGTAGAATTATTTTTTGATATAAGTATTTGTGGGTTGTTGTGTAGTATCAAAATAAGTTTTACACAAAAGTCTATCAGATTCACTATTTATTTCTTCTAATCGATATATAGATATTATACACTTGTTATATATGGCTATGCATATAGTATACATAAAAAGTGTGTTTGGTATTAAGCAAAAATAATTTATCTCAAGATAATTTATATGTAATCTAGCGAACAATATAAATTTCTCCAGATATAATATTGTATAATATTATATATTGAGACACTTGACATAATATTTTATGTTGGATTGTATACTTTTAAAATTTTCAATTTTTTTATAAATCGCATTCTATGAATGCGTTTTATGCCTTGATTAGTGAGATCTTCAATGCATTTCCCTGTTTACAGTCTTTCCATCAATAATATTGACTTCTATCACAAGGAGGGGCTACTTTGGACCTTGATAACTAAATTATTTAGTTTTTAAGATAATTTTTTTCCTTCATGTTTTATCATCAACATTAACTACTTATTTTTAAATTATTTTTTAAGATTTAAATACTAAACATCAATTATTATGAAAGTTATAGTAAAATATTTATGTTAATTATTATTTTTTTGAAAAACGTAAAAAATTTAAAATGAATAAATAAAAATAAACGAAGAGATTAAGAGCCCGTTTGAATGGGTTTTAAGTTGGTCTAGCTTTTGGACGTGTTTGCCTAATGCTAACTTTAAGTCATAAAGTTCTTAAAATCAGTCAAAAATGAAAAGTTAGGATTCCTAACTTTTTTTTTCTAAGTGCTTAAAGCCATTTTTTTTTACCATAGAAATTACTTTTATATCCCTTATATTTTAACTAAATTCCCAAACTACCCTTTTTATTCTTTTAACCCTAAAATTCACATCATTTTCCTCATTTAAGCATTTTTATCCAAACACTCAACTGCTTATTTATAAAAATAACTTTCAGCACTTCAAAGTTCTAAAAGCACTTCATACATAAAAATTATTTTTTTTAAGCTCATCCAAACGGGCTCTAACTCTTCAACTCATCATCATAAAAAGGAAACACATTGTGTATATAGGACAAAACTTGATGCCCAGATTTGAACCAACACTTAGCTCTATGTGTTGCGTGTGAATTTCATGTTGCATTGTGCTCCACCACATTGTAATTACCAAGGTCTAGAATATGTTGCCTTTCACAAGTACTAATTTGATCAAGTACTTGTGAAATTTCAGACAGTCTAGGTGTTGGTTTATACTCTTTTCGTTCATTTTTACTTATTTAATTTAGATTTATAAGCTTCTTGAATAATAATTGATATGAGTATTTTATTATAATATTCATATTAATATATGTTTAGTCTTAGATTTTTGAAAATAATTAATTAATATTCAAAGTACAACATAAAAAAAGTTTTTCTCTCAATATGCCAAAAGCTAAGTGACAGTTTTAGTATATTGAACAAGTACAAGTGAATGGAATGAGTATAACAAACAGAGTTTCTTCTTTTTTTTCCTGATAGATTTTCTAGAGCACACTTTTTTTGGACCAAATTAAGCTCTTACATCGACCATGATTCCGTAGCTATTGAGATGGATCAATTACTCATTGGCTTGATACATGGTCAGTCCGTTAAATTTTTTAGAATATTTTAATTAGATATTCGAACTAAGTCATATTCATATTTTAATTAAATATCTCAACTCTTGATAAAATATTTTAATCAGACACTTTTAAAAAAAAATTGTGTTGTTTTCATTCGTCTATTAGATAGTTAAGTAAACAACATACTAAAATATATCATCTATTTCAATTATATGCATCAACCTTAAGTAGAAAATGTCTGGAATTTATAGCTAATTGAGAAGAATACGTATAATGAAAGAAAATGACATCTTTTATATAGTTAACTTAACTACCTAATGTAACGACCTAGCCAGTCTTTACTAAAAATATCTGCGGTAAAGGTATACGAATCTATTTCGTCATAAGACTAGGATCAATTCCCTGATATGTGAGTGCATTAGTTGTGAATCAAGGTTTTACTATACTCCTATCTCAAAATTTAGTTGAAAGTGTCTTTTCGATTTAGTTTTGGACTAGAATTCAAAGTAAGGTCAACTTCAAATGACCATATCTATCAGTCTATAATGAATTAGGTGGCCCATTAGCTATAAAATTATAGGTCTATGAGTCTTCTTTCCAACGCCACCAAATTTGCCTCATTCAGATTTCAGAGTAAAAAGTTATGCTAATTTTACTGAGCTCTATCCATGTTGGCCCGCCAGAGTGGAATTTTGGCCACTGGTGCGGGATTTGACAGGACAGAATGTAAAGGAGGCGTCTTTTTATTATCTCATTCTTTTCCTAAGTGCCAAAATAGATGAGGGTTACTCTATAAACCCCCAAAAAGCTATTCTAGGCTTGGAGAAAAGGGGAGAAGAGATTCTTAACGCAAAGAAGGCTACAACCCATAGATTTCAGGCCCGTCTCCATTGATTCTCCTTTCGAAAGTCAGGGATTGTGTTATAATCCTTCTACAATTGCTTGGAGCCCAGGCACGCTAGGTTTTCTTAAATGAATAGTTATAAATTCGTTTACATTGCTTAACATAATGTAGATTGACGAGAGATTTCATGCCTAGGCCTTAGGGCACGGAGTCTGGATGGTTAAATGATTGTAAATTGATGTTTAGAGTGGGAATGTATGTTGTGGATCATGATTATTATGTAACTAGTGATAAAAGTCCAATCTTTGAATGTCAACCTTGGTGAAAACTGTTTAAAAGGTCAATGATCCTTGTGGGATTAAATGTAGACTATTGATGGATTGTTAGGAGATCTTGAGACCTGTGGGTTACAGAAATTTGATGCATATAGAGGGGGTGTGATTATACAAATAATTGTGTGTGTTCATGCTGGTTATTCCCTATGAATTACTTGAGTAATGTGAATCATGAAATAAAAGGTGAATATGAATAACTTAGGGTTGATAAATCTCATGCCATGAACCTATTTAATTACATATGGTTGTAGATTATGATTTAGTCTATATTATAGAGGGACTTTTATAGTGATGGAGTAATATTGTGAAGTTTTCTATGCGTTTATTGTTGTGGTTGGGTGATTGATGTGTTGTAGTGATTGGTCTACTATCCCAAGAACGTAAAATGCATAATCTTGAACTTACTCTACCAAAAGTGATGCCTTAAATAAAGAAGGCTTGATGAAATATTGTTAATGAAGGGAAGGATAGAATGTAACTAATGAAATGACTAATTATGAATCATTGCATACAATGAACTTGTACTTGATTGTGCAAGTATGTAAACTATTCGTTGTGGACTGTGATTGTGTTAGTGTTTGTGATATTAGATCAGGTGTCACATTCCGACACATATATTGGATTGGGTGTCACATCCAACACATACTAACTATTGGATTGGGTGTCACGCTCCGACACATATATTAGAACATATATTGGATCGGGTGTCACGTTCCAATACATACTAACTATTGGATCGGGTGTCATGCCGACACACTAGCATTTTGGGTATGGGTTCCATGAGAGAACCATTGTGTGACCATCATCTATGAATTGATCTTGACTATATGTGTGATGACAGAGAAACTAACTGGATTATAATTGAGCATGTACATCTTGTGTAATAATTGATATGAAAGGACCGAAGGTCCAAGTGTTATCATATTGACTATTGTATTTGAGATTTACACTATGAAACTGTATATTGCTCTTAAAATGATAAATAGGTAATGTGCTTCTATATATATACCTGTTCAGATTATGTTATGGTTGCTAGATGCATCTACATCGTAGGTATGAGGTCATGGTAAATAAGTAGAGAGCAGTTGATATGTGGTTTAGTAAGATTAGTGACTTAGAGTCAGATATTGATGGTGTCTTATTGGTATATGTGAAAAAAAGGGATTGGGTGAAAAGTCAAAGTTACTGTCTCTGGCCAGGCCGCTCTGGCGGGAGAAATCCCGCTGTGGCGAGGCCGCCACAGCGAGTTAGGTCCCGTCACAGCGGGCCATTACGGACCATAGAGGAGCTCAGGTCCCTTAAATGTTTACCTCTTCCAAATGAGATTTTAATTGGCTAGATGTTGGTGTGAAAGCTAAAGGTAGTAGATTTGTTAGACAGAGTTAGCAGTGGTCTGTAGTTTGGAAACTCCTATATGTAATAGAAGGGCTATGTCTTGAATTGTATTAGAGTTGGCAGCGGACACGGATGAGAGTTAGGCTTGGACGAATTTAATGAGGTTATCGAAAATTGTAAGAGTTGTGCATAAAGGTTTAGCGGTGTAATTCCTTAAGAGCATGTTTTTTTCTTGTTGATTTCTTTATATTATGCGGTGGGTATCGAGTTGACCGATGATGCTTACCAGTATGTGTTGTTTGTACTGATGCTACTCTTTCTATGCCACTTGGCATAGTCTGGTTGCAGGGTTAGTGATGTTTCTTAGGTGAAGACGAAAATGATTCTCTAACAACTTCTACTCTTCCTTTCTTATGATGGGAGCTGTGTCATTACTTTATTATACTATGTATCTTTAGAAGCTCTTGTATCTGTTTAGACTAGTATCCTTAGGGGTGTTAGTATGTTTCTGGTAATAAATCTTAGAATATTTTTTAAATTTTTTTTTAATTATGTTGTATTCCTGACTTTTTTTAGGTTGGTATTTGGTAATTGTTAAACTTCTGCATGATATTTTTATAAAGATTCTCCTATTTAGGCGTTAGAATAAGTGCCCGCACGGCCTGATGGATTGGATTGTGACACCTAATAAACGAATAAGAACACATGTGAAAATACAATTTTAAACTCAAAGTGTCTAATTAAAACATTTTATCAATAGTTAAAGCATGTTCAATTGGAAAAATGATTTCGTTCAAATATCTAAATGAAATGTTCTGACAAATGGAAGAGGTTGGTTATGTATGAAACCTTCTTAATTAATTTAATCCCAAAATAATGATGTACTATTAAAAGACTGGTCTAATTCTATGAACCAAAAGATGCCCTTTCCCATATCCATACATCCACAAAAAAAACCTTTTAATAAGGATGTAAAGACATCTTTGATTTATTTAATAATTGAACAGTAATAATTTTCTGAATGTGGAACCCATAGAAATTTTTATAACATAGGACTTGCCTTATAATATAAATTATAATAATTAAAGTGTTTTTTCTCGTCGTTTATACAATATATATAGGACCTGTTTGGAAGGCTATGTATCTTATAATTAATTAGATTCAAGTATGGTCGAGTATAATTATATTATACATTTTGGCCTGTTTTCTGATCAAATAATTGCTTGTTTAACAACTGAACATATATAACTACAATATTACCAGAATACTTTTTTTTTTGTTAATATCTCTTTTATATACATAAATTTGAAACATGTAAAACTAGTATTTAATTTACATGCACTTGAATTATTATGTAAATAAAAGAATATCAAACTACGTGGCGAGCTTAACAAAGAAAATCGATCCCTAATCTCATTCATGAAATATTATTTGTTGCACCAACTCAATCATCCTTGCGGTTAATACAAAATTATTAAGCCAACCGTTTCTTTTTAACACTTCAAGTGCTTCAACTAAAGTTTTTCATGAATGCCAAATTAAAGTAAGGAATATAATTGACTACTATATAAACTAAAGTAAGGAATATAATTGACTACTATATAAACTAAGTGTTATAGGACAAACATAGTGCATCGTCCACTTTGTTAGGAATATTAGCTAAATAAACACTCTTCATCTTTACAAATTCAAGGCTCATAATTGATCCCAATATACTTCCTCCGTTAACTTTTATTTGTTGCATTTTACCTCTCGACAGTTAAATTATATAAATTTTAATCAATATTTTAAAATATATTTTTTCATCATATTAATATGAGAAGAATTGCAATGTGTAATTTTTTTTATATACTTTTTGAATATTTAAATTTTGAAAATATATATTAAGTTAATGTTATTCAATTTAGTTGAAGATTAGTCAATTTGACTCAGATGAAGCCAAATATGACAAATAAAAATAAACGACAAGAGGAATAATATTAAACTAAAATAGCCCTCTTATTAACATATGGTAATTTGCATTAATATTGCTAGAAGTTAAGGGTTAATTGTTATAATATTTTTCTTATTTCCATCGTTAATTAGTATTTATTTCATTACTTTCTCCCTTCTTACAGCACTCCCACATGGATGGGAGTAAATTATCATTCCAAGGATGGATTTGTTATTTTCTACTCGACTATTTTTTCTTCGTCTCAAATTATTTGTTGTGTTATTACGACTCATATTGTAAAAAAAAATATTAACTATGAGAAATTATAAACTATTTTATTCTTATTTGTGTCTTAAAATACATCTTTCTTGATTAAATATTTATTCTATATTTAGATATTTGTAATCTTCAAAAATAAATACTATTTAAAAATGAGATAAGTGTCAAAAACACATTTAAACTATCCCTTTTTTGAGTTTCATACCTAAACTATTGAAAATGTGAGTTTCATACTTAAACTATCACTTATTAGTTTGAGAAACACACCTCAGTGGTATGTGCAATACATTCTCTCTACCCTATATAATTTTTACAAAAACATTGCCACATGATATTCCACGTGGATAAAATATTTCACCTTGATAAAAATTAAATAAACTATTAATATGAATTAAGAGTTAAAGACTAAAGCATTTTTATCCTCCCAAAAACGATTTTTTTTTAAAAGAAGAAATTCTTTTTTAAAAAAAGAAATTATTTTTAAAAAATAAAATTTAAAATATTTTTCTCACCCACTCCACCCCACCCCCCTCCCGACAATCCCCGTCCTTTTATTTTTAAAAATTTCTTATATTTTCTAAAAAAATTCATATTTCACCCCATCTCCACTCCTTCCTAAAGAAATGTTATTATTTTTATTTTTAAAAAAAATTATACACACCCCATGCATCTAACCCTCCGCTCTTAATTTATTTTTATTTTTTTTTATATTTTTTTATTTTGAGTTAGATATGTACATATATTTTTAGAAAAATATTTTTTCCTACTTGCGTAGCAAATATAACGGAAATAAAAATTGTATTTTAAGAAAAGTCTTGCGACAAGTAAAAAAATATTTTCCTAAAATCATATGTAAAAAAATACTTTTCTAAAATCATATGTATATATATAACACAAAATGAGAAAATTTTTTGGAAGCGGAAGGTTAAGTGGGTCGGGTAGAATTTTTTTATTTTAAAAAAAATTAAAAATAATATCTAAATTATTACTTGAAGGGAGTGGGGAGTGGATGAACTAAGAATTTTTTTTAAATTTTTTTTATAAAAGAAATTTAAAAATTAAAAATAGAACTAAAAAATGGGGGGAAGGGGGTACGGTGAGAGAAAGCGGTGGAGTTGGATAAGAAAGATATTTTATATTTTTTTTATAATTATTTTTTTAGAGGGAGGGCGGGGGAGGGGGGTAATAATATTTTAATCTTTAATTTTAAGTTCTAATAATTTATTTAATTTTTGTCAAGATGAAATATTTTAACCATATGGAGTGTGATGTGATAATATTTTTTAAATGAAAGAGATAGTGTAGTACACACACCATTATGAGAGTGGAATGCAAAAGACAGGTGTGTTTGTCAAACTAATAAGTGATAGTTTAAATATGAAACTCACACTTTTAATAGTTTACGTATGAAACTCAAAAAAAGGAGAATAATTTAGGTAACAGATAATTTGAAATAGAGGAAAGTAATTTCCAAATAAATTATGGAAACCCCAATTATGAATTTCCTTGCCGGATTCCTCTCTATTTTCAGCGTAGACATTTAATTAATTATAGTGCACAGTTGCTGCTGGAAATTTAAATATTTCCTCGTACCTAATATTAATTTATAAATTTTACAAAGTATAATTTTTTGTTACTGAAAAGTTGTTAATGAATTAAGAATATTGGGTCTAAAAATGAATTCTAAAAAGATATATGCATAAATTTTCGCTAAGAATTTAACATTTTCGTCAGTTTTGACTTTGTTGGAAATACGTGCATAATTTGATAGCCATATTATTTTTAAAAATTCAAAAATTACTTCTGTGAGATATTTTTACATGTTCGGTGATCATTTGAGGAATTGACTCTATCAAGCTTGGTCCCAAAACAAGTTTGAAATAAATTTCGAGATTTGAAGATTTGATTTCTAAAGTCTCTCAAAAAGATAAATAAATTATATGATCAAACATTTATTTACCAAAATATTTCTCAAAAATTATTTCCAAAATCTATGGCCAAATGTGTTTGAAGTATTTAAAGCTCAATCACAAAGAATTGAGATTTAATTTGCATTTAGGCAGATCCACTAAAAAGGTAAAACATTTTATACTAAAAGATTTTTTATTTATGAAACGTAAATTTCATACTTTTAATTAAGGATAAAGAGATATTGATCATTCCATTACACTAAGTACGCCACATGTATATGTAATATGAGTTCTAAATTAGATGTGGAGTGCTAGGTCGTTTAACCTATGTACAATTTCTTTTACATTATCGATATCTTAATGCTATTTAATTAATTATAACAGTTTATTTACTCTTATCTCATAAGTTATAGTATTACGTTTTAAATGAAAAATTATCGATTATAATAAATTTAATTTACCATTAATGTAAAATGATGTCGATAAACACTGATCTGAGGAGTCATTTAGTAAGATGTACTAGAAAAAATAATGTATATACTAATTTTATATATTATTAATACTTTATTTGCTACACTCGATTTGGTATTATGCAATTATGTGAATAACTAGAAATGGAAAATCATAGTATTAACAATGTAAGGAATTTTAATACATGCATTAGCATGGTTTAAAACACAATTGCCCTTCATATCTTTTTTCACTCCCTTTCCATCGTATATGTGGAGGATATTTTGTAAACAATTTTTTTAAAAGAAATTATGCAATGCATGTTATTTTTAACATTGCATTAAAAATAATTTCAATATAACTAATGTAAACATAACTAATATCAACATTACTAATACACCAACATTATTCTTACTACTAGAAATTAAAATATATAATTAGCTACAAAATTTATTGGTAATCCCTAACTAATCAATCGCCAAATAGCTCCTATTTAATTGGATTTTCTATAATCTGTTGGTAATCTGAAGCTAAATATTAACATGGATTTTTTTTGTTTAGCGCTATAAAATTTTATTCGTCGCTAATTATTTGATTTCTTGTAGCGAATTATATATCCTATTGATGTAGATATATAGTAGAGGTAGTTTGGTAGGATGTACTAGAAAAACTAATACACGTATTAGCTTTGTATATGTTACTAATATGTCGTTTGCTATACTTTTCAACCTTACACTCTATTATTTGGTATTGTGATATATGTATAACTAATAAATAAAAAATTATGATATTGATAATGTTAGGGGTTTTAATGCATGCATAAGCATGGTTAAAAATATAATTATCTTAAAATCTTTTTCGCGTTCTTTCCTCGATATTTGTGGAGGATATTTTTATAAATAAGTATTTTTTTTAAAAAATATTTCAATGTATGTTAATTTAACACACAAAATCAAACACTACATATATAGAAAACAATCTCAATATAACTAATACAAATATAACTATATTAATATTATTAATACATCATATTTAAAATTATTCTTATATATACATCTTACCAAATTACCTCATCCATTTTAGTGTCTTGGGAGGAAGAGAGAACGTGCAACCCACTACCTCACGCGCACAAGACCCCACACCACAAAACCCTAATTTCCAAGAGACCCTTAGCCCTCTTTCCCATTTTTCATTTCTCAAGAGGACAACACTCTAATCTCTATACCTTAATACAACTATTTTCATCCTTTGACACACTTTTGTGTATTAGTGTGTTTTTGCGAAATCAGAATTTAAAGTTTATGAATTTCATCTTTTAAATTTAATTTTAAATTAATTTTAACGAAATTTATCGAGTTCAATTGAATCCGTAAATGACATTTTACATGTGCCGTTGGTCCCACCACTCCTCACTCCACAACCCCCCAAAATAAAAAACGAATATTTTTATAAAACAAAGCTTAAAATAAGCAAATATGAAGCCACAAAGATTAACACTTTCTCCTTGTTCCTTAATTATCATCATCACTCTCTCCCCTCTCTCTCTCTCTCTCCCTTCTCTTTCTCTTATGATCATCTCTCTTAGCTCCTTGCTTAGATCCTTGTTGAATTATTCAATCATCTTATAACTCATCCTTAACCCTCCAAAAAAAAAACTAGTCCCAAATTCTCAATAATCTTTGTACAAATTCTCAATAATCTTAGTAAACATCCAAGATTTTCACATAACACAGAAAAAAAGGGGACAAATTAGACTTCAAGAAATCTTTTTTTCCACTAGAAAACCTTATCTTTGAGCTAATTTTTTTTCCTTTCTTTCTAACATGGCAAACCCATGGTGGACAGGCCAAGTAGGTTTACAAGGAGTTGAAACATCATCATCCGCTGGCTCCCCCTCCCTCAAGAAGCCAGATCTAGGCGTATCTATGAACGACAATAGTGGTGGTAGTGGTAGTCATGATGAAGAAAGGGACCATAGCGACGACCCTAAAGAGGGTGCAGTCGAAGTAGCCACTCGTCGACCTAGAGGTCGACCAGCTGGCTCCAAGAACAAACCTAAACCACCAATCTTCGTTACAAGGGATAGCCCTAACGCGCTTAGAAGCCACGTGATGGAAGTTGCAAATGGAGCTGACGTGGCCGAAAGCATAGCTCAATTTGCTAGGAAAAGACAAAGAGGTGTTTGTGTGTTGAGTGCTACTGGAACTGTTGCTAATGTAACCCTAAGACAACCATCTGCTCCCGGAGCTGTCATGGCATTACACGGCCGTTTCGAGATCTTATCATTGACCGGAGCCTTCCTTCCTGGACCCGCTCCTCCTGGATCAACAGGTGGTTGTTGTTGAACTGTGTAACCATCTCATTTACAACGTTTTAACTGTCATAAGATTGATGTACTTAACTGCTCTGATATCATGTTGAATTGTTTGACTATTTCGGGGAAATTTTTGTAGAGAGAGCACACGTTTAGTTATGTTATGTGTCAACATGTCTTTTGTCTACTCTAATTTCATGTTGAATTATGTGTTGATCACCTCATCTACAAGTTTAAGCTATTAAAGATGGCATATTTTTAATTGCATAAATTAGTTATGTTAGGTCTCAACAAGCTTCTTGTCTGCTCTGATTTCATGTTGAATTATGTGATCAGTTCATGTACAATCGTAACCTATAGAGAGTAAAAGCAATACTTAGTTGTGTTATGTATTAACACGCCTTTTGCCTTCTCTGTTACTATGTTGATGAATTGTGTGACTAGTCGATAAGTTTAATCAAATTGTTTGGGGGAGTATGATTATATTAATTACTTAATTATATAATGTCTCGATGCAGGTTTGACTATATACTTAGCAGGAGGACAAGGACAAGTTGTGGGAGGAAGTGTAGTAGGGTCTTTAGTGGCTTCCGGACCAGTTATGGTAATTGCATCAACTTTTTCTAATGCTACATATGAGAGGCTACCTTTGGAGGAGGAGGAAGAAGGCGGTGGACCGGCAGCACAAGGACAACTTGGTGGCGGTGGTGGTGGATCGCCACCGGGAATGGGAGGAGGAGGGCAACAACAACAAGGTGGTGGTGGTGGTGGTATGGGTGATATTCCATCATCAAATATGCCAGTATATAATTTGCCACCAAATTTGCTACCAAATGGTGGACAATTGAACCATGAAGCATTTGCTTGGGCACATGGACGCCCTCCTTTTTAATTTAGAGGTAACAACAACAATAATAATAATTCAAAAAAAGAAAGAAAAAAAGTGAGGATTTAGAGCTTAGCTTCTTCCTTTTGATTATGTTGTATGGTAAAAAAATTTAAAGAAGTTATTTGAGGTCCAATTTATGTATATTAATTTTATCCTTGAATTTGATTCAACACATGATGGGGTAAGGGGTTTTTCCCCTACTTCAATCTTCTTCTTCTAGTTCTACTCCTCATCATATTCTTGTTTTTTTTTTATTGATAGGGGGAATATATTTGAGTAGTTTTCACAGTGGTTTTATCACTGCTAAAAAATTATTATTTTCCCACCAAATCTCTCATTGAAAAATGTCTACTAACTATTTGCACAAATATTTTAATCGAATCAAGAAAATAATAATAACAATATTTTTATATAGAAAAATTAAGAAGTTTAATTCCCATTATTTCAGTGATAAATTATTTTTCATCATGCATTTTCCCGAGTTCATTCAGTGAGAAATAATAAAAAAAAAAACATGTTTTATAGCATAAATTTTTCACTAATTTACGATGAAAAAACCCTTTACTTCTTATAGTATATTATATATCTCTATATAATAAATAATTCTCACCATATCATTTTAGGGTTTCTCTCTTTGTTATTAATTTCTTTTTCCCTATGTTATTTTCTTTGGATGGTGTACTTTACTCCTCCTAGCTAGTATTATATATCATTTTTAGTTGGTGACCCCATGTCTTGACCATCTCACCATCCGTCACTCACAAACCCCACTCTCCAATTATTTCGTTTTAATAATATTTTATTAGATTAAATATATATATTATTGAAAAAAAATATTTTTTTGCTGATGCATAGACCAAACACTAGAAAATAACCCTCAAATTTATTAGGTTTTCTCCCTTCTTACTTTCCGCAAGAGAAAGGTACTTTTAAAGGATAAAGATTCTTATAAAGATATTTTATTTCAAAGTCTACTTCATGCCAACGGAGTTAATTGCCAATATAAAAAGTCATTAGACATTAGGTACCAAGGCTTAACTAATCTAATTAATAATGGGGTTTATTAATTTATTCATATCCATAAACTTAAAAAGAAAAAAAAAACAAGAATCATGCCGTCTCATTTTATTACTGAAATATTGTATTAGGTTCAATATGTTACTTAGTTTGTCTCAATTTATATGTTAAAAAAATATCATTTTTTTTATATTTAATTCTATAAGATGATCTATATAGCCAAGTAAATAAATTAAAAATTCTAAGGTTTGATATAAATAATTTTTAGAACAGTGAACTGAGAATCTTAGGAAATAGAGTTTGCTGAATTCATGGAGAAATGGTGCTTTTGATGCAACTAGCTAGTAGTGACCAACTAAAAGAATGTGAAGATATACTCCTTTCTCAAATAATGGATGTTGTTTCTCTTTTACGCTTCTCTTAAAAAAATATTAATAAGTAATTAGGAGGAAATTTTGATTATTTTATTCTAATTTACTTATGTCTTAAAGATACATTTTTATTTTTATTTTTATTAATTATTCATTCTATTGAGGTATTTATAGTTTTCAAAATTAGTTACTTCTCCTTCCGTTTTAAAATATTTATCATATTTTAGAATTAAACGATATGAATAATATATTTTTTCATCATACTAATATCATAAAAATTACAATAAATTGTACTTTTTGTACGGTTTTTCGATATCTAAATTTTAATTTAAAATATTAAACTAATCTAATTTAATTTAATTTTAAAAATTAATCAAATTAACTTTTAAGAAGTAAAATATAACAATTATTTTAAAATGGTGGGAATACTATGAATAATGTGAAAAAAAATAATTAATTTATTTTTAAATTATTAAAATAATAAATAATTTAAGATAACTATTTTTAAAAATTACTATAAATCCACCAAGCTCTCTCTATTCTAGATCTGATTTTCTGGATCTTATGACAAAAACTGTCTTCTCTGTCAGTTACACAATAAATGGTTCCCATAGCTATCTATATAATATATAGATAAAAGAGATCATCCTATTATTCTGTTCCTTTTTTATTATATATTTTTATTAATAGGATTGACGTATTATCAATGTTTTTAAGGATTGGAACACAAAAGATGTGCAGGCCAAGTGAAAGACATAATAGGCCACAGCTTTTTCTGTAAATCCCATGATACATGCATGTACATACACTCTTTTGTACATTCATGTATTAGAAACAATTTATCTATCTCTGTGATATAAGTAAAGTTTAGATACGCTCTATTTTCTTTAGACTCAATTTTATGGGATTATATAATACAAAATATATTGTTATTGTTGTTATATCATAGAGATAAATATTTGAATTTTAGTGAATTTAGTTTAATATATAGTTGAATGTAAATGAATAGTATAGTATCATATCACTTACAAAAAATTCCTATGATTGAGTAACTTTTTATTAGAAGTGAGATTAGTAATTTAAAAAATAAAACGAATTAGTGATCCAATAACTAAGCAACAACAGGAAGTTAAATACACTTATCATGTAAAAATTATTATATTGTTCGCGTGTATAAGTTAAATTCTTAAAATGGAGAGCAGAATATATGATCAACTCGATGATGCAAAAAACCCTTTGATTTATTGGGTAAAAAAGTTGGATTTAATATACAATTATTTATGGCAGGGAAAAAGGTCAAAAATGCCCTTAAACTATTTGAAATGAACAAAAATGTCATCCGTTTATAGGTTGGTCTAAAAATGTCCTTGTCATTAGTACTTTGATCCAGAAACACCCTTATTGTTATTTAATATGTTAAAAATGTCCCTATTGTTACAAAATGGGTCAAAAACGCCATTTTCCGAATAAATATATATTTTTTAAAAAGAAAATCATGTTCCTTATAAAAATATTACTTTTAAGAACTCTATTCTTGTTTTCTTTCTTTTTAAACCACTTTAAGTAATAAAAATGTAAAAAATTATTTTATTCTTCGTAATCTCATTTTATCAATTAAAAAAGAATAATTTTATGTACTCTAAGTTTTAACGGATAATATATGTCATATATATAAAATCATAATAAATCCATCATTAATTTTTATTCAAATAATGATAAAAAATAAGTATGATAAAATAAGAAATATTTTTAATTTTTTTAATTTTTTCTAATAAACATTTGCTAATAAAAAAATATTATTAGGAAAAAAAAGTGTTCAAAAAGAAAAATAAATAATATATTTATTTGAAAAAAAATATTTTTGACTCATTAAATAACAATAAGTGCATTTCTAGACCAAAATATTGACGACAAGAGCATTTTTAGACCAAACTCTAAACGGATGAAATTTTTATTCATTTCAAATAGTTTAAGTGCATTTTTGACCCTTTTCCTATTATTGAATGTTATGTTAAAGCATGATCAATTATGAAAATTTCGAGAATATTATTTGAAAGAAATTGAAAACTTCATTAAAAAAGTCAAAATGACAAAAACTATAAATTGGCTCAAGAAGTTCAAAGGAAAATGATAGATTTTCTTTCAAAGGGAAAGATGGAAATGTTATTATCAGTCAAAGACTTTTTGACTAGGTCAGAAAAAACATACTAGTAAATTAGCATTATTAAAACAACAATAAAGTTCATAATTGCTCAAGCAAATTAAAAAACATTTAATTCTTTTTGTAAAGGAGAAAAAAAAACTGCAAGAGGCATGCACCTACAATATTCAACTGCTTTCTTGTCGTTTAGAAAAACTCTATAATATAATATGTGAACAAATTATAATATAATTAATATAATAAACCTATTTAATGGTGCATCAAAGTGTGGCCGGATCAAATACTCTTTCCGTTTCAATTTGATTATCCTATTTTAATTTGATACGATTTTTAAAAAAATAAATAAATCGTGTGATCTTAAATTAAAAATATGTATAGCAAATTATAAAATACTCTTAAATTTTATGGTCTTAAATATGTTATGTAAAAAACTGAAATTAAAAAATTAAAAAAATAAATAATTTATAGTTATATAAATATTAACACTAATTTTGAATTGTAAATCTTAATTATTATTTTTCTAAATTTCATGGCCAGTAATAAATATTATCACATAAATTAAGGCAGATGATGTATGTCGTAGAATAATATGAAATGAAAAAAATATATATATGAAGAAATAGAAAAAGGGAATGATGAGTGTTTTGTTTGAGTGGCGCTACAGTTGGCACAATAATGAAATATTTAATTATTTATTAGACAATAAACTGAGGGGTTTCTATCACTTTACTGGTGCTTAGAGGATTAATTAATTAAATAATTAAATTAATTAGGTCAGTGTTTGTTGTGGTCAGTGATTCCTGATTAAAAAATTTAAGTATTAATTTGCTGGTGAACAGATGACCTTTAGTAGCTCACTAAAGCTAATCTAATTTATTTAATTACAATTAATTTAATCAAGCTCCAATTATCATATTATTTATTATTGCTACTGCTTTCTTCTACTTTATTTCTAACATGACTTCTTCACAATTATATTTCTTTCAATACTCGGTATTGAATTGACCGAGGGTCGTTTATCAAAGACGATATCTCTGCCTTCACAAGATAGGAACAAGATTGTGTACGTACATATGATCCTTCTGAAACTCTACTTATAAAATTACGACGAATATTTTATTTATTTATTTAAAAATAATTTAACCAAAACACTGTTAGACTAGTGTTCTAATACAATTGGAGTATGTATGAGAGATAAGAGATTAGTTTGCACGTCACTATTGTAAATTACTTGTTTAGCATTAGCTGCTGCAGATAACCTGCTCATTAAAATAAGAATTTTATAGTCGTTTGATCGAGCTTTTAAAAAGAAATTATTTCAAAAATTGTTTGCACAAAAAGTACTTATGGAGAAATAATAGTTTGTATTTAGCTAATTAATTTAAATATCACTTTTATCAATTTTATATCAGTAATTTATGTTTGATCAAAGTTCTAAAAATACTTTCAGAAAAAGAAAAAAAATTAACTTATGAAAATAACTTTTGGTATTACTCAAAAATACAGTATTTTTTTTTAAAAAAATGTTAGGTCAAATATCCAACTCACTAAAATAAGTATTTTTGAAATTTTAAAAAATAGATATTTTTGACTTCCAAAAATTTGGCCAAAAAGACAATTAATCATAAAATAATATATAAATATTTAACATCATTGGTGTTACTTTAATTTCTTATAGTAAGTTGCTTACAAGGGCGGAAAGTGTTTACTACGAATTTGGTCGAATCCATTTGTTTTGATTTATAGGGCAATGAGGGTTTTTTTTTGGGGGGGGGGGGGGGGATAATTATTGTTATACCCCAAAAAAAGAAACTATTTACAATTGAATACCCCATTACTTTCATACGCCTTATTTTTAACTATCTCGCACATTTGATACCATGAGAATATATAATATACTCTGATGGTATCAAATAATTTCACTGAAACACTGTCTCTTCCTTCTTGATACCATTAGAGTATAATATACTCTGATGGTATCAAGAAGAAACGGCTAGATAAATTGCTTAATACGATCAAAGTATAATATACTCTGATGGTATCAAAGAGGAACAAGGGAAGGAACATCGGCATAAATACACGTTTGATACCATGAGAGTGTATATATATATATATATATATATATATATATTCTGATGGTATCAAGAAGGAAGAGACAGTGTTTCAGCGAAACTGCTTGATACCATCAGAGTATATTATACTCTTATGGTATCAAAGAGGAGCAGTGATGCTGATATCAGCATGACATCATGTATGAAATTAAAAGGGAGAAAGTGGGGTAAGAAAGTAAATATTTTAGCCATGAGTCTATTAAGGGTAAATAGTTTGGGTTAGGTTCAATTTGAGTAAATAGTTTCACAATTGGTCTATTTTGTATAGTTTTTCCTTTTTTCGGACCCCTTCCATAAAAAATTACACTATATAAGGTATTTTTTAAATTTATATATATTAATTTTGAATCTTCTAAACATAAGAATATTAGAGATTGACTAAGTCATTAAGAGAGTTCAGAATTCACCTCGAAGTTCCAAGTTTCACTATTAATCACTATATTTTTATTTTTCAAAACTTCCTTAGTGAAAATCGTGATTGCACCACTGTCAATCACGATAATTTCTAGTAATATAATCAATCCATTGGAGCATTAGCTTAGTAGTCATAGCATCAAGTTCATATTAAAAGGATTAAATTTTATAATATATATAACTTTGGACTTTGAACATAAACTGGATAACTCTAGCAAAAGTTTCAATGAGAAGAATTAATGTTATCAATAAAAATTGAATATGAAAAATACAATTTAATGTAGTGCAATAACATGCCAGTTTTTCTGATGAGGGATGATGAATTAGCGAGTCCGGAGTAAAAAAAACAAAATAATTGATCAAAAATTTCAAAAAGACAAATAAATTACGAAAGAAATTAGAATGGAAAAAAACACAAGAGGCCATATGCCTTACCCTGTATGTCGTTAACGGCGTTAACTAAGAAGGAGGAAGGTGCATGGTGTCAAGCGCCTTCTAAGACACACTGACACCTACGCTTTGCCAGGTGATGTGGCCTCCCAATCAGCCCATTTCATTCCCACCCGGCCGGCCCCAACTTTCCACTTTACATTCTCCAATTCTTTTAGTTTTTTGCCATAATTTTTTTAAATTTCTTTTTCAAAAGTAGTACATTTTGACAGTTTTCTAATCATGATAATGGTTATTTGTTTAATCTAATTTGACTTTTAGTTTACGGGAGCATTTTTAAATCTTATATTAAATAATCTGCATAAATCATTTTTAAATTTATTTAATCATTTAGATTAAAAATTAAAATTTTAAAATGTCTATATTCTATAACGTAGATTAGATTTTTTAATCATTTAAATTAAAATTTTAAAAATTATTAAATATATAAATTTAAAAATGCCTATATTCTATAACGTAGTCTATTTTCAAATGAGAAATTATGTGCCCTTAATATGACTCTAATTTTTCAATTTTATTTGCTGCTATTTTTTTTTAAGATAAGTATTTAAAATTTAAATTTTAAACTAGCAATTTTGGAGATGGTTACAACTTGTCCATTTAATTATAATTGTAGGAGTTTTCAATACCAACTACACCCATTTCCCTTTTTCCTCCTCATGATCACACACTTTCACTTTGAATTTTTATTTTTATTTCCTCTAGGTTTGTGCACTCATAGCACTTATGATGTCTAGTATTTGCATATGTGTGTAGAGACAGATTAAGATTTAGATTCACTATGGTATATTTAGATAGATTAGCACTGCACTTTTTAAATTTTTTCAATTTTTAAGTATTCGGAGGGGTGATTTTTGGGGTATCATAATTTATCTTTTCTGTCATTCAAGTCTCTTTAAATTTCTGTCTAAGCATCTCATTATTTTGAACTTTCCTTGCCTTTTGGTTCTTTAAAAGGAAATTATTTAACAATGCGTCCAATTGAGCATAACTAGGAATATATGCTGATACTTTGGTTAATTTTTATATTATCTGTACTCAATGTTAATTATATATAGTTATTGGTATTAGTGTAATTAATTCTTTTTTGACATTTCTTGATTTCTTCATTTTTATGTTTGGACAGTCATAACTTCCTTTGTGTTATGATACAAGAAAGTAGTTAGGGAGGTTAGAATAAGAAGTTAGGAGTTAGGGTAATTTGGTCCTTTACCAATTCTAGTTAGAATTAACTAACTAACAATTAGTTAGTAACTAGTTAGTTAGTAGCTAACTAGATGTATATATATACATGTCATTGTACAGTGTGCTGAAGTTAGGGCATTGTAGCCCCAAAATCAAAAGGATCAAAATTGTGAAGCTTCTCTTCTCTCGTCTTCTCTTCTTCTTCACTTTCTTTGCTTCTTCTGTTTTTGGCTCTCTGAAAGCACTGATTGTGCCACTTTGTTCATGGTATCAGAGCAACATCACAGTGATTACTGTGTGAAGGTATCCGGTTTTTCAGCTACAAGTCGAAGGCATATTTGCAAAGTCGTCCAAGTTTTTGAGATTGTTTTGTAGATCTGAGCTCCATTGAACCTAAAATCTACGATCAACAGTGATTTCCGCAACAAAAGTCCAAAAGCTTGAAGAAAATGGCAGGTGAAGCAACGACTGAGTCAGCTCAGAATCTAAATCAAAACCACTTCAATGTTCAACGAGGCTCTGCGAGTAGCAACGGGCAAGGTATTGACTATAATCATCCCCTATTTCTTAGCCCTACGGATGTAAGTGGAATTAGTATTATATCGTTCCAGCTGA